>NC_056751.1:712809716-713069716 GCF_019279795.1 Protopterus annectens | reverse complement strand
TGAACAGGACACTGTTTTACTGTGAGGCAACAACTCTACCGCAGCACCACCACCGCAGTTATGCCTAGAAAGGTAAGTACATCATGTCTTATTTCCATTTGGCTGAAAAAATGAAAACTTTAAAATTGCTAGTGTGGAAATAGTTACTACGGCATGCAGTAGGTTGTTTGTAATTTTAAGGGCACATTATCCTATATAGCAATTTGAAAGTTTGCCTTCTAAATGAATCGTCGAACTGGCACCTCTGCGTTTCGTAAAGATCTACTGCCAATCATTAGCGGACCGGAGTTCCGCTGTGGCTACCCCTTACCGGGAAAAAGCCGAAAGACAAGCAGCATCAACTATCCAAAAACTGAAATCCCTCCTTGAGATTGTTAATTGGTTGGTTTAAAAATGAACAATTGCTTTTACTATTTGTGATTGTGACCGGGGCCTTCATTAAAAAGTGTCCTAGGACCAATCCAGCCACATGACTTACAAATAAATAAACAAATCCATCCACTCATCCAGAACCCCTTTTCGTACATGAAATCAGGGTGTCACTTCAACAGTAACAATCACCTAGGGGCACTTTCCATGTGATAAGAAGCAGGATTCTTCAGTAAGTTTAGTGCTAAAACAAATAGGTTCTGCACCTTGAATTGCTCATGAACACATCTGGCTTTGGGAGTTGTTCCTTTATGTTCTAAGGTACTGCTGTAGGAAAGATTTTAAAATGTGCACCAAGTAAAGCAGATAATGGTTATTCTTATGATATATTGTACACCACTACTTACTCTTAGAGTATAAAACCATCAACTTATGTTCAAAGTAACCATTCAGTAAGAGGTTTTCTGTCTCTGCATGGGGGCAACCCCCAACAAACTCCATCTTTTACCTTATCCCCACTACATTCTTTTGTTTTTCCACTTGGCTGACACCTTTTAGTTAACCAAAGTTTAAAAGCCAGCTGTCTGAGCTGTATCCCTAAAACAGCTTGCTATTGTGAACAGGTGAAAATTAAACATTCCTGACTGAAATTAATCAAAAGTGAAAGATTTAGTCAGGGACTTTGGTCACACATTATGTGGTTTTAGTCATTGAAGTGTATATATGTCACAATAAACTGTTAATTAATTTCAGCTGCAATCCTCCTGTGAATTTCAAAGTTTTCTCTCTCTCTCCCACTTTAACATTTCTCATTTGTTGATGAGTTCAGGGCAGTCTTGCTTTTTTTTTTTCTTCTGTTCTTGTACATTTCAGATTGCCATGAGAAAAGTAGTAAATTCAATAAAGCCAAAACAATGTGAAGAAAGAAATCTTATAGACCTCGTACTTAGGAAAATGTATTTTTATAGATCCGTTATCTTTCTAATGCTCCAAGTCGACATAATCACCTTTAATATGCCTGGTGTTTTTGTCATTGCTACTCAATCTTACCCATGAGTTTGTACATCAGGAGCTTTACAGGTATTTTAATGGCAACTCTGTTCTAATATTCACCGATAATGAAAAGTGCAACATGTTAGCATTTATGGCAATTCATCTCTAAGCTTAGCTTGCAGCATTAGAGACCAAGAGCACCTGCATTGTGATTAGTACTGACAGATTAGCAGTAGATCCTGTCACAGGTTCTGATGCATGATTTACTGAGTACAACCATGGTAAGCAGTTATGGATAATGCCTGAGTCACTTTTGCCCTATGTCAGCTGCTGGTGGATTTAATATTATTGCCCAGAAAAGAAAAATACATGATAGAAATACATACTCTACAGTGCACCATAGAAAGAATGATAGCGACATCTAACACGCAATTTTTTTTTCTCCCAGAGGAACGCTTGACCCTCTTCACCTGCTACTCCTCTCCCTTTCTTGATAATATACGATCCCACAAACTCATGCAGAGAGCAAAATGCAATGTAAAGTGATAATTCCATTCTGCTCTTTCTCAGAGTAACATTGATCCTAGAGAGAGTAAAGATAACAACAACACTGTAGTCAAATCACATCAAGGAAACATTCCTTGAGCAAAACTAAGACAGGCTAGTCAGTACTAACCACATTTTAAGAAAACTACAGGAGAAAACTATATGTGTGCACACAAACACACACACATATATGTATGCATACATATATATATATATATATATATATATATATATATATATATATACACACACACACACACACACACACACACACACACACACACACACACACACACACACACACACACACACAGTGTCTGTGTGCGAGAGACAGAGACAAAATAAACTTATAAAACAATTAAGCAGTATGTCAGAATGTGGGCCAACACATACTGAAGCATTTCAATAGGGGTTTACTTTGGACACCTGTGGTTCATTTCCAGCTGACAATCATCAGATACATAGTTGCACAGAAAATAGTGTAAAGTGGATAAGGAACAACAAAGTATTGAGTGCAAATCTGAAGACTACTATAAGAATAAACATTGCTTGAAGCATGGATAAACTAATTTGGAAGGAGTAAGAAGCCACAACTGGGACCACTGCTATGAAATAGAACAGCAGTCATGTGAGTAGGATAAACCGAATTATGGGACAAGTCCATAATGTACACACACAAGTACACATTGATGGATAGTATTATGGAAAGGACAGCATGTAGCCTTTAGCTGTGAGGCATGGATAGAATGTATCAAGCTTATGTATACTGTGCAGGGATATGCTGCAGTCACATGATATATGAAGTGCACACACACACACACACACACACACACACACACACACACACACACACACACACACACACACACACACAGTATGGATAAAATGTATCAGGCCTAAGTACACTGTGCAAAGATATGCTGCAGTCACGTAATGTATGAAGTGCACACACATCATGGATAAAGTGTATCAGGCCTAAGTACACTGTGCAAAGATGTGCTGCAGTCACATAATGTATGAAGTGCACACACATCATGGATAAAATGTATCAGGCCTAAGTACACTGTGCAAAGATGTGCTGCAGTCACATAATGTATGAAGTGCACACACATCATGGATAAAATGTATCAGGCCTAAGTACACTGTGCAAAGATATGCTGTAGTCACGTAATGTATGAAGTGCACACACATCATGGATAAAATGTATCAAGCCTAAGTACACTGTGCAAAGATATGCTGCAGTCACATAATGTATGAAGTGCACACACATCATGGATAAAATGTATCAGGCCTAAGTACACTGTGCAAAGATATGCTGCAGTCACGTAATGTATGAAGTGCACACACAGCATGGATAAAATGTATCAGGCCTAAGTACACTGTGCAAAGATATGCTACAGTCACATAATATATGAAGTGCACACACAGCATGGATAAAATGTATCAGGCCTAAGTACACTGTGCAAAGATATGCTGCAGTCACGTAATGTATGAAGTGCACACACATCATGGATAAAATGTATCAAGCCTAAGTACACTGTGCAAAGATATGCTGCAGTCACATAATACAGGAAGTGCACACACAGGTTACATTGAGTCTTGTATAAGCAGTTACAGATGAGGGGATTTGGATTACAACAATGCTTATAGTTACACAATAAGAAGCAACATGATCAATAGTCAAATGCACTAACCTCAGATGGTATACTGAAAATCCCCTAATCCCAGATGCTATACTAAAAATGCCCTTACCCCAGATGGTATACTGAAAATGCCCTTACCCCAGACGGTATACTGAAAATGCCCTAACCCCAGATGGTATACTGAAAATGTCCTTACCCCAGATGGCATACTGAAAATCCCCTAACCCCAGATGGTATATTGAAAATGCCCTAACCCCAAATGGCATACTGAAAATGCCCTAACCCCAAATGGTATATTGAAAATGCCCTTACCCCTGATGGTATACTGAAAATGCTCTAACCCCAGACGGTATATTGAAAATGCCCTAACCCCAAATGGCATACTGACAATGCCATAACCCCTGGTGGTATACTGAAAATGCCCTAACCCCAAATGGTATACTGAAACTGCTCTTACCCCTGATGGTATACTGAAAATGTCCTATCCCAAATGGTATACTGAAAATGCTCTTACCCCAGATGGTATACTGAAAATGCCCTTAGCATAGATTGTATACTGAAAATGCCCTTACCCCAAATGCTATACTGAAAATGCCCTAATCCCAGATGGTATACTGAAGATGCCCTAACCCCAGATGCTATACTGAAAATGCCCTTACCTCCAGATGGTATACTGAAAATGATTGACACGTACTGCCCTTAAAACTGGGTCTTGATTCATAATACTTCTGTAAAAGTCAGAAGTTGTTTGATGAATGTTAAATAATTTGGAGTGTCCTGTGCATATTAATGGAAAACAATTCCTCTACCTCTACGTGTTGTGGCCAATTTATGGAATGACTTGTATATTACACCATAACCACATGCAATATATACACACTTATAGATAAAAATGTATTGAAGATCAGAGAGGAAACGCATATTACTTAATCCGAATAAGATAAGTGTATGTAAGTAAAAACACCAGTGAAGGTATGTACAATAGCAGTGAAACACAGAATTCTCTGAGTCATGGAGGGCCCATTGGCCCCAGAAAGGTCGATCATTTTTCTCTAGAAAGGATAATACTTCTATTAGAAAATGAATTATACCAGAATGAGTAATAGGGATATTAAATTGCTTCTCGGGAACTACTTTATGTACACTTTTGGCAGCAAATAGTTGAAAACAGTGTTAAGAATGAAAACAGCTATTTGTAAGCATTTAATGCCACAGAATGCTTTAGCACCCTAGTGCCATCACTGACTTCTCTATGTGTTCACATGTTGGAACTTGACAGGGGTGGGCACCCATCACTAGAAATTACTTTACAAAAATTGACACGATTAAAGTATGTTTGTTTTCATGTACTTCTGATAAATATTTGAGCAGCTTGGTTCCCACTTTGTGTAGGTACTTGCTTTTGTCTGAATCTGCACTGTACCCCAGAGCACTGCATCACTACATGCTCCCAGCGCCCCCTGCTTTATTGAGTTATGATCTGCCAGTTTATTTGACTGACAGACATCTGTGTGAACATCGTAGATTACATAACTCCTGTGGGTTCAGAGTTCTGCTGAATTCCATGTAGGCTGGAATCCAGCTGATACAATGGGATTCACTTATTAAACTTTTACAAACCTATGTTTCTAAAGGCATAATGGTTAAGGTCTTTGCCTCACAGATAAAAAGAACAAATTTTGATTCTGACCTCAGGTTATTGGCTAGGCTTGTGATAGTATGTATACTGATTGCCTAGTATATACCTAAGAACCAATAAAATTGCATATGTAGGCAGCAAAAGAGTCATGAAAGGTCAAGAAAACATGGAGGTAAAATTTGTAACTACCGGTCAAGAAACAATTAGAATAAAATGGTCTGTAGTTCTGATTTTTTTTTTAATTTATTGTACACTGAGAATGTAACAATTGAGGTATTATATTTGTTTGGCCTTTTTTTGACAAATGTTATCATAACCCCCAAATCAAAGTTATTTATTGTAACTGATCATTACTTCCACATGCTCCTGACAGCCTGAGTGATAGTGGCCATAGCATCATAAAAGGCACACACAACTGCACCCAGGGCTACTTAAGTGGGCCAAGACTTTTAAAAAATTGTAACACACAAAAATATTTCCATATATAACATTCATGAATGCAGAACTTAGTAATGTCATTTAATGAGAACATGAGACATACCTCTGAGCATCTGAGAGCAAAAAATCTGGGTAAACCATAAATAAAAATGGGACAAAGGCCCAAAAGTAGGGACAATTTTTAAATATTGCTCTTACAAACTTAGAAAGTTGATAGCATAACAGGTTTTGCATTAATGAGAATTTTCTGAAGGGTATGAAATCTGAAACTCAAATGTCTGTCATTATTTTCTAGCATCAGTCTTTAATGATTTGCCACTAATTTTCCAGAAAAAACGCAATTTTATGAAAAAGGGAGCAAAAATATGAGGCAAAAATCTGGACATTCTGCTAAAATCTGTACAGCTGAGAGGTATGCCATGACAGCATTGTAACATTCAATCTCTACTTTATTCTAGTGCCTGACAAGTAAGCAAACTTCGTATGCTAAGTGAATGCCGCTATTACATTTGTATTTCTCATCTTACACATTTAAGAAGGAAATTTCCCTCAGCATATTCACCCTAGTCTGATATTATTTGCTTTTTTAACTACTTTACTATTTTCACATCTTCTTGAAAGGTAAATGTGTGGTTTATATGACAAATAAATGAGTTGACACTTTTTTAAATGCCCAAAGTGGGACTTTTTTGTGGAAATGTATAATTTTTCAGAACAAACCATTACCCACAGCCACGGCAAAGGGCTAGTTTTCACTTTGTTGCCAAAATAAAAGTTTACATTTATGGGATTTAAGTTATTTTGTTGTTATACTAAGGTATTTAAAATGCAAAATCATTGGTTTATTCCTCTATTAGAGGAAACTAAGAAAATATTTTTGTCTTATCTCAGGACATTTTGCATTTTCCATGGTTTTTCATAAGATAGAACTACCCAATTAAGGAAGGACTGTCTGGCATAAAGAGGCACAAATGGTGACCCTAATAAATATGAACTTTGCATTATCCCTTAGGAGTTCCCCAATCGTAGTTCTCTTATCGTGTCTGTGACTTTTTAATGCAGTAAATGCTATCTACTCCAATAACATACAATGAGGTTTATTCCAAAGTCTTGTATTTTTGTTAGCAAGATATCAGGATTTCCCTGCCAAAGGCTTTTCTAAAATCTAAATGACCAACTTCTGTCTGAATGCCATTTATCAACATCTTTGACATTGTCATCTGTGAGCTGATATATGAACAAAACTGCTGAGATGTTTTGCTTTTGACTGACAGACAATGGGTTTGGAGCTAAGTCATACCCTTTTGAGTTCTTTCAGTAGCAGGTCAGCTAAACATGTTTCAAAAATCTTTCCAGAACTGATAGATTAACGGCTCTGTAATTGTTCGTCTTCCTTCTCTCCTCTTTGACTTTGTATACCAGAGTAATTATGCACATTTCCATTTAAAAGGACAAGAGATATCAGAATATTGAAATTACTGGAAAGTTTGCTCATTGCTTCTCTCCACTGGGATTTTGGCATCGTAATGTTAGAACTTTTTTGTAATTATGTGTCTCTAGAGATGGCCTTATTTTTAAATGTTGCATGTTATTTTCCATTGTATCAGTTATCCTCGACACACTGCAGTTAGTTGCAGGTACCGCACGCTCTTTTTATATATGACAAAATATTTTGCACTGCAAGCATCCTCAAACATTACAACCATGTTTACCTACCACATATTACCACAAGTGAAATTTTACTTCATAATTTTTTTTTCTTGCTCTTTTTTGTATACTTAAAAAAGCCCTTTTGTTGTCCATGGGTGTTCAAAACAATCTGATTTCCTGACGGATTCCTACTTCATCAGCTTCCACATTCACCGTTTATATGTACATAATGTTTTCTATCTTCACGTAATGCATTTCCTGATCTAGTATACATTTTATTAGTTTTGTTGACGAAGTTCTTAATATACCTTAGAAATGAAAAAGTACATTTCTATGTACCCCACTACTTCATTTTTTAACTTTGTGTGTTTTAACTGTCATGATTTTTCTCCAGACTTCCTGTATGAGGAGAGATACTCAATTTGTTTAAAGATAATTGAAAATTTGAGCTCTAGTATTCCCTTCCTATTTAGTTTGTACGACCTATTCACTCATCGAGTCAAGTTCGCTCAACTGACCTAACACTTGTGTGTGCTCACTAGCTAGAAAAGCAGGAAACTCATTTTTATTTGTATTTTTATCCTGTGTTGACCAGGTTAGTCCCAGTTTGTTAGTGCCCTCTTTTCAGAGGAGACCTGGATGGTATTTACACTGCTAGGGAACATTTAGCCAGAGTATCAGGGATTTTCCCTCATCATCCCTGTAGTCACGAATACTGTTCAGTGATGTAAGCAAAGACTACAACTATCTGGGAACTTGCATAATAGTAGATGTATGCGTAAGTCAGTGTTGTGTAACAACCTCCCTCTCACCGTCCACTGTCCTTCTCGGGTTTCTTTTTTCAGTATTGGGCATCCTGGGCTGGAATGACCTTACTCCTCTTCCTCTTTCTACTTTTCTGTTTCAGGACCTTAGACCTACTCAGATCTGAGTTGGAGTTTGGAAGCCCTGTTTCTCAATGTTGCCTCATTATTATAGCGCAAAAGGTTACCCCTCTGCAACCCTTGTCCGTTTCCCTGGACTTGTATGCATCCCTTTCAAATGTGACTAGGGAACAAAGCTCTACTAGGATATGTGCTGATCTGTCCTGACATCCCAGAGAGAAGGACATCTGACACACCTAGAAGGGGAAGGCTTCTGAAGCTGCAGCAGTGCAACCAAATATCCGGAACCTTCTGCAGCAGAACTGCTGCTTTTATGTTAAGTTTCTATTATATTGCCTTTAAAATTCTGAGCAGCAAATATAATCATAAAATTATATGCTATTTCACAAAACATACTCCAGTCTGGCTCAGTGCATAAGGATAAAACTCTCTGCTCGGCTAGATGGGGTATCTCTGACTATATACCGGGGGTGGAGTATACAGCAAGTCAAGGAAATTGGTAGGGATACGCTGGTGTGTTTTTACTGTATTAGACTAAAAGCAAATTAGTGATATCAATGCAACTACCTCAGTATTTTATGTGCAGAAATTCATTAACTACAAATATACACTGTAAAGAAAAGAAATATCAGATTTATTTTTCAGAAATATGGGCTGTTAACAGACTGTCAGCAGTCCGTTACATGAGTGTTCAGTGTATTTGGGGTACTTGCATAACCAAGTATTAGTTGAAGGTGTTTGGTAAACATGGTTTTGCTCACAACTTGTCTTTCTGTTCCACTACCCTGACATAGTAGGACTGAAGTAAAGTATTGCAAAGGTGCTGACAGTGGAGCGTGGTGCATGCCATACGTTCCTGATCTATATTACCAGTTTACGCTTGCCCTGTGAACTGAAGCAGTAATAATAAGAGATACTTTTGAAATCTGTTGCTGCAAGAAGGACAGTTCATGAAGACATGCCTAATTCCTCATTATCATACAGAAGCTAAGGAACCTGAACCCTGAATAGTTTATATCTATCTATATATATATATATATATATATATATATATATATATATATATATATATATATATATATATATACACACACACATATATAAAGCCTGGCTAACTCTCATCATGAATGTGAAAAATCTATTAATCAGATTACTGTTGAACTTATCCCTGACTGTCACCAGGGAGTAACTCTAACCTGTTGAACTTGTCTATTCATGTTTGCTTATGTATTCTTTGTTTAGACCATATTTGTAATTTGTTTTCATTGTTTTTATTGTATCTAGTTACCTTGGAGCTTTTCTCCCCGGGCCTCCGCTGAAAATGGACATGAATCTAGTCGGACTATCCCGGTCAACAAATGTAAAATAAATAAAAATTAAAAAAAAAAATATATATATATATATATATATATATATATATATATATATATATATATATATATATATATACACACACATACATACATATATTCACTAATGAGTTACTTTGCAAAAAAATCACTCAGCTGTCTTTTAGATAAATTATTGATGCAGAAAATGTGTTGTCTGCAGTTCTTTTTAATATACATTTGCTGATTAGCCCCGTTGTTATACAGAAAGCATTTTTATAGCCTCAGTTACATATTTGCATGTTACTCATGCAACTGTCCTCCTAGATTTTTCTTCAGCATGAAATTTTCCTCTTTCCCGCTGCACACTTTTATTTTCTCTTGCTTCATTTCTTGCTGGTTTTGCAGCTGGTAACCCACAAAATACTGCTGCACATGTGCTGACCTTGTCTTCAGTTTGTTGTGTCCTTAACAGCAAAACATTTCTGTTGTAAACTACAACAATAAGTACCCAAAGCCTGCAGGGAAGTTGCTGTTGCCCTTTACTGCTTTTGTGAATGTTACTGAGGTTTTCCCACAGGGAAATGTGAACATGTCTTTACATGTGCAGTGCTGCATAAGTACTCGGTTCCAGGGGTGACTGCGTAGAGCAAAAAAGAGAGGTTACATTTCTACCATTAAACACCTGAAGAACAAAAACACGTAAAATAGAATTACAGTAGAAAAGAGAATGATGCAAAATATTTCTGTTGCTTTGATTTGTATAGCTGACACAACATTTTAATGCATTAGCTGGTTGTTATGACTCTGTAAGTAGCAGCAAAGAAGCATTATCACAACTGATGGTAAAAGGTAGTGAAATGCTTGCAGGCATTTAGTAACAAAACAACAGGCATGAAATCAAGACAGCCGTGTCATCTTTGCCTCTGGTCCTACCCTCTCACCTCCACCCATGTCATCTTTGCCTGTGGTCCTACCCTCTCACCTCCAGCCATGTCATCTTTGCCTGTGGTCCTACCCTCTCACCTCCAGCCATGTCATCTTTGCCTCTGGTCCTAACCTCTCACCTCCAGTACATCATATAGTTTATTGCTGCAATTAATTAAGTCAAAAAGAGATGTGCTGACCACAGCTTGAATACCTCCAAGAAGTAAAACCTTGCCATGATCAATATCAAATAATACGCACATGATTATTTAGGGCAGTGTCATTTTTATTTACATCAATTTATTTATATCTTTAAGATTTAATTTATGATCTCATCTCCCAGTATCTCTTCAGATCCATGCTCTGACCATTGGCTATGTCCTGTCCACTGCCCACAGTGATGGACCTTGTATCCCGAACTCATAAAATGGTGGCATTGGTCATAGGGAGTAGGGCCCCCAAACTTGTGTTGGAGGTATGTTTTCTCTTACCTAGCACTCTGTGCATATGTCATTCATGCATTGCTGTGGCCCTCTGTGCATATTGCTGAGGCCCTCTGTGCATATGGCATTCATGCACTGCTGTGTCCCTCTCTGCATATGGCATTCATGCACTGCTGTGGCCCTCTCTGCATATGGCATTCATGCATTGCTGTGGCCCTCTGTGCATATTGCTGAGGCCCTCTGTGCATATGGCATTCATGCACTGCTGTGGCCCTCTCTGCATATGGCATTCATGCATTGTTGTGGACTAAGCTGTCATACAGATGCTTCTCTACACAATGGTTTGTTGCATTTAAATGCATTTTTTATGTTACAATATCTCAAACTTCAGAAATGGTTAATGCGCAACATGTATGCCAACATAAAAACAACAATGTTGACTCAGGCAGAAATCCTTCACAGAAATGCAGGTACATGATACTATAACAATATAACAGAAGTATGCATGACATGTAGGTACCTGCATCCACCACCAATGTAACAGAAGTATGCATGACATGTAGGTACCTGCATCCACCACCAATGTAACAGAAGTATGCATGACATGTAGGTACCTGCATCCACCACCAATGTAACAGAAGTATGCATGACATGTAGGTACCTGCATCCACCACCAATGTAACAGAAGTATGCATGACATGTAGGTACCTGCATCCACCACCAATGTAACAGAAGTATGCATGACATGTAGGTACCTGCATCCACCACCAATGTAACAGAAGTATGCATGACATGTAGGTACCTGCATCCACCACCAATGTAACAGAAGTATGCATGACATGTAGGTACCTGCATCCACCACCAATGTAACAGAAGTATGCATGACATGTAGGTACCTGCATCCACCACCAATGTAACAGAAGTATGCATGACATGTAGGTACCTGCATCCACCACCAATGTAACAGAAGCATGCATGACATGTAGGTACCTGCATCCACCACCAATGTAACAGAAGTATGCATGACATGTAGGTACCTGCATCCACCACCAATGTAACAGAAGTATGCATGACATGTAGGTACCTGCATCCACCACCAATGTAACAGAAGTATGCATGACATGTAGGTACCTGCATCCACCACCAATGTAACAGAAGTATGCATGACATGTAGGTACCTGCATCCACCACCAATGTAACAGAAGTATGCATGACATGTAGGTACCTGCATCCACCACCAATGTAACAGAAGTATGCATGACATGTAGGTACCTGCATCCACCACCAATGTAACAGAAGCATGCATGACATGTAGGTACCTGCATCCACCACCAATGTAACAGACGTATGCATGACATGTAGGTACCTGCATCCACCACCAATGTAACAGAAGTATGCATGACATGTAGGTACCTGCATCCACCACCAATGCAACAGAAGCATGCATGACATGTAGGTACCTGCATCCACCACCAATGTAACAGAAGCATGCATGACATGTAGGTACCTGCATCCACCACCAATGTAACAGAAGCATGCATGAAATGTAGGTACCTGCATCCACCACCAATGTAACAGAAGTATGCATGACATGTAGGTACCTGCATCCACCACCAATGTAACAGAAGCATGCATGACATGTAGGTACCTGCATCCACCACCAATGTAACAGAAGCATGCATGACATGTAGGTACCTGCATCCACCACCAATGTAACAGACGTATGCATGACATGTAGGTACCTGCATCCACCACCAATGTAACAGAAGTATGCATGACATGTAGGTACCTGCATCCACCACCAATGTAACAGAAGTATGCATGACATGTAGGTACCTGCATCCACCACCAATGTAACAGAAGTATGCATGACATGTAGGTACCTGCATCCACCACCAATGTAACAGACGTATGCATGACATGTAGGTACCCGCATCCACCACCAATGTAACAGACGTATGCATGACATGTAGGTACCTGCATCCACCACCAATGTAACAGAAGTATGCATGACATGTAGGTACCTGCATCCACCACCAATGTAACAGAAGTATGCATGACATGTAGGTACCTGCATCCACCACCAATGTAACAGACGTATGCATGACATGTAGGTACCTGCATCCACCACCAATGTAACAGAAGTATGCATGACATGTAGGCACCTGCATCCACCACCAATGTAACAGACGTATGCATGACATGTAGGTACCTGCATCCACCACCAATGTAACAGACGTATGCATGACATGTAGGTACCTGCATCCACCACCAATATAACAGAAGTATGCATGACATGTAGGTACCTGCATCCACCACCAATGTAACAGAAGCATGCATGACATGTAGGTACCTGCATCCACCACCAATGTAACAGAAGTATGCATGACATGTAGGTACCTGCATCCACCACCAATGCATTAAAAGTTGGTAAACATGTGTGTCCATGCCAGTATTGCAACATAAAAAGAGTTTGGCAAATAGCCAGGTGCATACCACTGCTGCAGCATAAAGGTTATGTAGCACAAATGCTGGTACATATCAGCAGTGCAGCATAAAAGGGGTGTGGTGGACATGACGGTACCTTCAACAATCGCAGCATAAAAAGGGTCCGTGACAAATATGAATGCATATACCCATCAGCACAACATAAAAGGATGTGGCAGACATGCAGGTGACTTCTATCATTGTAATATAATAAAGGTGTATTACATATGCGGATACACACCATCAGTGCTGCATAAAAGGGATGAGATAAACGTGCAAGTCCATACCACCGATATGCAGTATAAAGGACATGGCAGACATGCAGGTATGTACCATCAGTGCAGCATAAAAAGATACAGCTAACATACAGGTGCCTGACATTATTGCAACATGTCACAGATGTGGCTAAATGTAGGTTCTTGCCTCCAGATTTGTACAGCTTGGATATGACAAACTTGCTTTTACCTGTTATCACTGCAGCATCTGGACAGCGTATTTTTACAAGGGCGGGTTATAAAAGAAGCCATTTAGTGTCACAACTCATGATTGTATAGGGTGTACTTCCCTAATCCTTCCAAAAATTCCTCACAACAGCTGGTTTATCTGACATTAGCAGTGTGACACAAAGCAATACTGCTGTTTTGTAATGGCAAAAGTCTTTCTCTTGCATACACTCACACACACACACACACACACAACAACCTAAGTAAAATGGAATGTCATATGTAAAACTTTTTTAACAACAAGGTGTTTACATACAGTAGTGGGAGTAGCCTGAGTACTATTAACAAGTGCCATATATAACTGGAAGGTTGTTTCTGTGAAAATGAGTTACAACAGGAAAGCACAAACTTTGTTATCAAGGTATAAAGTTACATACATTTTACAAGTACCTCCACAGTGGTACTAGTTGTTGTCATGACAATGTGAATAGTGCTTCAGCTATAATAGAAGCAACTTTTACAGAAAACACCAGTGGAGTAAATGGCTGTTTCATCCAGTCACCCTGATGCATGCCCTTAATTCAGTTATTAGGTGTGTATCACTGAGAAGTAGCAACACATGCTAATAGCAAGGATGAGGTGACTGCAAAGCATTTTATGCCTAGTCTTGCTTGCATCAGCCAGATGCATGTAACAATGCCACATACATCTAGCCTACACCATATATGTGACATTTCAGGTTATTATATTTATTTAGAAAAGTATTACTTATGGGAACTTCAGCAAGTTGTTTCGGGCACCATATTGTTTCTATTCTGCAAGCACTGTTTTCTATATTTCCCCCTGTGCAATTCCACAAGATCCACAGAAAGAGGAGACAACATATACAGCATGCCTTCTAACTACTAGAGCAGAACAGCATCCTCTCTATGTATGTATAGCATGTCGCTATATGTACCGTGTTGCCTAAACAAATCAGTAAAAAACAAAAGAAAAACCTAGGCTAGACTTTCCACTGTGTGATTCCTTAAACCTTCTGTATTAGAGGCAAATGGGATATATGCAAATGTCCTTAAAGGGCCATTTGCATGCATCCCATGTTGCCTCTAATACAACAGGTTTAAGGAATCACACAGTGAAAAGTCTAGATTTTTCTTTTTTTTTAACTGTTTTTTCTGTGTCACCTTTTTATTCATTGTTTTAGTTTGTTGGTTGGGATATTTTGCAGACACTGTAATGATTATGGGTATCAGCTGGGTATGACAACCCTGTGTTTCTAAAGGTTAACCAAACATTCTCCTTATTTTGTGATGAAAATGCTATGTCTCTTGACTTTTCCTGGTTAGGGGTCACCACAGTGGAACTCTGGTCTGCTAATGATCGGCAGTGGATTTTTACAGTGCTGACGTGCCAGCCTGACACCCAACCTTCAAAGAAGGCATGCCCATTCACACATGCAACTATTTGCATGTCTTTTAAACATCATTCGACCACGGGGAGGATATGCAGACTGGGTACAGAAGGTGCTCCAGCCAAGAATCGAACCGGAGGACCTCTTGCTGTGAGTTGACAACACTAACCGCTGCACCACCACAGCCATAAATTATAATGCTATAAGAGGCTGAAATATGTATGTTCACAGCTAGTAAGATTTGGTTTTATTGGCAAGGAAAAAGTCATGGGCATTCTAATTTTCCATATAGCTGGAACACCTGATGTCCTTAAAGAGTCATTTCCATGTATCCCATGTTGCCTGTAATACAACATATTACCTAAACAAAGGAAAAAAAAAACAAGTAACACAAAAACATAGAGCCACAGTGGAATCAGGAGGTAAGGCTACATACCAAGTCACTCACTTTTTAGATGGTGGAGAGAGATCACAAACTGCAGCAGTTGGCAAAATGAGATGCAACCAGTAGAGAGGCACTGAAATGGTCACTCATAAAGTAAATGCAAAGAAAAAGAAGCTGTGGCTGGCAGACAAGCTGTCCATCACCTGCAGAGATATAAGGTGTGTTGGAGCCAAAGCTATCAGCCTCTCAAATCAAGAAATCTGGTCAAGGCCAAAATGAATGGGGGGACAAAGACCTAAAACTAGGAACACATTTTAAATATTGCTCCTATAAGGTTAAAAGGTTGCTGAAATGACATGTTTTGCAGTATTATGAATTTTCTGAAGTCTAAAACTCAAATTGCTACCATTATTTAGTGTTATTTAGCAATTTCAATCCTCAGTGATTTAGCAGAAAACCACAAGTTTTATGAGGAACAGACCAAAGATGTGAGGTAAAAGTCTGGACATTCTGCAAAGATCTGGAGAGTTGAGAATTATGGTTAGAGCTGCATGTCACCAAGCTGGAAGGCATATTTACAACAATGAAGTTTGAGAGAGTGGGATATGACCTAGGGGACCACTTACTTTGATTTTATAAAGTCCTTATTGTTCTCACATATTTGTGATGTGATCAGTGATCTGTTGGAATGTGTTTTACTTGCAGTGTGTTTTTGTTCTGAAGACATATTCGTATATTTTAAGAGATGAAAGTATTTAACCTTTAATTTGCCATAGTGCAGTACTGCAGTTCCATAAGTTTTCTTTAGTACTTATTAACTCAGTCTGTTTTTATTTATTTATTTTTATTTTTTTAAGTTGCATTTCTCCTTATCTAACAGTGTAACCCACTAACTCTTCTCAAGGATAAACTTAGCTGTACCTCATCCATTCTGTCTTAATAGTGCCTCATGTCTCCCTTGTGCTGCATACCTTTTATGCTCAGACCATGTCTACTTGTTCTTACAAATCTCTCTTAACTGCAGTATTCACTTGGCCTGAATGGATTCCTTTAAGGTACTTGAAAGTTTATATCTTGCTTGCCCACCCAACACACACACACACACACACACACACACACACACATGAACACCTGTTCTCCTCAAGAGTATAAGCGTTAGGCAGTTTTAGTTTACTTTTATATGGCATCTGATAGTGACATTACATCATTTCCATTGCCTTTGTCTCACTGCAGGTTCAATTCCCTCAACCTTCAGTTGTCTGCTGTGTGACCTTGAAAAAGCTACTTAACCAGACATTGCTTTGGGACGTATGCCTAGTAACTACTTTTGAAACTAAGAATGCAGCTGTTTCACTCATGTGTTCTAACAATTTAATGATGTGTGAACAGTACTTAATGACTAGTATGTAACAAAAATTAATTTGCATGAGTTAAGTAGCTCCAGCCATATCTTGAATGCATGCATTACAGTTCATGCTGCTACTTCTGTGTTCCACTTTATTCCTGTATTTAAGGAGTAAAAGCTTTGTTTGCATGACTTGGTATTGAATATTAGCGAAGTTGGGGCAGGACTCTGCCAAGAGTATGTCTTACTACCCCTCTTGTTTGCGACTTTCAATGGAAGAATATCAATGCACAACCAATGTGAGGAAATATCTAGTCAGAGGATGTAAAGGTGCCGTGTTTTTTTGCGCATGATGCTGCCCTACTGTGACCCCTGGTGATCAGCAGAGTAATTTGCTGCTGAGTGTGAAATGGCTCAGATGAAAATCGCACCTTGAAATCAAAGCTCATGGTTCCCTTGAATAACAGTGAATTGTTTCATGTAAGTCAAGAAGAGTCAGCTACTTTAGGTAGAGGAGTTTATGCCTCTTAGAGTTTTGCTCACAGGTGAAGGTGGGGGGGGTCATAAGATTGACCAGCAGGTGAGTATAATGGCTGTAGTACTGCTGGCATTGTGCCATATTGTGCTTTTAAAATGAGTGCTGGGTCTTTGGGTGAAATTCTCAGTTTACAAGTTATCTATGCCCTCTCAACATATGGTTGTGTGGTATAGGTAGTGAACAAAAGGATGACATCACACATGCAAGCAGCACAAACGTGGCTCTATTAGACGGTCACTGACTCTGCTCCATGACAGACTGAAGAACTGTGTGAGAGCAGCCATTTCTTTTGTGTGTTGAGATGAACTAACTTAGGCAGTTAGGGCACTTGTAAGGAGGCCTCCTGGGGACTTCCGCACAGGATGCAGGTAGAGAGGATCCCCCAAGGGAAGACATAGAGCATGTAAAAGAGAGAATATCTCTCAGTTTTCCTCTTAATGTTTGGAATTCCCACAGGATGAGCTGTAACCTGAACTGTGGACAGGCTAAGTGACTTGGAAAGCAGATGTTATGATTTGGATAATGAAAATCGAATTAAGTTTGAAAGCCTGAGTAGCTACGGATCCTATATTGGCCCAATAAAAGATGTCACATCACCTCTTTGTTTCACTGTATTTACAAAGAGCGAATGATTTGTGGGTCCGTACAATAAGCAGTACTTTCAACTGAAGATTTTCATTTACATTTCTTTGTTTCAGAAATAAAAACAAATGTGCATTTTATTTAAAAAAACTTTCAGTGGCCTGCTATACATGTCACTATGTTCTATTCAGAACATAACATTGTTTTGTCCACCGATATTGCATATTGATTGGTAGATTAGAGCTCCTGCCGCATATTGTGGGTCACTAATGAATTATACAGAGCAAAGTCATGGAGTGAATAATTCATAATTTAGTCTTGGAGAGGGGAACAATGTTTGATGAGGAAGTCACAGGCCAAGGTTCCAGACTAGATTGTCCACCCATTAGTAAATATATGAAGTATCCAGACCCTACCATGATTTAATATTTTTGTTTCCCTTCTTGGCAATGATGCAAAATGGCATTTGCTTCTCTGGAAATATATGACAGCCCCAAGTGATCTATTAGTGCAACTACCAAGCACATTGGTAGAAATGTTAGGTTAACCTCCTGACTCCAGAATAGTGCATATCACTCAGTGAGACATAAAACTTATTCACTGTTTACAAATTTATATTATATGAAACATTTTCTCAACTAGATAATTTGGATCAGACTTTGCTGCTGTGACCTCTAAGCTGTACATATGTCTGTTACACTAAGCATGTACAGACGGCACACACTTGACTGCCTCCTTGAGTGATGGTATTATTACAGTCAGTCGGGTTTTTTTCTTTAACTTAAGCTGCTTGTAACATTGCATTGAGTCAAATGATAGGGTCAGTGATTTTTTTTTTGTAGTCTATGGCTCAAGTACTTTTCCCTGAATCTTGCCCCAGCTTTTCCAGAGTAGCTGGCTAAAGCCTTAACAAATGACCAAGGTAACTGACCCCAGTTCGAGTGTCAGTTTGGGCATCTGTTAGACTTCGCACAGGGAGGTGCCTGTTGTTCTCTGTTTGGAGGTGAGAGGAATGGTGTATGTCTCTGTGCACATGTTCTGTGGTTGAATCCAAAGTGATAATCAGGAATCAAACAAGGTGCTGAATTCAAGGAAAAAGTGACTCTATTTGCACGTTGGCCCATTGGATGCTTAGATCATGTACAAGGATGCTAGTAGTTAAACCCCCCATCCCTAGTGGATGGACAGCTGATTCCACCACCAGCTTGCTCAACCCTCTCCCCAGCAGAATTAATGAGCCTTAGCTCTCTCTCATTCACGGTGGTGCAGCAGTTAGCATTGTCACCTCACAGCAAGAGGTTCTCCCATTCGATTCTCGGCTGGAGCACCTTCTGTGTGGAGTCTGCATGTCCTCCCCATGGTCGAGTGACATTTAAAGACATGCAGGTAGGTGCGTGCATGAATGGGTGTCCCCTCTTTGAAGGTTGGGCATCGGGCTGGCAACTCGGCACCATAAAAAAACACTGCCAATCATTAGCGGACCGGAGTTCTGATATGGCGACCCCTAGCCAAAATACATTAGTTTAGCTCTCTCTCTCATCCCTGAGAAAGGAACAGGAATGTAGGGCAGCCAGGAGGACAGAACTCCAGAGCCATTTAGGTACCTGTCCAAAAAAAAAAAACACTTTTTCACAAACATTGTATGGCTTCTTTAAAGAGAAATTGCTCCCAAAAAATGCAAAACTGTATGTATGGCTATACATATACATATAAATATACATATACATATACATATACATATACAATGCATAATATAGAGGAGATGTCCTTAATCAGATTTTAAACATTTCCCTTCATCTCCTTTGCTTTAGAAAATTCTCATTTGCATGGTGTAGTTCACTTTAGGGTGTGTATGAGGTCTAACTTGAGCTATTACAATAGGAATTGTCTTGTACAAGTAAAAACAATATATACTGATCTGTTGAATGACAGGTCACGTCAGAATAATTCAAAGTTGTGAAATATTTTACTGAGGTTGTCCTTATGGCCAAATGTGCTGTCATAAAAATGATATCACTGTAAAAAAATGACTAATTTTCAAATGAATCCACTTTATTGCTTAACTCGTGTGTGTCATCGCTGTGATTCTTCAAATCTTGCAGGGTAAAACAGCATTAAGGATGCATGACATTATGTCTTAATTACTTCCTGTCTTTAAAGCAAGGTTATATAGTACCAGTCTTATCTCACATGAATGAAGAGACAATAGAAGCAAAAGCGGAAATCATGTAACTGAAAGGACCTGTGATCTGTGGAAACTGAGTAACAACATGATAGTTTTATGCACTGTTAATGAGTCAGACTCTCTAGAAGAATACACAAGTCTGTTAGACTGCATAACATATCATGAATAACTTGGTCTCTTCATGCTCCAAGTGGGTTAGGTAACATTAGGCTTAATAAACCAACACGTTCATGAAATTTTACGGGCTAAGGTAGCTTATGTTGGCAAGGACCTGAAGGTTTTCTTTACCAGTGAATTAGACTTCCTAATAACATGGCAGCATTCTCTTTGTATTCAGATATTCAGACTTTTTTATAATAATATAGAATGTATAACCCAGCAAACTGTAAATAACAAATTGACACATTATACTATGCAAATTAAAAACATTCATCTTGTAATACAATCTGTAAAGAAGCCTGTTTTAACATTACAGAAGTAAAAAAACAAAGCACTATGAAGAAAGGCCATCTTATTAATTCTGCAATAAAGCAGCTGAATAATAGATAAGAAAAAAAGAAAAATGGAATAATAATGGCCTTTTAAATTATGCCAGTTATTGCATAAATGAAAAACATAAAAAAAAATCATAACATCAATAAACTATTTTCCAAATAGTTTACAGCTCATTGTGATAAATTATTTATAGCACATTCTTAAAAATATTCTAAGTTAATGTCTAGTGTAAGAGTATGGAATATTGATGATTAGTTTTAGTTAAATGAGCGGATAAAATGTTTGCCATTGTAAATTGTCAGTGTACATCTTGTCAGGGCACCGTAGAGTAATATGCCATTAAAAGCTAACCAAAGGAATGCCTTTGTGCCTTACTGTACCACAGAGGGTATATGTGGATGCCTCTGGAATAACAGAATGGTCCATACTGTTTCAAATATAGCTTGTGTAAACCATTGTGGAAGATGTGTAGGAAGCCTGTAATGAAATAATAAAATATGCGAAAGGACTGTATGCTTTCATAAGATGTTTCTCTAAATGGGTAGAGATACTTTTGATGATCAAAAATGCGCAATTTATTATGATTAATTCAATTTCCTTTCACATTTCAACACAGCCAGCAGCTGAAATTATATAATAAGCTTTTGACCATGTTGGATTTTAGCAGCAGGAAACATTCATTTTCTCCTAAATTCCCATGCTTTTTTATGTTTATTTTGAACATCTACCTCTCATTTTTTCACTGGATTTTTGTGAAATGTTAATTGTGCCTTAATGTCAAACTATTGTTCTCAAGCCTTAGAAATATTTTCCCAGTGATGTGTACTCATACCTATGAAATCTCTATAGATCGAACATTTTAAATCCTTTGCTGTCAAGTGCTTAGAAATCACTATCTATTTGACAAGGCAGAAGTCTATTAGACATTGACTAGATTCTAAGAAAGGAGAAAGCATAGTATGCGTTTGTAAGTAATATCAACAAATGAATCAATAAAGATAATGCTTGTTTCTGCTGATGTATCAGTGTTAAAATAGTAAGTAGGTTAATGCATTATTGAACAAAGTATAAATCTTAATCCCAAGAACACCCTCTTTGTGAAAATAAATCTTTCTGTATTTGTACTGCGTGTATAATAATGAATAATTGTTCTCAGGTCAATACTGTGTGTATGATCTGTCCCAAGCAGTACGTGGTGCCATATGCCCAAATAATATTTAAACTTGTCTCAGAAAAACTAAAGGAACTGAAATTTTGTGAAATGAAAGATATGTCAAAAATACTTCTCAATTAGCTATCATAGAGATGATGCTGCAAGTCTTTTTTTGGGGAGGGTGTTAAATGGTAGCTTCACTACAACACCATTTCCACCACTCATTTTGTCAGTGAGTAACCTGCATTTATTCAAATGTTGTACAATAATGTCATATTCTTGCACAAATGAAGACTGTCTGGATATTAGCAGTAAACAAATATTAAAAAGGAGCACATTTTCAGATGTCTGTTATGATAGCTATGGAGGCCTTCCTCTAAATGAAAGCCTGTCTCAGCAGTGAAGTCCAATATTAGATTTTTTATGGGGCAATTCCTAATTTTACAGAAGATTATGATTAGGTTATATACACAGTTTAGGTGTTTGAGGACTCTATTCTAGAGCACATAGCTAACTGATGTTACGACTGGCATTCTATATAAATTGTTTTATCATACAAGAACTTCTAGTTAAGTTAGAGTGTCATGAGTCCCACTGCTTTTGGGTGATGGTCTGTTTCCTGATAGCATATTTGTATTTCTTGATACTTACATTTGGTTGAAAGGGGTTATGTGCTGCCTGAGAAAATTTAGAGACTCCTTAAAGACATGGTAATTATTTGAAACTACAGGCATATATTTGTTTTATGCATTTTTCTATGCAGCAGGTTGAATCTGTTGTGTTGGTACCATTTAAAAATAAAAAACAGAGAAAACTAGTGATCTTAAAACTTCAGCCCGTGATGAATACAAGCTTGTTGCTTTGGAACACTACCTGGGTTTCTTGATATTGTGACAGAGCTCATCCACAAAGTTTTAAGACCACTAGTTTCTCTGTTTTATTTTCCTCAGCACTCGTGGTGAGGTTGGAACTAGACCGATTCCAGTGCTTGTTCATTTATTTATTTTTATTTGTTTTATGCTGGTACCTTTTTGATACAAAAGTGGTGAGGCTCGACTGATGAATTGCATTGTATACCATATTATATGAGTTTAAATCCATCACTCGTCACTGCACTGACAAGTATTTCATAATTTTCATTTTTGGTCATTTCCATACTTGTGTGACTGCTGTTGAATCTTGTTATTGCAAAGCACGTATAATAGCTATTTTAATTTCAATTCTCTCTCTCACAAACTTGATAATCTCTTCTCTTCTGATAATAAAAAGGGATCTTCATTAATTTATTCATTCATTCATTCGTTGTTTACCAACTTAATCCATCACAGGGTCATGAGGAAGCCAGAGCTTATCCTAGCACTCAGTGGACGCAAGGCACAGAAATTCATGCACAACAAAGTGACAAGGTGTTACAGTATGTCCAGACACACATGCACACACACACACATGCACTCTCTCTCTCTCTCTCATCTCTCTCTCTCTCTCTCTCTCACAAGGCACACATTGCTATTTCAACTGTGGCTCACCTTTGGGATTTGAAAAGGCACCAGATAACCTTGTAAAATCCACATGGATGCAGGGTGGTGTAGACTGTCCACAAAATCTACACCAATTAACAATCACACCCAAGAACTAACAGTCACCATGCATTACAATAATGTGTTGACAAGCAGTGGTAGTATATATGCCCCCAACAAAACTGAGTTTGATTCCAACAGCCATGGCTTCCATTATGTTATGATCCTAAACCAGACAGCTGATGAGACTAAACCACTCACATTACCTCCCAGGATGGACGATGCTGGCATATTCATTTTATCACACTTTCATGTTGTAAAAGGGCTTTTTTACAATAAAAGTTTGAAATTATGAAATGCGTAGCTTTTTTAAATAAGTCTTTGAGAATTTTGTAAAAATGAACAAAATATTCATATAGTAACTATTTAAGATTTGGGATCTGATATGATCTGCAACGTGTTATCTGTACAGTTCAGTTTTATGTACTTTATTTATATATCAGTGAAAATAGAAGATGCACAAACAGCTGAAGAAAATACTCAATGAACGAGGAGCCACCAAGCTGGACAAACAATTCCTTAAACCGTGCACCAAACCACTACTTTATTACTTAAAATAAAAATCAAATAAGCCACATAAAAATCATGTAAGCGCTTTCCTTTAAGCCTTCTTAAACTTCATCAGACAATTTAAAAATAGTGACATAATTTCCTTTTATACAATCTAACTCATTTCAATTAAGACATAATTCAATTAAAACATAATTGGTTAATTAGTTCATGTTGCTGCTGTTACTAGTATGCTTATTCGAATGCTTAAATAAAATGTGCATTATGCATAACTCATAAAAAGGGGACATTCAGAGACTAAATACCTCTTGTATGAAATATACACACACACACACATATATATATATATATATATATATATATATATATATATATGTATTTATATACTCATAAATGTGATTTGAAATACATGAATAGATAAATGAATAGCTAAATAAATAAATAAATGTTCATTGATTATTACTACACATCTTCATATATGTTAATACCATATGATCAACTTATTCGATGGTAAATATATTTAAACATAAAATCTTTTTTTTTTTAAATCTTTTTAAAAAATCTTTATTAGAAAACTGTATAGAAATATTTGAATCAAATATAAATTTATTTAAACTGCTTACTACCTAATTTCCATAGGTATTATGGAGTCCAGTTTAACTCATATAATTGTATTTCTTTGTAGTGCTTTCAGTTTCAGTACTGGAGTAATTGAGCTGTGCTCATTTATTCCAGGCCATGTATCTGCTTGTGTTCTTATTTGCCATTGCAATTCTTTAAGTTCTAAATAAAGACCCCAAGGTCTCTTATCCTCTATTTTCACCTGGTCTATCACTATAAAAGAAAACTGGTGATTGCTATGTTCACTGATATGCTTTGCCAGTGCATTATTAGGATTATTTTTCTTTATAGCATGTTCATGCTCATAAATTATTTGAGCTAAATGTCTTTCTATTTTTCCAATATAGACAATTGGGCATGAATTGCATGTAGGCAGATAAACAACAGCTTTTGATTTACAATTATATTTACCATGTAAATAGAACTCCCTGTTTCTAACATATAAACTTTCACTTACTTTAATTTTGTGACACCAATAACAGGCTCCACATTTAGCCATGCCTATATTTATATAATTGTGTGAATCCTTTCCGTGTTCTAAAATTTCTTTAAAGCTTCTGCCTTTCCTGCAGACTATTGTGGGTTTGTCAATGATCTGGTTTCTACAATGAGGGTCTTCGAGCAATATGGTCCAATTATCTACCAGTATGTATGTCCCTAATCAGGTTATGCTCTTGAGTGAAAGTGAGTACTAAAGCTCTTGAGTAGTTGATCTCTTTCTTTAATTTACTTGTTACATCATTATTTTGAGAAACATCACTAATATTACTTGAATTGCTCGGACTATGTACTGAAATTTATTTATGTAATATAGGTTTATGTAGTATAGGTTTAAAATATCCTTTCAATCTCTTAGTGGTGACTTCCTATATAAGAGTATCAACTAATACTTCTCTGTAACACCTATTAAGGAACATATCTCGTAAAAAATTAACTTCTTTTTCAAATTGATCAAACTTGGTCACCATCCGAGCTGCTCTCACTAATTGTCCTTTAACCACGGACTTTTTTTGATGTTCTGGATGGCAACTACTATAATGCAAGAAGCAGTTAGAATAAGACTCTTTTCTATGAATTAATGCTATATAAGCCTTGTGAATATCATATACACATTGAGAATGATACACATAGTTGTTGCAAGTTATACAGCATTACTATTTGAATGATAGTCGTGGACTATGGATAGAGATGTATATGTCCAGTATTAAAGTCATTTATGCAAGAGGCATCATGAGCTAAACAAAATACGCTTTTTTAAGATTTGGTACCTTTGTATACTATACATATTTTTTAATTTACTTTTAGTACACAAACAGCCTAGTAGAGCAACATTAGTGTATATATACACACCCGCTCATAAACGGAGAGCGATATTTTATTGTAGCATCGGTGTTGGTGTTTGATGCGTGCACATGAAATGGTAGCTATTTTTGGCAATGCTGTTAGTTTGGTTGCAACAGTGTTCAGTTGCACTTGTCCAGCTATTAGCTACTAAATGGACAGCGATGTTTCAAAAAATCCGATTAATAGAAATTTTTGAATATATAGTTTTCATTCTTTTGGTCTATACCAGACCTATATTATCAATTTTTATATATTCTTATAAGCATCAGAATCCATGAAATAGACAGGGTGGAACATCAAAGACAAATATCACATTATACTGTATTTATAAATGTGTTATAATAATTGAGATGTTCTCACTTTTAGGATCCGTATAAGTTAGGAATGTATAAGTGCTACATATATACTTGTTATCGTCTGACAGTTTTTCAAGGCATGAATTCAATCTAGTATATGCATTATTGTTTGAACATTGTGGTTTTAGTAGGGATAAATGATGAATTTTTTTTAAGCAAGTTAATAGTTTAATTGAAGCATGGTCATATTATTAGTATAAAAGGAAATGTTTGTTTGGCGGGAAGATTTTTAAGGTCTGAAGAAGCTTTGGTGAAAGCGCTTACCTGTGTACACAATAAATTAACTTTTATTTGTTTACAACTAAGACTGGATTATTATTGTGAGCCATTTGGTTGCCTCTCCCTGTTTATCGCATTTGGAATTTTTATACTTCTTTTTCAAGGCAGCAGAGAGACATTTGCTTTGGTGGGTGTGTTTGCTTTAATTTAAAAATAATGACATAATTTCCTTTTATACAATCTAACTCATTTGAATTAAGACATAATTCAATTAAAATATAATTGATATGATCTGCAACGAGTTATCTGTACAGGTCAATTTTATGTAATTTATTTATATATCACCTTGGAGTCATCTCAGATGATATAGCTATAGGAGATTTAAGTGCATGTGAGAAAACAAGAAAAGGTTTTTGTGCATGTCTTTATTCATTCACTCACTGGTAGGTTCAAAGGTGATTATTAAGCTATTGGCCTAAGAGCCTACCCCTTTATTTACCAAAATATTGCTGATGTACATCAATACCACAAGGAATTTTATGAGCTACAAATATAGGCTTGTACACATCAAGCCTTCACAGGCTGCCCCTGTCTATTACTGTCATACAAGGGGCAAATCTCCAATTTTCCCATTCATTGGTCCAAGTTACTTTGAATATAGTTAGGTATGATCTTTGCTTTACATAGATGGGAAGCCTGTTCCAGAAAAGAGTTCATTTTTGAGACACATTCAATCATGTTTTCTTGGCCAGATTACCCTTATTTTCATATGAAATCCAAGATGGTATCCATATCGACTACAAGAAATTAGATCAGGGCGTGGAAGTTTCCTTTAGTCTTTGGGAGCACTGGGGAGTGTTTCCTGTTTGTAGGATGGTGGAGATAGTAGATCAGCATGGTCGGCATCAGCAGATCACTGAAAGATTTCAGTAGATTGTGCAGGTTACAGAGCTGCAGGCAGGTAGCTTGTAGATCATGCAGGTTACAGAGCTGCAGGTAGGTAGCTTGTAGATTGTGCAGGTTACAGAGCTGCAGGCAAATAGCTTGTAGATTGTGCAAGTTACAGAGCTGCAGGCAGGTAGCTTGTAGATCGTGCAGGTTACAAAGCTGCAGGCAGGTAGCTTGTAGATCGTGCAGGTTACAGAGCTGCAGGCAGGTAGCTTGTAGATCGTGCAGGTAACAGAGCTGCAGGCAGGTAGCTTGTAGATCGTGCAGGTTACAGAGCTGCAGGCAGATAGCTTGTAGATTGTGCAGGTTACAGAGCTGCAGGCAGGTAGCTTGTAGATCATGCAGGTTACAGAGCTGCAGGCAGGTAGCTTGTAGATCATGCAGGTTACAGAGCTGCAGGCAGGTAGCTTGTAGATCGTGCAGGTTACAGAGCTGCAGGCAAGTACTTGTAGATCGTGCAGGTTACAGAGCTGCTGGCAGGTAGCTTGTAGATCGTGTAGGTTACAGAGCTGCAGGCAGGTAGCTTGTAGATTGTGCAAGTTACAGAGCTGCAGGCAGGTAGCTTGTAGATTGTGCAGGTTACAGAACTGCAGGCAGGTAGCTTGTAGATCATGCAGGTTACAGAGCTGCAGGCAGATAGCTTGTAGATTGTGCAGGTTACAGAGCTGCAGGCAGGTAGCTTGTGGATTGTGCAGGTTACAGAGCTGCAGGCAGGTACTTGTAGATCGTGTAGGTTACAGAGCTGCAGGCAGGTAGCTTGTAGATCATGTAGGTTACAGAGCTGCAGGCAGGTACTTGTAGATTGTGCAGGTTACAGAGCTGCAGGCAGGTAGCTTGTAGATCATGCAGGTTACAGAGCTGCAGGCAGGTAGCTTGTAGATCCTGCAGGTTACAGAGCTGCAGGCAGGTAGCTTGTAGATCATGCAGGTTACAGAGCTGCAGGCAGGTAGCTTGTAGATCATGCAGGTTACAGAGCTGCAGGCAAGTTGCTTGTAGATCATGCAGGTTACAGAGCTGCAGGCAGGTAGCTTGTAGATCATGCAGGTTACAGAGCTGCAGGCAGGTAGCTTGTAGATCCTGCAGGTTACAGAGCTACAGGCAGGTAGCTTGTAGATCCTTCAGGTTACAGAGCTGTAGGCAGGTAGCTTGTAGATCGTGCAGGTTACAGAGCTGCAGGCAGGTAGCTTGTAGATCATGCAGGTTACAGAGCTGCAGGCAGGTAGCTTGTAGATCGTGCAGCTTACAGAGCTGCAGGCAGGTAGCTTTTAGATCATGCAGGTTACAGAGCTGCAGGCAGGTAGCTTGTAGATCCTGCAGGTTACAGAGCTGCAGGCAGGTAGCTTGTAGATCATGCAGGTTACAGAGCTGCTGGCAGGTAGCTTGTAGATCACGCAGGTTACAGAGCTGCAGGCAGGTACCTTGGATGAAACAACGTTGATTTGTCTGAGCAGCTAGAGCTGGGTGATCACTTGGTGACTTTGTGATCAGAAGTGAGAGAAACGTGCACAATCACTGTTACACAGAGAGAAACGTGCACACTCACTGTTACACAGAGAGAAACGTGCACACTCACTGTTACACAGAGAGAAACGTGCACACTCACTGTTACACAGAGAGAAACATGCACACTCACTGTTACACAGAGAGAAACGTGCACACTCACTGTTACACAGAGAGAAACGTGCACACTCACTGTTACACAGAAAGAAACGTGCACACTCACTGTTACCCAGGATAGTGAGGTTGAATTGGTGGAAGGAGTTTCAGAAAATGAAGTTGGGGGAGGCAGTGGAAGTAGCATTCATATGTCACTGTCTGTCCATCTTCAGGGGAGTAGCATGCTAAGACTAGAAGATGACCAGTGATAAGAATTAAAATATATAAAAAAAACAGTACTATTGACAGTTTGGTTGTTCCGCTTAGATTTAAACCCCAATATGTGGGTTTATACACTTGGGAAAAGAATATTTTTGCCTGGATATTTGAAACTTTTCAATTAGTTAAGATGTTTGTTGAGTGCTTCAGAAGAAAAAGAAGATTTATATCCATGGAATAAGTAAGTGCTTATCATGCAAAAGATCTGAAAAAGAAATTATGCAGCATTAAAAAAATGGTTGTAATGTGGCACACGGTATGAAAAAAGTAAAAGGTGATTACAAATGTATGAATGACAGGATGGGAAATTGATGTTACATTGAATACTGCACTTGTGAAATTACTGCATTTGTCCATCGTTTTAAATTTAAATGGTGGGAGAGAACTTTTAAGGGATTGAGAACAGCCCAAAATATTCTTATTTTTGGGGAAGATACAAATTAAGTATGTGACAGAAAGAAGATGTCAACAAAATGGGGAAAGAGTGGATATGGCTGGAAATTATAAAATGGAATGTCAAGCAATACAATGGACAATGATGTTTATTTTTGAAATTTATTTTTCTGACAATGAAAATATGAATGCAAATGTGCATGCCTAGGAAGCTGAAGGAGGTAAAGAAACTGATATTGAGTAAAGTAAAAAGAAAACTGAAACTATACAAATATAACGTGATAACGGAAAAGAGAAACAGAACCAAAAGTCGATGTACGTACAATAAAAAGTAAAAAGAAAACTGAAACTATACAAATATAACATGTGATAACAGAAAAGAGAAACAGAACCAAAAGTCGATGTACGTACAATAAAAAGTAAAAAGAAAACTGAAACTATACAAATATAACATGTGATAACAGAAAAGAGAAACAGAACCAAAAGTCGATGTACGTACAATAAAAAGTAAAAAGAAAACTGAAACTATACAAATATAACGTGATAACAGAAAAGAGAAACAGAACCAAAAGTCGATGTACGTACAATAAAACAAACAATACAGAAAGATGCAAATCATTTACTGTTATTTTTTTTTATTCCTTAGATACAAGTATTAATTACTGTGATGTCATAATTATACAAGCATAAGTTCATAGGTGTGTACTAGGCTAATGGCCCTAGAGCCTTTACAAGCCAAGCCCATAGAAGTGCCCTGGCATTGTGCCACCTGAAGTTAGTTCCCAGTACCCCTATCAAGTAGAGCCACTGGAGTGATCCCCAGTGTGAACTTTCTACTTCCCCTCCACTCATCAAGATTTCTCTTGAAGAGGGCCAGTAAGGTGCTGTGCTTGACATGTATGGGAAGTCTATTCCAGAGCATGGGCAGTCTCTGGGTTATGAACCTGTCCCTCCAGCATGTTCTGTTGACTGTGATAATGAGGTTGAGGTCTCCGGAGTGTGTGGTGTGGAGGGATTGGGATTTCTTTAGCTGTAGCATTTCTAACAGAGCTGGGTCAGACATGGCTTTGTAAGTCAAGCAGAGATCACCTCTTAGTAGATGGTATGAGCTAGAGAATAGTTGGATTTTTTGAGTCTGTCCATGTAGGACATGTGTTTAAGGCCTAGGATCCTCTTTGTGAGATACTTTTGTGGCCTTTCCAGCTGTTGCATGTGTCTAGTGAGGTACATACCAAATGGGGCATTATACTCAATGATTGGCCTAATGAGGGAAAAGTTGAGAGACATGATGACCTCTTTCTTCCTGGATGTAAAACCCTTGGTAATGAGATATGCCACACAGAAGGACTTTCTGACCACAGTGACAATGTGGTGGTTGAAGGAGAGGTTGCTGTCAACCTGTGTCCCCAGATCTCTTATAACACCTAGTGTTCAGTGGGCTCCCATTGATGTGGTAATTATTGGGAACTGAGTTTTTACCAAAGGGGATGATGATGCATTTTTGGCATTAAGCGTAAGGCCATGGTTTCGACACCAGTCATTGATCTCAGTGAGGCCTTTCTGTAGGATGTATACATCACTTCAGGAGTTAATAATGGCTCCCAGCTTGCAGTCATCTGTTAACTTGGTTAGCCAGAGTCCCTCCATATTGGTCTGGATTTCTGAGAAGTAGATGCCAAACAGGAGAGGACCCAGGACCGATCCCTGTGGGACTCCAATAGTGACTGGTCTGCAGCTGACTTGAAGTCCGCTACTTTGACACTGTGGGTTCTATCTGTGAGCCAATTTGCAACCCACCTAGTGATGTAGGGGTTGATGCCTAGTTTGGTGAGTTTATCAGTAATTCCTGAGTGGGGAATGGTATCAAAGGCCTTGGCCAGATCGAAGTAGTCTGCATGAACTGCCTTGCCCTCATCCACAGCTCTGGTGACTGACTCAAAAGAAGTCAATCAGGTTGAGCAGGTGTGAGTTACCTTTCACAAAACCAAATTGCGTGGGATGTACAGTTTGGATATCCCCTATATCCTTGTTAATTAGGTCCATGATGATGCTCTCCATAGCCTTACATATCAGAGTCATCAGGCTAATGGGGCAATAATTCCCAGGGTCTGTAGTCTCTCCCCCTTTATGGAGAGGGATGACTGTAGCAGTGCACCATTCTGTAGGGACAAAGCCTGAGATGAGGCTGTGATTGAACAGGGCACACAGATGTGGTGCAGTTCATGTAGAAGACATCCAGGGATATTGTTGGGTCCCATGGAAGCTGTATTCTTGGCCTTGGACAATGCGGCTTTAACCTGTGCTACAGTAATGCTGGGTGCCTGGCATTCCTCTGGTATTGTGATTGGTCCTTTAGGGGGGGAGAGATGGGTAAAGGTGGCAATGAATCTGTCGACCTTTATGTTGGCAATATCTATTGGCAATATCTGTTGGCCATAACTGACTTGTCTTTGGCATACCTAAGGTACTGTAATATATCTCAAGCAGGCTGGGGATCTAGGCTGGTGCAGGGCCACTGTTGGTGATACCCCTGGGGTGGTGCAGGGCCAATGTGGGTGATACCCCTGGGGAGAATATTACCTATATCTGCATTTAATGTCACCTTTCAGCATGAATACCAAAGCAAGTGGACTTTTGTCCCAGCATGCTCACATTATTGTGATTACTGGCCTGTTATGAGGGCAAGAGCAGAGGAACGCCTGTGTTGACATTGGCCCCAGATTGCAGGGAAGCCTTTCCTGGCATGGCTGCAAATCAGTGAGATTTCTTCCCATCTGTAGACACCAGAACAGAAGTCTGCCCTTACTAGCATAGGTACACAGCAGAGAGATTTCTATCCCTCCATAAATACTAGAACAGAGGTCCACAGGGTAGAGAGATTTATTTGCACTGGCACCAAAACACAGGCAGCCTCCTCCCCTGGCATAGGTACCAGAGTACACAGGTTCCTCTGCTGCTTCTTTTAAACCCCACTATATTTTTAGCATTAACCTTAGACTCGAGCCGTATAACAGAAGGAGAGCTGCAGTAGTTACAGTTTACCATATAGGATGTCTCCAAAGAAGTCCTGCTCATTGTTAACATGGAAAAATGAGTTTGCATTGGGAAAAACATAGTACAGTGAGGGAGAAATATGTTGTTAGTTATCTGTATGACACAGGGATTGGTGTATACTTGTAAAATCAATCCTCCTTATCATAGTCATCGCCATCATCACAGCTCCTAAATTCACATATGACTGCCTATAATTAATCTATTTGTAAAGTTAAATAAGCACAGAAACTATACTGTGTGCCAGCTTTTCCTTTTTAACATCTTGCAATATCCAATATGAAACAATTCATAAGTGGATTTATTTTAAAGAAAAGAGAATGCGTGTGCTTTTTGCTCCAAGGCAACATTATAACATCTCAGAAGTTATAAGTAAGCATACAAAAGAAATAAAACTGAAAAAAGTATGTTATTAATCAATATAACAGAAAATGGAATATCATACAAATTAAAATGAGTGTAAGCTCCACTGTCAGATTTGTTCTGTTTAAAATTGCATGGTGAAATGCATAAAAAAGAAACTGGAGAAGGTTTATTTTTCTGCAGAAAAGAAAACAGAAATTACTGCAAGCATCATTGCAAAACAGACCTACCACTTGGGACAGAAAACTATAAAAGCAGGAACATAAAATACAAGCCATAACAATAAGTTACAATATTGCTGACAAATCATCTGACACCAATATGAAAGTAGGAACATAATGAATCTGCCCTCTAGGTATTTTAAAAGAAAGAATTAGAGCATTTTCTGCAATGATAGTAAAAACGCATGGTATAAAATCTGCAGGCAAAGTATTCAGAGTTATGTCAGCTTAATAATTACCTGCTTACAATAAGGCAATAAGAAAACAGAACGAGATCAGAACCTTTGATGATGAAAAACCATTATCAGTCATGGAACTGCGTTGCTCATTTTAAATGGATCCACAGGTCAAATCCTTGAGAAAGTATATAGAACTATATAGTTCAAATCCAAGTAACAATCATGTAATCTATAAACTGCACAATGGAGTGGGATGGAATAACACAGGAAAAGCTGTTACAGCCTTGGGATCATTAAAATCTACAATGATCATAAACAAAAGGCACAAAATCAGTATCACAGTCAGATATTAACAGAACTTTGCTCCTTCAGACTAAGTAATAATAACATGATCAGAAACTTAAGGTTGTTGTTCTTACAATACATACATGTACTAATTACACACCTATATCACATGTACTTGTCCTACATTCACAACTGCATGGACCTGAAACAAATGTGCAACTAACTGACAGACAAGTATGCATGCCTGATGAAACTGCCATAAATTACAGCATTACATATTATTAGTAAAAATACTTTACAATTGTCAAAAATTAGGGGTAGTTCCCCTGTACCCTGGCCAACTTTTCCCTGCTCAGTATGAATATCAAATCTGGTCTCCCTTGAAAACAGGTTATTGTCCTAGTGGAACTATCTTGGTCAATGAATTATACGTCTGGCAGTTGGCTTAGAGAATTAAGGAAATGTTAACAAGCTGTTTCTTGTCATCCAGTGGTACAAGGTTTGATTCTCTCATCCTCCATTGCTAACTGTGTGACTCTGAGCCAATTATTTAACGAGACACCACTCCTGGGCCGAGTCTGCAAAAGTTCCATGTAGATCAGTGCTCTACCCTGCAAAAAAATGCAAATAAATAAATAAATACATACATACACTCTTCCAGCACAACCACAAGTGACAGTTTTAATTCGTGCTATGCAACTGCTATGATCTACTAATATTCATTAATGCCCTGGACCCAACTTGCAAAGGAATATAAGTAACCAAGGTAATAAAAGCTGCATACAAGATACCTAAACATAAGTAGCATAAATAACAAATATATACAACTGGAAACTTGGACAGAGCAGCATAAACCAATAAAAACTGCAATAACTGAATCCTCCTGGATAAAATATGAGTTGTCCAGAAAATAAGTGAGCATCACACTATTCCCATAATCACAGAGCCATTATATGGTAAGAATTCTTACACTAATGTGAAGTTAGACTGGCATCATATAAAGAACTCTACAACAAAGTAACTGCATCCTAGATGTAGAACTAAACTGTATATTAATTTGTGTACATTTTGGTCACAGTTTTAAAATGCTAATTGCAACCACATATAGCCCTCCTCTACATTTACAATTATACAAAATAGAATCAACTAAATTAGTTCTATCTAAACAACATACACTCATAATTCCCAGAAACTTAAATAAAGATTGGAAAGGACAGCAAAAAATTCACTTAAATAAATAACCTAAAATAACTTAAAAAGTCTGTAACCCTGGGTACAAGACCAAACCTGACAGCAGGAAAATCTACAATTTTTGATGTGCTTATCACAGACATTCAGGCGAGCTAAAGTCATTAAATATGCTACCCATCATGATGAGTGAACAATGTCCTATTCTTTCCAGCTTATCTGTCAAAACTAACAGACCTGCAACTGTTACAATCTTTGCAACAACTAAAACACAATCAGAAAAATCCATGTTAATGACATTCAGCTTAAAGATTGACAGATGAGTTTCCCAGATCCCACCATAACACAGTGGACATTTTGTAACCTATCAGTCTAATTCAAGAAGGGGGTGTAACCACTACAAAGATGATCTTGGGGTCATATATTACCATAGCTAATACCAGATTTAAAACAGCTAATGAAACCAAGGGACAATATCTGGAAGATCTGGAAACATAATCCAAATAATTGTAATAATTGTGCAGGATACAAAGAACCACTTCAAGTGTCACTGTTGATGTTGATATAACAAAATCTAAATACATGTTACCTTCTATTAGTACTATTAGGAACCTCAAACATTTCTCACAGTTGATAAAATGTGTGTATGCAAACATTTTTTTTTTCTAAAATGTCTTCCCCAGAAAAATAAGACTTACTTATGTTAATCATTGTCAAGGACAGCATCTCAGCCCTACCACCTGCTACAGTGTATTGTTAAGGACATCATCTCAGCCCTACCACCTCCTACAGTGTGTTGTCAAGGACAGCATCTCAGCCCTACCACCTCCTACAGTGTGTTGTCAAGGACAGCATCTCAGCCCTACCACCTCCTACAGTGTATTGTCAAGGACAGCATCACAGCCCTACCACATCCTACAGTATATATATATATATATATATATATATATATATATATATATATATATATATATATATATATATATCCCTACCGTTAACCTTCTTCTTTAAGTCAATAAATACTTCTTAGAGTAACAGAGCAGCTTAAAAGCATAAACTACTATTATAAGCCTGGCAGCCATATTATGCATCCAAAGGTACTTCAGTTAGACATTTTTGTCCTATGTAAATCCAAAACCTACAAATATAACAATAAAATCCATCCTCTACAACATCAGGCATGCTTTTGTAAGACCTTATGCTAAAATCCCAAACGGTCTTCTGCTACTTGACTATAGGCCCATTGGCAAAATCAGCCCATTAGTTTAGATACTGGAAAAACTATATAATGCAATCAAATCCTCAAATTTATACACAAGTATGACATTTTAGCTGGCAGAGAAGATAGATTCCTCCAAAATATTACCTTATGTTACTGCCATCCATTCCATTATAAACCAAGTACTTTCAAACATGAATCCAGGGATTACAAACTACAGCAATTTTATAAACATGGTTTTAAAAACGGTAGACCTTGCCTCTCTGCTACAGTAGCTAAGAGTTTATCCATTTGTTTATGTGTTGTTTGTTAAACAGGGTAGTGCACTAATCCAGCAGGAGACATTTCAAACAAAGCCTGAATAGACATAAAAAAAAGAAAGAAAAGAAAAAAGCAGGAACAATATAAATAGACCAAAACATCAGTCAGATCAAGTATAAACTATAGGTAAGTAGATGAAATTGTAATGAATCCTCCATTGCAAGTTTAAGGTGCCATAAGCCTGCAGTGCACCTGAAATGTTTTACTAATTAGTAACAGATAGAGCACTCACCAGGTCGGCAAACGACATGGTGACAGTTTCCTCACTAGTGCTAGGATTGGAGACGCCACTAAGATCCTTAGATACCTGTACTACCCAGATATGATTATGTCCCTGTTGTTACCCATCTGGGAGGGTGAAAGATTCCACTCTGGGGGGATGCAGGCAGACTTTTTCATAGGCTCATAGGTAGTTAATAGGCTAGCTGCCTTTGTGGACCATTTTAAGTTTAGCTAATTTCCTTCAGTGGTGAGAATCAATCCTTGTACCCTGTGTCTGTGAGGTAAACATGTTAAGCATTATGCCACCTCCTAAAAAAAACTCGCAAAGACATGTAGAATCTTCAGAATTACTAGACGTCAGAACGGAACCCTAGACTTTGAAGCTATTAGGAAACCTTGTCAGCCAGACATTGTGCTGCCCAGCTTCTTACATATCTACTTTACCGTAAGAAGACAGAGGCTCCTGAGTAACCCAGCACTATATACTAGTTGACCTAGTAATCCTGAGCAAATGTTACTACAGCAGCATTAAATCATGTGCTCTCATCCACTCACTGTGTTCAGCCAGGACTTTGTGCTCTGTACATTTTTCATTATGTTTTAACTAGCTTTATTCGAGGGAAATTTCAAGACTTAATTAGTTTCTAAGACACGTGTTAGTAAGAGCTTACCATCTTTTTTGTTCTTACCAAGTTTTTCCTTTTCCAGAATTTTCCAATGGAACTGACACATACAGGGACCTTGGCATGTCTGATGTACATTCCAGTATTACACGGCTTTAGTGCCACATTCCTCCCCTCCTCTGACCTTAATTAATGGATCAACTGCCAATCTTCTCAACCACTTCCTTCCTTGCTTGATGTCAGTAGTGTATTGTACTTACTTATGCATTTACTTGTTTAATTTTACTCTTATGCTTGGCCTTCAGGCCCAGCAGCACCATATCACTCCATATAATAGTCTTCTAGAGTGAGAAATGTTCCATTCATTCCCAAAGTATGATAAGATCCTTACAATGTTTTCAATCCCTGAATGGACTGAAAGTCTATCAGTCCATTTCATTCCCTTTTAAGATCAAGAGCTGGGCAAAAACAGGCTTTTGTTTGCATAAGAAAGTCCTTCATTCCTTTTTAAGGTCAAGAACTGGGTAAAAGCACGCTGTTGTTTGCATTAAGGGGTCGTGTCCCTTCCTGTCTAACTCCCTGTCAATAGCAACTGGTGGCTTTTCTGAATATCTCTTTTCAAGGAAGGCTCCCTATGAGTGCCCACACATGCCTCACGACTGCCTCCCTCTCTTATGTACAACATAAATCTGACTGCCCCAGTAGCTGCTACCAGAAATCTCTATGCCTTCCTGTTGGGGTTAGTGGTGTAGCAGATCAGCTTCTATCTCCCCTGAATAACCTAGCTGTCGTTAGCTGGTTACTTCCACCCTCACCCACTCTGTCCACCCTAGTACCTGAGCCATTAATCAAGCATGGGTTATCAGTGTCTTAGTCAGGGCTTTATCCCCTATGCCATGGAACTGGGATGATTTGTTTAGGTGTATTTTGATAACCAGGTTATCCAAACGGGCATAGTCCATAGTCCATTTTCACTCTCAGCAGGCCTGAAGAACAAAGCTTCAAAAATGTACAGATATTAACATAAAAAATCTGTATGTATAATCTCACTGCATTCATATATAGATATAGCATCTGTTACTCATTATAAGCTGCCCTAGCTTCTCTGATAGTATCAAAAGCAATATTATGCCAAAAATGTTTAGCCATTTTAGAAATATGTTCTTGTGTAGGGTTTTTTGCCACAGTCAAATGAGCATTTAAGCACCTGTAACCATAAACCAATATGGTCCCTGTCACAATTAACTGTGAGTTTAAAGTGTGTTGGAACAGTTTCTACACCCCACCTCTATAAATGCTACATCCACGGTCATTGTACCTCATAATATAGGCAAAAAGACACCTTAAAAAGTTGGACTTTAATAACTATAGTAACTTACTAAGTTGAATAAGGAGAAAGTTACGGTCAGCTGCCTGTCGGGTGCCAGGATCGGACACATAATGCACGGACTTAGGTCACTCCACAACAGGTACAAATATGACTTTGTCATTGTCCATGTTGGTGTGAATGACCTGAGACGTACCTCCCTGGACTACATGAAAAGAGACATAGAGGAGCTCTCAGATCTTGTAACCCAGGCAGGTATGACCCTAGCTCTGAGTACCATCCTACCGTCACCCAGAATGATACCACAGTACAAGCAGAAAATGATTGACTTCAACAATTTGCTAAGTTTATGGTGTCATTCTAAGGGGATCCAGTATCTGTCTCCCTGGGATGACATGATCGACAGACATTGATGCTTCACCATAGATGGCCTGCACCTGTCACCCCAGGGATTTAGGATACTGACTAAGGCTCTTGCCAACCCTATAGTGCCTTTTTTAGGCAATGTCCTCAAGACAAAATTACCACCATAACAGCTACAAGCAAATGAAATCTGAGGGTTATGCTACTCAACACTAGAAGTCCAAATCTCAAAATGCACTTGCTCGTAGCACTCCTTAAAATGGAGAACATCGACATCTGTGCAGTGACCGAAACCTGGTTCAAGGCTCCAGACAGTACCCCAGCACAATCAGGCTATAATTCATACCACACCTTTCAGCCCCTAAACCTGGACCAAAGCACTAAAGGTGATAGTGTCTCCATATTCATAAAGGATATGCACATCTCCAGACTAGTAGCCCAACACAACATATCAGAGATACTTCAGGTACAACTAACATTGGGTAAAACTGCAATCCAGGTGTAGCCTGCTATAGTTATCCCACCATGTCCCAGGACTCTCACTCCACATTCTTCAACACACTGGAAAATATTAGGGTACTACCCAATACCCTTATACCGGGAGACTTTAACTACTCCTCCATTAACTGGTAAAATTACTCATGTACCAACACACTTGCTCAACGTTTTCTGGAAATCCATTAATTCCAGTGTCCTGGATGAACTCATTCTTACCCCCACCAGGGGTAGAAACATCCTTGACCTAGTCATTACTAACATTAGTGACCATTGCTCTACACCAGTAATCAACTCCTTCCTGGTCAGACCTGACCACAAGCTAATCACCATGGATATCTATATCCCACTCTTACCCCCCCCCCCAAAGGAAACCACTGTAAAAAATTCTCCAAAGCCAATTTTGGACTTCTAAAAACAGAGGTGGCTAACTTCACGACACCCATGCAAATGGAAAATAGGTGCATGACTGAATTATACACCAATGCACTGTATGAGCACATACACAAGTATGCGCCACATACCAAACAGAACCGAGACTCTCTCCTCCAAAAAAAGGAAGCCAATCTGGTGGTCCCCCACCATAAACAAACTCTACAACAGAAGGAAAAAACTGTTGCAGAAAAGGGTGAAGTCCTAAGACTGGAAAAACTCCCTTGTCAGCCTCAGCAAAATACTGAGATCCATCATCAAATCCTCTAAAGCTAGCTACGAAAACAAAATTGCTGCAGATTCTAAAGACAACCATAAGGCATTCTGTAGTTATGTCAAGAATCTACATGGCTTTAATTATCATTATGCAGAGCATCATAAAGATTAAATAAGTACAAATGAATGTGAGAAGTTAGAGAATATAGTTCCCAACATAACAAGAATTCCTAAGGAACTTAAGTTAGATCTACAAAAACCTGTTTCTCAAAAGGAAATTATAGATGGGATTAAAGGAAGTAAGTCTAATAAAGCACCTGGAATAGATGGCTTAATTATCGAAATGTATAGATTGTTCCCTTCTTGTATAATCTCTCTCCTACATATAACCTTTCTTGACGTTCTAACATTAGCAAGTATTTCTCCTTCTTGGAGATATTCTCTAATTTCCCCTATATTAAAAGAGAATAAGGACCCTAATCATTGCAACTCATATAGACCAATTTCTTTGTTGAATAATGATTATAAACTATTTATGTCAATTATGGTCAATAGATTGAAAATAACTATATCTAAAATAATAAATGAAGACCAAACTTGGTTTCATACATAACAGACATACACAGGATAATATTAAAAGAGTATTAACACTGATAGATTACCTCATTAGAGGAAACTATGAAGCATTGATAATAGGTCTAGATATTCAAAAAGCCTTTGACTCCTTAAATTGGGGTTATTTATTTAAAGTCTTACAGTTATTTGATCCCCCCCCCTTTTCTATAACAATGATAAAGAAAATCTATGAGAATAACCTATCATATGTCAAATTAGGTCCCTTTACTCCCAAAGCAATCCAAATCACTAGAGGTACTAGACAAGGATGTCTCATGTCCCCTGTCCTATTTGTTCTGGCCATAGAAATACTTGCCATTTTAATACGTAATAACCAAACAATAAGAGGTATAAATATATATGACCGATATATATATTTAAAATAATGATGTTTGCTGATGATGTCTTACTTACCTTACCCAACTCTAAGGAAGTGTTAGGTGAAGTGGATGTAGTAACAACAATTTTCCAAAAAGTCTCAGGACTCTCCTTCAACAAATCTAAATCAAAATATTTATTATTAAATAAAAAAAGAACATACAGGTTCCAGTTAATCATATTATTGGAAACCAAGTTTCAACTCTAGACTATTTAGGAATAGTCCTAGGCAAGAATACAGAGGAAACCTTACAGCTCAACTACGCTAAAGCCATAGATTTAATCAAGACATTAATAAGCAAATGGAATAATTTGTTTAGAACATTTGATGACAGGTTACAACTGATAAAAATGGTTTTGTTACCTAAAATATTATATACAGTGCAAGCTCTTATACTTCCACCAGGAAAGAAAATCCTTAAAGAAATCACTTCAACTCTGATGAAATTCCTATGGTACCCCAAAATAAATAGAGTGACATATTCTCTTCATATCAGAAAATGTGAACAAGGGGGATTAAAATTCCCAGAGATTGAAACTTATGTAAAGGCATCTATAATTAAAATAGCAATGAATTGGATAAATACTACATACTCTTCCAATTGGAAACAGTTACACTCCATTATACTAATGAATGAAAATTATTTATCAAAAAATGCTTTGGTAACTAACAAAGATAACAAGATATGGCACTATTTAAATTTAAATTTACAGTATAGTACAACAAAAACAACTAAACTAACACTAATAAACAATATTTTTTGTGTTTAGAAAATTCATTAACACAAATCTAGATATAAAATTGCGGCATAGATTTTTTAATACCATTTACTATTACAAGGGATTTCCCTGATAAAACACAGAGAGATTTTTGGTTTATGGGAAAACTGTAACCTTTTTTGTTGGTTGCAATGTATTGAAAACCAACAAGCTTTGAACACACAAAGTATATTGTCAACCTATGGCCTATCCCCTAATGGCTGGTTGGTTCTTCAGAGTATCACAGCATACACTAAGGATCTGTGTAGAATAATACATAATAAAATAAAATGTACCACTCTTGTAGCCAATAATCCTACGACCAAGGTATAGAATCCAACGTTTAATGTGTAGAAACACACAGTACGAGTTACCAATAATCCGACAAAAAAAGTACCAAAAATTATAAACTGGATTTTTGGAATTCTATATAATAATAATATCAATGTTAAAAATGAATTATCATATCTATATAACACTTTAATTGTCTATAAGACAGCTCCTAAATATTCTTACTGGCAATACCTAACTAAAGGGTTTCAAGTATCATTATCAATGGAAGATAAAAGAAACATTTTATTTTCAGTTAAATTAGCTTCCTATTCACAATTCTGGAGGATTTTTCATTGGAAATTTCTGCACAGATCATTTTTGACACCTGAGAAACTCTCAAAAATGAACCCTTCAAACAGAAAGTTATGTTGGAGATGTCATCTGCCCACTAATGCTGACTGGTCTCATATTTTTTATGACTGTACTAATATTAAACCATATTGGAATGAGATTAACAAATTTCTTCAAGCTATCTATACTGATATATTTGTTTTGACAAAATCTTTAATTTTATTGAATGTTGTTAACAGTAATAATATGCAAAAAGATGACCAGTATTTGTTGTGGACAATGTTAGCAATAGCCTGAAAATGTATAACTAGAAGATGGAACTCTAATGTAGCACCCACAATGGAGGAATTCCTATCATCACTGAAGAAATGCATACTAATGGAGAAAAGAACTAAAGAGTTAAGAACTTTTCCTAAGCCATTGGTTAATAGTCCATGGAGGAAAGTTTTGAATTTGATTAATAGCCTACAGATGGAACCAAACTCTTCCTAACTATCATAGTTTATTTATTAACTTATTATTTAATTACAAATGTTTTATCTGAATCCTTTTTGTCAGGCTGAATATAAATACTGTAAATAGTTATTGAATGTTCTGAATGTATTAAATTATCGTGTTATTTCATCAAAATAAAAATCATTTGAGTAAAAAACAAATCTACATGGCAATACTCAGTTCTGCTCCGAGTTACAGCACAATGGCAATACATATACAGAAACAACTGATATTACCAACATATTGGCCGACAGATTCAGTGCAAACTTTACCCCCCCTTTCACCCTCTAAAGAGCCTATCTCAATACCTGAAGAATGCCAAATCCCTATTATCATGGCTACACAGGTAAAAACCACACTGTCCAAAGCCAAGGGACCTGATAATATCCCTGGCTGTGTTCTACATGAATTACAAAGTGAACTGGCTCAACACCTGAGTATCCTGTTCAATCACAGCCTTATTTCAGACTTTGCTCCTACAGAATGGCACACTGCTATGGTCATCCCACTCCACAAAGGGGGAGTGACTGCAGACCCTGGGAACTACCGTCACATTAGCCTGATGAGTCTGATATGTAAGGCTATGGAGTGCATTATCATGGACCTTATAAATAAGGACATAGGGAATCTCCAAACTCTGGACCCCATGCAGTTTGGGTTTGTGAAAGGTAGATCATGCCTGCTCAGCCTAATAGACTTCTTCGAGTCTGTCACCAGAGCTGTAGATGAGGGCAAGGTAGTTTGCACAGCCTACCTAGATCTTGCCAATGCCTTCGACACCATCCCTCACTCAAGAATCATAGATAGACTCACTAAACAAGGCATAAACCCCTAGGTCATAAGATGGGTTGCCAACTGGCTCACTGACAGAACCCACACTGTGAAAGTAGCAGACTGCAAATCTGACTACTGACCAGTTACAAGTGGTGTCCCACAGGGATCAGTCCTAGCTCCTCTCCTGTTTGGCATCTACTTCTCTGAAGTTCAAGCCAACACAAAGGGACTCTGGCTGACCAAGTTCGCAGATGATTGCAAACTGCGAGCCATTACTGATTCTCCAACTGATGTAGACATTCTACAAAAAGGCCTCACTGACACCAATGACTGGTGCCAGAACCATGGCCTTAAGCTCAATGCCAAAAAGTGCATTGTCATTCCCTTTGGGAAAAATTCACTGCCCATGAACTACCACATAGGGGGTAGTCCACTAAACACCGAAGGTGTGATAAGAGACCTGGGGACACAGGTTGACAGCAACCTCTCCTTTGATAACCACATTGCCACTGTAGTCAGAAAGTCCTTCTATGTGGCACATCTCATTACAAAAGGTTTCTCATCCAGGAAGAAAGAGGTCATAATCCCTCTCTACTCGTCCCTTATTAAACCTATTATAGAATACAACGCCCCATTTGGTATGTACCTCACTAGACACCTACAACAACTGGAAAGGCCACAAAAATACCTGACTAAGAGGATCTCAGGCCTTAGACACATGCCCTATATGGACAGACTCAAAAAACTCCAGCTATACTCTGTCTCTTATCGCCTACTTAGAGGCGATCTCTGCTTGACCTACAAAGCCATGTCTGACCCAGAGCTACTAGATATGCTGCACCTAAAGAAATCCCAATCCCTCCAAGCAACACGCTCTAGGGACCTAAACCTCATTACCACAATAAACAGAACATGCTGGAGGGACAGGTTCCTAACCCAGAGACTTCCCATACTCTGGAACAAACTTCCCAGTCACACCAAGCAGAGCACTTCACTGGCCCTCTTTAAGAGAAATCTTGACGAGTGGATGGGCAATAGGAAGTTCACCCCAGGGATCACTTCAGTGACCTTGCTTGACAGGGGCACTGGGAACTAACTTTGGGCAACATGATGCCAGGGAATCTAGGAGGCTAGTCTTATATAGGTGCCAGAGCCATTAGCCTAGTACACACCTATGAACCTATGAACCTATTATTACTCATAATTTCAATTTTTGGAATAAAGAACGAAACACGAAATGTAGTTTTTTAGGATTTTTTTTTCTTAGTTCAGAATACTTATTCCATGTTTGTGTTTGCTGCAGCTAGAAATCAAATGGAAATCTTCCCACAAGTTTGTATTCACTTAGGATGCAACAATTGTTCTGTTTTAATCATAAAGTCTATTCTTATTTTCAAACATTGATTGTCCCATTTTGATTAGCAGTCATGGTTCACAAAATGTTCTTCCGCAGAAACTCATTTTCACTAATATGTATTTCTTTGGGTATAACTTGCAAAGTCTTTGTTTGAATTGAAGTACCAAATGCCCTTTTGTCTTTGCTAAAGCAATCACGATTCATTCAGAATAGTTATTGACAAAATTATTTACAGCAGTACATGAAAACTGATTTATTTTCTTTTACACCATTTGTTAATTCCCCACATTTCTCTGTGTTCACTTGTTTCTACACGTGGCCATTATAATTTCTCCTTTTTAATGTATTAGTGTTATATAATGCTAATGACTTGATTGCTTGCACTGTTAAATTCAGTCATAATGTATGTTCTAATAATTTTTATGTGTACGTTCATAATATGAGCCAAGTCCTTTTCAGGAAAACAGTGTTTTCTGATTTATGTACAGTCATTGCATATTGTGTGTTCCTGCAGATGACTTTTAGTAAGGTTAACTTTAATTTATAACTATTGTTATTAAAAGTGTGTGTATATTATCAGAAATTTGTACTGTGTGATTATTAAAGCCTTTGCTCTGCACCCCAAAATAGAACTGCTTAACTCATTTACAAAACAAATACTGTAGAAATGATTGTCTGCTTATAATACCTGTTAGCCCCACCTGTATTGCTAAGTTATCCACACAAATCCATCTGTGTCAGAAAAAGAATTTCTTTTGATATGCTTCTCATTGCATCTTTTGGCCAATTTTTGCTGCTTTTTAAATGTAGACAGCCTTTGCATGAGATAACATTATCACTATTTTATAGTGTGTTTGTACAGCCTATATGGCATTAAGGCATTAATAAACAGACAGTGATGATAGCTGTGATACAGTGTGTCTTTTACTTGCATTGGCTAATGATAACTGAGATACAATGTGTCTTTTACTTGCATTGGCTAATGATAACTGAGATACAATATGTCTTTTACTTGCATTGGCTAATGATAACTGAGATACAGTGTGTCATTTACTTACATTGGCTAATGATAACTGAGATACAATGTGTCGTTTACTTACATTGGCTATATCTTAGCTGGCATGCCAGCTACTATGCAAGTGCATATTTTTGCAATGATTGCTAGGTCATATGCTGTACTGACTGTGAATACTTTTGGGTGACTGCCCTCATGTAGTTAAAGCCTTACCCTTTTTGGGGCTATATGATTTCCTTTCATATCTGACAGTTTAAAGACTGTTCATCTTTGTTGGAAGCTAGGAGTTTAAACACGAATGCTCTCCAGCAAGTTTACTGCCACAGTGATTGCACAGTTAACTCATCACTGCCACAGTGATTGCACAGTTAACTCACAGTTTCTTTTTTCTTTGTATTTTGTCAGGCAAATTTAAACTTATTTTCCATGATCCTGGTCATTATGTTTGACAGACCTGCCAATACAGGCTCAAATCTTTCCAGGTAGACCTCCAATCACCAGTGAAACCAAATCTTTGAATCATGTTTCTGATGTTCATCTGGTCATTGAATCCCTTCATGCCACATGTCTACTTTTACCTTATAAATGCCTGTAGCTCTTCTGCAATGTTCAGGATGGACTATGTTTGGGTCAGGCTCCTTGTCTGTACTGCCTTCACATCATTTTATGCCAAATTGTTTGCATCTAGCTGAAGAATAATTCTTAAATACATTCCAAAAGGCAAAACACTTCAAAATGGGTACTATTTTAAAAATGCATTAAGACCCATACAAACTTCATTCTATTCATGAGCGAAACACTTCCGTCAGTAAGATTTCAGCAGACTGTGAAGTCTTATTGATGAAAGTGCTTATTGTTGAGTTTTGTTCATTTATGGAACAGAGATTTTATGGATTGCACATTTTTATTTCATATTTAACCACATCTCCTGAACACCCATATCAGAGATTCTAAGAATGTAATTTTCCTTGTTTTTGGTGGCATCTATCAAATGCATCATTGTATACTTTGGATGCATCTGTTATTAATAATCTTTGGGAGACATTGTAAGCCCCTTAAGGAGATCTTCTACTGTGCAGTCCTGTGCTGTCTCCTCATTGAATTTCTACTTTTATTTTATTAATTATTTGCAGTTTGTTTGCCAGGATAGTCCATTCGGCCACAAGGAGCCCATTTTCAGTGGAGTCCTGGGGAAAAAAGCTCCAGAGAAATACAAATTCATAGTACACATTACACATTTACATTACAGATTGTCTCATAGGAATACAAAGTAAATATAATAAGAAAATGTTAACAATGCTAGAATACATCAGTATAGTATGTAAAACAGCAATAAAAATCACTTTTTTTTACAAAAGTAGCAGCACAGGGTAACTGTTAAGTAGTAGGTCAAATAGTTCAATAGAGCTGTGGAACTATAAGAGGCAGTGATGGCGTATTTAGTTCTAGGAGAGTAGGAAATGGTATTAGAAGGATTAGGTAGGATGGGAACAGGAGCACTTCCGTTAAGTTAGGTGTGAGTGCAGCAAGGTTTTAAATGAGGAGAGACTGCTGGCGATGTGGATAGGAGATGGTAGAGAATTCCAAAGGCATGCAAGAGAGAAGGACATTAGGTGATTCCCAGCTGGACATGTGGGTTTGTGCAATTTAATTAGTTTTTGGGAATTAGATCTTAGAAGTCATTCTGGTTCATGCATTTCAAAGGTAGTGGCTGGGGAGGGACAAAGAGATGGGTTGTAAATGAGTTTGTGTGCTTGGATGAGTTGGGTATAAGTAAGGAGGTTAGCTAGCTCAAGCCAGTTTAGTTGGTGAAAAGAATTACAATTGTGAGAAATAGCTCTGTGACCTGCTGCAAATTTTGATATCTTGTTATAGCAAGAGGAAAGTTTTGTTTTGAGGGAGGATTGCAGGTTGGTGAGGATAGATGCACCATATAGGAGGGATGGGATGAGATAAGTATTAGCTAGTATGAGCCCGGTTTTTGTGGGTTTTTTTTTATATTTACTTGTAAATGTTTGTTGAATTTTAGTTGATTATCTATGAGTACTCCTAGTAGTTTAGTGTCAGAGCCTATTTCTAGGGGATTATTATTTTTGCTGGTGATTATGAATGTTTATCTAGGGAGGAGGTTTTGGAGGCAGTGAATAACATAAGTTTAGTTTTGGTTGCATTAAGAGCCAGATGGTTGTCTAGCATCCACTGCTCAGCAAAGGAGAAGGTGCTTTGGGTAAGCTTATTTAGAGTGGGGATAGAAGAGCAGGAGCAGATAATGGTAAAATTGTTGCATATTGGATGAGGCTGGAGTTTGGAATGGCTTTGTAGAAGTTTTTAATGAATATATTGAATAGTAGGGAGCCTAAAATGGAACCTTGTGGGGACACCTGTGGAAGTATTAAGGAAGGGTGAAGAGACTTTATTCCATTTGACTGCTTGTTGTCTGGTTGTGAGGTAGCTGGAGAACCACTTGGTGCAGGAAGGGGATAGGTTTAGTTTGGAGTGTTTATTACAAAGCAGGTTGTGGGAAATAGTGTCAAACACCTTGGAGAGGTCGAGGAGAAGGGTGGACATGAAATGGCCAGAATTGTGGGCTTTGTTAATTGTTTCAAGGAAGGAGTGGAGTGCAGTGGAGGTGCTATGACCGAGTCTAATTCCATGCTGTGTGGGGGGTAAGAAGCTGGTTGTTGATGAGATAGGGTAAGAGTTGTTGGTGGATACATGTTTCAAGAAGCTTAGAAATAGGGGATAAGATAGCAATAGGGCGGAAGTCTGGAATGTCATTATTATTGCCTCCTTTATGTAGAGGAATAATAAAGGCTTTCTTCCAGAGCTGTGGGACCTGGCTTTCTGAGATAGACTGATTAATTAGTATGCTGATGATTAATTAGTATGCTGATAAGGAGAGCAATGGCTTCTGCGGCTACTTTTAGGAAGTAGGAGGGAATTTTGTCAGTGGCATTGGAACGAGACTTTAATTTTAAGAGAAGTTTTTTTATGGTGGATATAGAGATAGGATTGATAGACAAGGGTAGAGGTTGGAGGCAAAGGATGCTAGGGGAGGAAGGGATGGGTGCAGATTGAGGAGGGGTCACAGAGGTGTTGGTGAAGGATGATTATAGCTTGCTTATGGACTCTATGAAGAAAGAGTTAAATTGGGTGGCTAAGTCCATGTCAATTGTATCTGGGTTAGGGCAAGGCTTCCAGCGTTTTCTTTCTTTCCCAGTGCAAGTGTCTACATTCATGATATGTAAAAATTGGTAAATATGTTCTGTTGCAGCACAGGAGAGGTGCCGTTGGTCAAAACTGTCACACTGAATATAATTCCCTGATCCTATTTCCAGAAATAAATAGCTACTGGGTGTTTTTTTACTTTTGTGCAAGCAATTGTTTCCCCCTAGCAGGGTGGTTTTCTTTTTCTTGTGCGCAACTATGGAATTAATATGTTCAAGTAAGATGGGTGTTGACAGTTGTGGGGGTGACCTTTTCAGTCACCCATAGGATCAGTGGGTATGTTGTTTCTGAGGATTTTAACTTGTTCAGTTTATAGACCATGGTGTATGCGTCAATGTCAAGTCAGGAATCCTAGAGGCACAACTGGCTAGAAATACTACCACCCGCAACTGCTTGGATTTCTTAATGCTGCTTTTCCCCTCCTTCATGGAAATCTTTGAGGAAGTGGAGCTGACTAGTGTGGACACTTGGTAAGAGGAAAGATTGCTGCATCATTGTAAAGTCAGAAGAGATTATCACACTGCACACTTTCATATCGAAGAGCTGCACGAGAAAGTGGCAATATCACAACCTCCACAGCATACTCCTGAAGATTAATACCGCACAACTACTGCAATGTACAGATCAGTACATTTTACAACCCTGTCCATTTTTTTCAAAATCCTTTAAGAAATATACTAGGTGAATGCTTATTTATTTGAAGAAGGAGAAATGAAAGGGTAGGTGTATATTATGTCTGCTATAAAGAAGATGATGCCCTGTTTGAGAAGATGATGTATGTGACCAAAGCCTGGTGTTCCCAAGACCAGTCAGTCACTACTAGTGACCAGCATATTAACTAAGTGCCTATTAATAACAGATGCCTTATACCAGTAGCTTGAAAATCCAAATACGATGCAGAGGATCATGAGAGGGTCTGCGGTCATAACCACATTATTATGTGCTCTAGACATGTATACCAATAAATTCAGTTAGAGAGAAAAATATTAGAGGTGAATGTTGGCATACATGTCTTTGAACACATAATACTAGGTTACGATTAGAGACTCGATAATAATTCTTTGGAGCGCATGAAAATTTGTCTGCTCCATGAACTACTAGTTACGGTCAAAAAAGAAAAACATGCTGAGTGTTTTCTGCTTTTCAAAGCTGGTAAAGCACTCAGTGAGAACTATCAAATGGACATTGACTCAACAGGGCTATATTTTGACACAAAACCAGAGTTTCTTGTGTTCTGCTGCTGTGCTTTGCTGCCTGGTACTGTCTTAGTGACTAGTGTGAGACCCAATTTTAACAGTGCTGTTGGGGTAGGTGCTTAAAAACGGCTAAGATTGGGTCTTGTGCTACTGAACTGCTGCTTAACTAGGTTGTCTTTTTCTGATACCATTGCAAAATCCCTGAAAACTTTCATGCAAAAGTTAATAGTAGTAAGAACTGTGACATAGGGTAATACTGCCAGCCCAGCTATCTGGAATTTTGTAAATAATCATATGTCATTTGCGAATATCAATATGATTCATATGCTTGTCTTACAAATGTATTAGAACTATATGTCATGCGTGTATTAAACTACAGGTACAAAAGTGTGTGTCGAATAGGGTTTCTACAGTACTGAGCTTCAAGGATGTGCATCCTACTGAAAAAAGAATAAAAATGCATATAAACTATATACCTGTGTAAATGTATATGTTTTAACTGTAGAAACTAAAACATACAGAGTTAACTTGCAAAACTTCAAGAAAATAGTTGAAATTAAATTGTTTTACGATTGTGCTATAAATGTTATCTCTCAGTTTCAGTGCAGTAGCAGACACAATGTCTAGAGATATGTTTTTGTATTGTCTTGAAAGAGAAGTAATTGCTAGGTTTGAGATGTAGAAGTGTTTTATTGTTTTATGGCTTCCAGGATCTGCAAACATCTGAGAGAGATGTATTTTTTCACAAGGAGATGTTAAATGCTACACCGTGGGTTTAGCTTCGGAACTAAAGTCAGGTAACAAAAAGCAATGCTATCCCAGTTAACCCAGCAGTAATATTTGATATTAATTTAAAAACTCTCTCAGGGAGAGTCTGTGCATTTTGTATTTTGTCTTTCACCTAAAAGAGCATCCACTCATCAACACCTTCTGCACTTGCCTTGTTACAATTAAGTTTCTATGGCATAGTAACTCTTTTAAATTCAGATAGGAAAATAGTAAAATATAGCTTAGATGTTTTCTTTATTTATTTGAGACTGTCCTGCAATGTTGTTTTAAATATTCCCTGTGATTTTAAACTCTGATGTAACTGATTACTTACTGATTATTGTCTTGTTCTTTTATTATTTATTATTAAAATATATTTAAAACCTATCTTTGTGGCTATTTGTGAGACATATTTAAGCTCTTAGAGTACTTGCATATGTATTTGATGACACTGTACAGGCCAATCCTAAATAGCTTTGTTCTTGGTCAGACTACCATTTGGATTAATAGTAACATTACACAGTAGGATTGGAAACCCTTTGTTAAGGGCCTTAAAGTACCTGTTAAGGGGTTCTGGTGACAGTGATAACTATCTTATAGTCTGGACTGAAGGTGGCATAACTAGTAAACCTGTGCCAGCCTGTGTGTGTGTCTGTGTGTGTGTGTGTGTGTGTGTGTGTGTGTGTGTGTGTGTGTGTGACAGCTACTTAGGCAGGGACACAAACCACTGGTTGAACAGAAAGAGTGTTGGGAGGACTTGGCTTGGAACCCTGGCTAAGGACTCCTAGTGGGGAGTATTATTGAGGATCTGGAGAAAGAGGGAGAAACCAGCCCCAGATTGACTGTGATCTCTATGTGCTCTTAAGGGAAATTGCACTTTGTGTGTGCACTTATCATCCTCCCATTGTGTATGCTCCCCACTGTTGCCAGTGGTAAGGATTGAGGCTCCTTGATTACTGAGCCAGTACAGGGGCATCAAAATTCCAGATAGCTGGGCTGTCAGTATTGACCTATGTCACACTTCTTCCCCCCCTGAAAACTCAAGCTAGTTTTTCAAGTGACCCTTGAGAAACACTGCTTGAGAGGGTTGGGTCTATCTGGGAATACCTTACCCAATTCCTTGTCTTGAGACCCCATCTGCATTGGCATTGCTAATGCCACTGTGGTGCTGCAGTGTCATATCATGTGCCTGCAACCTGAGGCTCCACCTTAGTAACTTAGCATTTTGCTGACTGGCTCAATGTAGCCATGTTAAGGGATTGTGGTCTGTAAGTACAGTGAATTCCCTTTCATACAGATAAGGCTAAGGTTTCTGCAGTGCCCACACTATGGCTAGACATTCCTTTTCTACAACTGCATAGCATTCTTCCCTGGGTTGGAGTCTATGACTGAGATAAACCACTGGGTGCTCTTCTCCCTCTGAGGAAACCTGGCTAAGTACAGCCCCCATCCCATGGTTCAAAGCAGCCACCTGCACAACAAATTCTTTACTGTAATCTGGAGTCACTAACACAGGGGGTCCTCCCAAAGCTTCTTTAAGCTTCGGAATGCCTGCACATGCTGGGGTCTACACTACCTTATATGGCTTGTTTTTCCTTGTCAAGTCTGTGAGAGGAGCAGCTATGGTACTATAATTGGGGACAAACTTTCTGTAGTACCCTGTTGTCCCTATGAATGCCCTCATCTGCTTTTTGGTAACACGGACAGGCCATGCCTGAATGGCTTCCACTTTGGTAGGTTCTGGCCTGATCTTACCACTCCCCACTCTATGTCCCAGATAAAAGACCTCTACCATACACGCCTGACACTTACTAGGCTTAATGGTCAACCCTGCCTACTGTAGTCTGCCCAGCACCTCCCTGACATGCTGAAGGTACTCTTGCTAGGAATGGCTGTAGATGGCAATATCATCCAATTAAGCATGGGCGAAATCTCACTTGCTAGGATATGATCTACAGCCTCTGGAAAGTTGCTGGGGCATTCTTCATCCCAACGGGCTTTGTTGTGAACTCATACAAGCCAAAAGGAGTCACAAAGGCTGACCTCTCTAGTGCTGGAAGTCAAGAGCACCTGCCACTAGCCCTTGGTAAGCTCAATAGTGATAACATACTTAACCCCACCCAGCTACTGTAGGGCTTCATCCGGCCTAGGCATGGGATAAGCATCTGACTTTGTGTGACTGTTTAATTTCCTGTAGTCCACACAGAACACGATCCTGTCATCCTTCTTTGGTACCAGTACCACTGTGGAGACCCAGGGACTGCTTGACTCCTGAATTACCTGTAGTGCCAACATTTTCTGTATCTCCTCCCTCAGAGTGTATTTGACCCTCTCAGGCACCCTATAAGGGGCCTGCTTAATAGGCCTTTGGTGTCCTTTATCCACATGATGTTGCACCAGGTGGGTGCACCCTGGTTTCCCATTAAACATGTCCCCATACTCCTGTAACACTGCTCAGATTTCTTGAACTTGGGTAAGGGATAGCTGCTGGGGCATTGCTACCCCTTTTACTGAGGTGTCAGTCTGAGCCTCACTGAGGAGATCACTCACCAGGTCCCCCTCAGCCTCCCCCTGCCAGCCACTGCAAATACTCAGCACAAGGGCCTCCCTATCAGGGCAAGATTTCATCATATTTACATGGTACAATTTGTGGCCTTGCCTCCTGCCTAGCAGTTTTTCCATGTAGTTAACATGACTGACCTTCCTTACCTCCTTGTAGGGTCCCTTCCAAGCTGCTTACAGCATGTTGTGTCTGAAAGGAATGAGACCCATTACCTGCTGCCTCACATCATACTCTCTAGCTTGAGCACTGCTGTCATACTAGACCTTTTTCTGCTGTTGAGGTTCTGCCACGTTCTCCTGGGGCAAGCCCATTACTTCCCTGAGCCTTGTCCTGAGGTTTAGAACATGTGCCACAACAGACTTCTTGTGGGATTTACACTAACCCTCCCACTCATGTCAAATCAAGTCTAGAGAACCCCACACCCTATGCCCATACAGGAACTCAATGGGTGAAAAACCTGTGGATTTCTGGGGGACCTCTCTGTAAGCAAACAATAGATGGGGCAAATATTTCTCCCACCCCCTCTTGAACTGGTCTGCAAATGCCCGTAGCATGGACTTGAGTGTACAGTTTTACCTCTCCACAAGACCATTACTCTGGGGATGGTAAGGGGTGGTCTTTAGGTTTTTCACCCCACAGTGATTCCACAGATAAGCCAGCACGTCTGATGTGAATTGGGCACCTCTGTCCATCAGTATTTCTTTTGGAAAACCTACCCTGCTGAAAATCTAACAAAGCATTTGCACCTTTTCTGCCTCAGTGGAGGACAATGCCACTGCCTCAAGGTATCTGGTAGCATAATCTACTACCACTAGGATATACTTTTTCCCTGTGGAACTTTGGGTACTTAGAGACCCCACAATATCCATAGCTACCCTCTGAAGTGGCTCCTCAGTCACAGGGAAAAACATCAAAGGAGCTTTCACCTTGTCTCCTGCCTTGCCTACCTTTTGGCACTGTTCACAGGTCCTGCAGTATCCTGTTACATCTCTGGAAATCTCAGGCAAATAAAAGTTCTGCATAATACGTCTCTTTGTACGTTTTATGCCCATATGACCTGCAAAGGGAATATCATGGGCTATGGCTAGAGGTGCCAGATGGTAGGCTCTGAGCACTACCAACTGTTGCATTCTTTCACTCTCTAGCCCTCCCTCAGAGGTCCACTCTCTATACGGGTCTACTTCATGTTGTGGAAGGCTGACAGTATCGAAGCTGATATTGTTGGCACCAGATTAGTGAAAGCAAAAAACATCGAACGTTTAAATGGAAATCTCCGTAAGGGGAGGTTTCTGTTTTGTTCGATGTAGTGCGGTTTCGGAGTTGGTATATTTAAGTAGGGGGGGGGTGCAGGCCACCACATGGCGGGTGCAGGGGGGCTTGCCCCCCTGCTTGCAAAGGTAAGTTTTTATTTATTTTTGTGTTTAGGCTTTTTTTTTTATCTTTTAATGTTTCAGAATTCGATGATATGGTGTCAACCATATCAGATTCGATATGCTGAAACTTTGATAAGATAATATAGACACCTCTATACAGTAGCCCTTTGTCCCAGTATACAGATTTCCCTTTCCCTTGAGAATCAGGTGCCTCACTGGCTACCTCCCTCAGGCTTTGTAATGTAGGGTCTGAGAGCTGAGCCTGTCTCAGCTCTCTCTTTGTAACCCTTTCCAGCTTCCCTTTCACTGGAAATCTGGCATCCTCTGACAGTGGTGCCTCACTCTCAGCCTAGGTACTACTACTCACCTCTGCCCTTGCAGTCACTCTGTTCAAGGGAACATCAGTACCCATAAGCAGATGTGGCTCACCTTCAGTCTCACTGCTACAGGGTATCTCCCTCCCTGAAGTAACCACCTCACCAGTCCTGGCTGCAAGTATGCGGTCTGTCTGGGTCTCCCCCAGGCTACCAAACCCACATGCTTGTCTCCAAGCCTGACTGCATGTAACTGCATGCACACAAGAAACTGCATTATCAGAATCATTCCCTATCATGACATCTGCAGGGACATCATCAAACACACCTACCTGCTGGCCTCCTTTTACACCCTTCCAGTCAAGGTAAACCCTAGCCAAAAGATATTAGGAATGGGGTCCCTCCTAAAGCTCTGAGTGGAGTAGACTGCCCAGGCAAGTAGTGCTCCTCTTTATCCATTGTAGGCTTCACAATAATTAGGTCAGAGGCTGTCTTTCTCTTAGCAGTGGCCTGTTGCCCATTTTCTAAGATAGGATATAACCTCTTGTGGTAGTTTAGTACTCTTGTTGTCTCGAGACAACTTACTGCTGGCATTTTGTTATTCCCACTTACTGGCTGTCCCACATTTTGTTCCCTACCTTGCCTCAGCGGACATCTATAAGCTACATGGCCCTACTGGTTGCATTTAAAACATTTAAACCTTGCTCCTGGACATGTACCTGGACTAGTGGCTTCCCCTGCTACTGGTGGACGCTGTTGGGGCAGTCTAGGCTGCCCTCCATGGGTTCCCTTAGACCTATGAGCAGCACTGGGTATCCCTTTCCTGTGCAGTGATGCCCTGCTTGCCAGGTATAGGTCTCCCTTCTTCCCCAACTCATCTGCAGTATTGCATTGTCTGTCAGCTATCCAGATTCTTATGTCCTCAGGCAATGTGTTAAAGGCTTGTTCCCTCACCAAAAGATCTGCCAGCCCTTCAAAACTGGTGACCTGACATCCACTCACCCACCTATGAAAATAATTGCTCAGTTCAGCAACATATTCACACACACTTTCATCTGCCTTGCATCTATACTCATGAAACTTTTTCCTATAAGCTTCAGGTTTTAACTTAAAAGATTCTAAAAGACAGTTTTTTACAGTAGTATAATTTAAGCAGTCAGTATCAGACAATTTAGAAATAGCAGTCACAGCTTTACTATGGAGTAACTTGATCAGGAACCATACCCAGAGCCCTTAGTCAGCATTGTACTGATTACATACCCTTTCAAACATATGAATTAAACTATCAAAATTATCCCCCTCTGTAAATTGTGGAAGAAATGTACTGACCCTTGTTGCTTCTGGGGTTCGGTTACTCACTTAACCATTACCTACATGACTCTGGCGAAGAGTCAGCATCTCCTTCTCATGTTGCCTCTGCCTCTCTTTCTCCTCAGCTTCCAGATATCTCAGTCTCTCTGCTGCTTCTAATTCCATTTGTTTCTCCTGCCGCAGTCTCTCTGCTGATTCTTTTTCCAACCATTTGGCCTCCAGTTCAAGTCTCTTTAACACCAGATGGATTTTTAAGTCCTCTGTGGAAAGGCTGAACTTTTCTGAGAGTTGTACATGTCCAAGGTCAGCCTGGTTGTCCTCCTGATTGCTGGTCTGCGATGCAGATGTGCCCAAGGCTGATCTCATCTCTGCTTTAGTCAGGTTGGCATGCACCAGTCCTTTATCCTGGCACATCTCAGCCCACTGCCTTCTTGTCAGTTTGTCATACTCCTCTGCTGACATGCCTGCCTGTTCTCCCTGACTATCTAAGCTAACAAAAAAACAAAACAATTGTGATATGAACTCTGAATGTTCACTGCATGGCTGATTGAGAATACAAACAACTTCAGTGATCACTGTACACAAGTTACAGGAATTCAATATCCACACCACTACAAGCCAATTAATATGTGATGTGAATATCCCATCACTAAAAGCCAGTTAATATGTGATTTGGATATCCCACCACTGCCAAACAATTAATATGTGATGAGGATATCCCACAACTGCCAACCAATTAATATGTGATGCCCCTGCACTGGCCCAGTAATCAAGGAGCCTCAATCCTCACCACTAGAAGCAGTGGGGAATGTGCACACTGGGAGGATGACACATACACACCCAGTAAAGTGCAATTTCCCCTAAGAGCACACAGAGATCACAGTCAGTCTGGGACTGGTTTCTCCCTCTTTCTCCAGATCCCCAATAAGATTCCCCACTGGCAAAGCTATAGAGTGAAGTCCTTAGCCAAGGTTCCAAGCCAAGTCCTCCCAACACTCTTTCTGTCCAACCAGTCCTTAGTGTGCCTGCCCAAGTAGCTCACACACACACACACACACACGCACACACACACACACACACACACACACACACACACACACACACACACACTGTCTGAGATTTGATTTATACACAAACACACATCTGGGAAAGGCTGGTACAGGTGTACTAGCTGTGCCTTCTTCTGCCCAGACTGTAAGGAAGTTATCACTGCTACCAGAACCCATTATCGGCAAGTTTAAGGCACTTAACAAAGGGTGTCCAATCCTACTGTGTAATGTTACTATTAATCCAAATGGTAGTCTGACCATAAGCAAGGCTATTTAGGAGTGGCCTGTACAGTGTCACCAAATAGATATGCAAGTACTTTAAGAGCTTAAATATGTCTCACAGATATCAGCCACAAATATAAGTTTAAATATATTTAATTACAAATAATAAAAGAACAAGACAATACTCAGTAAATAATCAGTTACATGAGAGTTCAAAATAACAGGAAATATTTAAAACAACACTGCAGGACATTATCAAATAAATAAAGAAAACATCTAAGGTATACTTTACTATATTCCTATCTGAATCTAAGAGTTACTATGCCCTAAAAACTTACTTGCAGCAAGGCAAGTGCAGAAGGTGGTGATGAGTGGATGTTCTTGTTAGGTCAAAGACAAAATACAAAATGCACAGTCTCTCTCTGAGAGAGTTCTTAAATTAATATGAAATATTGCTGCTGGGTTAGCTTGGATGACATCACTTTTTGTCACCTGGCTTTAGTTCCCAAGCTAAACCCCCAGTGTAGCGTTTGACATATCCTTGTGAACAAAATACATCTCTCTCAGATGTTTGCAGATCCTGGAAGTCATAAAACAATAAAATACTTCTACATCTCAAACCTAGCAATTAATTCTCTTTCAAGACAATACAGCTCTAGACATTGTGTCTGCTACTGCACTGAAATTGAGAGATAACATTTATAGCACAATCGTAAAACAATTTAATTTCAGCTATTTTCTTGAAGTTTTGCAAGTTAACTCTGTATGTTCTAGTTTCTACTGTTAAAACATATACATTTGCACAGGTGTGTAGTTTATATACATTTCTATTCTTTTCCAGTAGGGTACACGTCCGTGAAGCTCAGTACTGTACAAATCCTGTTCAACACAGCTGTAGTTTAATATACACATGACATATAGTGCTAATACATTTGTAAGACAAGCATATGAATCATGTTGATATTTGCAAATGACTTATGATTATTTACAAACTTCCAGATAGCTGGGCTGGTAGTATTGCCCTATGTCACACTAACCATTGGTTTAGTGCACTGGTAAACGCAGAGTACAGCTCTCTTAACAAACAGCATTTACTACAGTTTTCTCCTTTAATCGGAAATCTGCATGCAGTAAGCAGATGTTTTAGTATGGTTTCTCTGCCTCCTTGTCATGCAGTGCAGAGGACAAGCTCCACAGCTATTAACATGCATCACTTGCCTTCCAAAAAAATAATTAGGTCAGTAATGTTGCCAAAACAAAGTTGAGAATTCATATCTTGGTAAATACTTTGAAATACATCTCTGTGAATTAGGGAAAAATATATAGCATGAAAAGTAAACGTTATTTTGTAAAAATGTTGATGCATAATGTAGCATTTACAGAGTGCACACCTTTATAGAGTTGTCATTTACTATTACAATTACACCTGTTAAATTAGTTGTGACTCTGAACTATAGTCAAGACAAGAATTTTTCTTTTTTTTAAGTCAGTACCATAAATGTGCCAATATTAGAATTTCAATTGCAAATGGATTGTTGTTTGTATTACTACTGTATTATATGTGGGTTGGCATCAAATTCTGGACTGCGGATGGAGTTATATGTTAGTACTAAAATTAGGAATGATGAATGATTCTGGGTCAGAACCATAAATGTGTGGTTTGTAGTACAGTACACAATCAGTACAGGAAAGTCCAATTATTTTTGGTCAGCACAGCTATCTGAGTGATTTGTAAGTTCTAAGCACAAGTAGCACTTTTGTTTTATTAGTGCATCAGAACCACAATTATTCTCAATCACCTCTACTTTAGCGCTGACAGATAATATGGGCATTTTTGCTGTAGTGGGCACCAAGTAACTGCTGTTACGAAGGAACTCTTTTTAAGTGCTCGTTTTTCTGAAGGGATAGTGCTCTAGCATGCTATTAAACAAACTGCTTTTAGTATAGTTATTGCTACAGATGAATGTTGTTAAAATGGTAGCGTGATTGGTGCTAATAGGTGATTTAGAGTTTTATTTAAAGGAAATTTCCTGCTGTAGCAGCATGTCAGTGGTGCGTTTTGGAGCAGTGAGTTCTGGATCAGAGGAAGGTAGAAGCGTATTTACTCTGTGGTTGTTTGTGTCAGCTTTAGTCAGGGTAAAACAGAAATCTCAGACTGTTTAATATTCATTCACCCTCGCAGCTGCCAGGGAGGTATGGGGGAAATGTCAGTCTGTGTAACTATATTCTGCATGCACTGGGGTGGAAACATTCTTTTTCACACAGCAAAAGAGTTGTAGCAATTAAAATAGAAACTATTGAAAAAAAAATCGATGCTTTTCAAACGTCAAATGTCTACACAAAAGATATGGTTGTTAACCCATGGCCAGCCAGATCAGCACAGCAGAAATAATCTCTGGAAACAGTAGCAAGGAAACACGTTGAAAAAATGCCTTGAACAGGATAATGGAACTTTTAAACTTGAACACCATTTAGTTTTGGACCATTAGAAGTAAATTATGGTATGTGTACTCTGCCAGACTATGAATGACATATTTTAATAAAGCACCTCAATCTTAGTATAAATCGAAAGTTGCCACTTATGCATTCGTTACATCTAAGCCCCAGCTTAACACAGTTCAAAAAACATATACACAGGTATGTGTGTGTGTGTTTAAAAAACAAACCAAAGTCTAAAAAGGTGATACAGATAAGTATTTCAGTAAAAACTGCAAGAAAGATCCAGCCAATCTCGTTTTCACTGTGTAAAACCTTAAACCTTCTGTAGTGAAGGCCTATGGGATATATGCAAATGGCCCCTTAAGGACATGCAGTGTTTCAGCTGTATGTCTTCTGAATGCCAATGACATTTTACTTTTTATTTTATTTTTTTTAAGTTTTTATGATTACATTCAGGTCAAAAAAGCCAAACCCCACTACCTATAGACCTGCATGTTTCAGCCTTTTTTTGGGCCTTGTCAATACAGCAGAAGTCCATTGTCTGACTATACGTAAGAAACACAGAGGTTAAAGTCAAGCCTGGTGTCCATAAACATTAGGGTGACTGCAAAATATCCTAAATAACATGCAAACAAAAGGTTAAAAAGGTCAATCAGACAAATTATTTGGTTCACAGGTCCATAAGTGTTTCCTAGGCTAACAACCACAAGGACCTTTTTAAGCCTAACCATGCATCCCAAATCTTGGACAAGTTCTTATCCCTTTGGTAAGTGTAAGCAGGGGCTTGGCAGGTGAAACATTTACAAGCAGGGGCCTAGGAGATGAACTATTTACAGGGTGCCTATGTCCACCAGAGACATAGGTGCTAACCCAGGGATAAACTTCCTGATCTTCACATGGATAGGGACCCTGCTCCAGAGAAGGGGTAATCTCTGGGATACATACGTGTCTCTCCAGTAGGTCCAGTTTAAGTCTTTAGAATGAGTAATTGTGGTTATGTTTGTTTTATGGATATGTAGGAGGTCTATCAGGGTGGGGTCTGGCAATGCCTTCTATGCCAGGCATAGATCTTTCCTCAACAGCCTGTAGGAGACAGAATATAAGAGTAGGGTTTGAGGTGATCTTCATAGGACAGATTATTTATTCTCTGTATTCGTTGAGGAGTAAACCTCCATGGATGTTCCAGTTGTTGGATGTACTTGGTTAGGACCATACCAAAGGAGGCATTGTACTCAATGATAGGTCTGATGAATGCTAAATACAGTGGAATAATGACCTCTTTGGACCTAAATGCCATACCTTAAACTGCATAACAGAGTGATTTCCTTACTACTGTAGACATGTGATGATAAATGGCTAGATAACTGTCTATGTGTCTCCCTGAGTCCTTGACTACTGGGTCATCTCTTAAATGCATGGTGTCTATATAATAGTTATCAGGAGCAGAAGACTTCCCAAAGGATACTATTATGTATTTCTTGGGTTTTAGTTTTAGCTCATGGCTCTGACACAAGCTATTTTTCTGTGCCAGCCCTTTGTGGACAACATTTGTGTCAGTTTTATTATAGTTTTATAGGTTAGTACTAGGCTAACTGCCCTTGCGAGCCATTGTAAGCCTAGCCAATTATCCCTTGTGAGACTCAAACCCTGCACCTTGTGTTTTTAAGGTTTTAATACTACAGTGGGTGATTCAGTGACACCTCCTAATTTGCAATCATCTATAAGTTCAGAGAAGTAAATGGCAAAAAGGAGTGGTCCCAGGACTGATCCCTGAGGGACTCCACTTTTGACTGGCCCGCTTGTAGAGGTGGACTCTCCAATTTTAACTTCCTGGGTCCTGTCTGTGAGCCAGCTGGCTATCCATCAGGTGACATAAGCGTTTAGACCTAACCTCTTGAATTTATCAACAATACCCAAGTGAGGTACTGTATCAAATGCCTCTTGGCCAGGTTAAAGTAGGCAGTGTGAACTATTTTGCCTTCATCCATTGCTTTGGTGACTTTCTTAAAGAAGCCTACCAAACTGAGTAGGCATGAACCATCTTTGATTTGGTCCAGTGTTTGGAGGTTTCCTGTGTCATTATTGATTATTTCTATGATAATTCTTTCATGGCTTTGCATATGAGACTAGTGAGACGTATGGGTCTGTAGTATTCAGGGGCTGTAAATGCCCCACATTTGTACAGAGGAATGACTGTTGCTGTTCTCCTTTCATGAGGCAGTAAAATAGCAATTCCAGAGGGCCTGATAGGCCACATTTCATGCTGTTTAGAAGGCATCCTGGAATATTGCCTGAACCCATCAACGCAATGGTCTTGACCTTAGAGAGAGCATTGAAGACCTCTTCCCTAATAATGATAGGGAAGTTATATTTGATGTTTTTTCCTGAAGGGAGGTTGAGGGGGAGAGAGGGGTAAAGTTAGAGCTGCACTTGTCTGCCAGCAGGTTTGCTATATCTTTTGGCTCAGTATAGATGGCTCTATTAACAACGAGCTCTGTGCACAACTGTGTATTGTGTTTGAGGTTTCAGACATAGCTAAAGAATGCCTTCTGGCTGTCTTTGTCCTGGGAGGCCAAACTGCCAAATTTACCTCAAATTTGTCTTTAGTAGCCTTTATTTTGTCCTCTAACTTGTTTGTTTAGTTTGATGAAAGTGCTTTTATCTTACTGGGTGCTATGCCTACTAATTTTTGCCACAACTGTCTTCCTTCTTATTATACAACCTATTGATGTGATTCCGCAAAGGCCCTTGTTTTTTGAGTTAGTTCTGTACTTCTTCCTGGAGGACACAGCTGCTTCTACGCAGTTATTGACATGCTTGTAGATTTTCTATGGATAGTTCTGTGTAGGCAATTGTGTTTTAAATGTTTAAGAGGGCTTGAGATTTTGCCATGTTATCACTTAGTAATATGAAGCTAGGCCTAGAGTGGTTCCTGAACATTGCAGTGTAAGCTGGGGTTCCAGGTTTTATTTTTACTCCAAAGAAGACCATTTTGTAGTCTGACTTTTCCAGAGAAGACATTGCACTAGGGACTGTGCAGCAGTCTCCTATATTAGTGAGGACTAACTCTGGTTCAGGGAGTTTGTGTTTACAAAATCCAGGAATCACTGTTTCTGCATGTTTGGTGTCATATATGATTCCCAGTTAATAGTGGGGAAATTAAAGTCGCCTATGAATATGGTATTAGGTTGGATGCTGAGTGATTCCACTAAGTTTAAATAAACGTTATGGGTTTCCTAGGTCATAGAGGGGGGCCTATAGCTTGCAAGGAAGTGGTATTGGATTTTGCCTTTGGTGATTTGAACATAAAGCAGCTCAAGTGCATTGTCCTATTTGACTAGCCTTGACATATATTTATTTTTGATGTAAATCAAAAATTCAATACACCTGCACCTTATAAATTGAGACAGTTCTATCTCAGTAAGTTCCGCAAGAAAGATCTAGTCAAGCCAGTGTCTTCACTGTAAAAAAATATATGGTGTGGATGACGTTATGGGTTAGTACTACAATTAGAAATGTTGAATGGCTTGGCTGGGTCTTTTTTGTTCTCTTTCTCCATAAATATATATATATATATATATATATATATATATATATATATATATATATATATATATAGTTCCCTATCAGATCGCCAAAGTTTCAAAACTCAGAAGACCATATGGCTGAAACCATATCTCCGAAGTATTGAAACTCTGAACTTAGTATTGGGATTGCCATATAGCACGGAACCCAGGATTTGCCAGTTTCCTCACTGTAGTACTATCTCAGAGTTGGGATATTTAAGCAGTGGGGGGGGGGGGCATGCAGAGGGGCTTGTCTCCCTGCAAAAATGTACAGGTAAGTTGTTTTGTTTTATTTTCTTGTGTTTTATTTTTGTTTCGGAGTTTCAAAACATTGGAGATATGGTCTCGGCCATATGGTCTTCGGAGTTTTCAAACTTCAACGATCTGATAGGGATCCATATATATATATATATATATATATATATATATATATATATGTGTGTGTGTGTGTGTGTGTGTGTGTGTGTGTGTGTGTGTGTGTGTGTGTGTGTATATATATATATATATATATATATATATATGTATACATATACATATAATATGTGTGTGTTTGTGTAGAGAGAGATAAATATACAGATATGTATAGATAGGTGTAGTACTTTATTTATTTGCAGATTGTTAGCCGGGAAAGCCCATTGGACCAAGATGAGCCATTTTTCAATGGAGACCCCGGGAGAAAAGCACAACAGTATATATGTACAAAAATCAATAATTGATACAAGAGTTACTATATTAACACCTCCATTGTATTTACACACAAGAGATTAACAAGAAGTAATGCCAGGAGATTATACAGTATGTTCTGGAAACAAACAAGCAGTAGTTAATACATAATGTTGTACAAGAGAGTTGAGTTGCACAAGTAGGATAAAAAACATAAAGAAAGAATAGACATTTTATCTTTCCTGGCAGGCAGATTGCCTACTTAAGCTGGGGTAAGTCAGTAGGAGAAGGATTAGTAGGGAGGAAGTTAGGAGGGGTAGGAGCAGGTGCATTCCCAGGTAGTGGAAAGACATGAACGGTGCAAGGACTTAAAAGAGGAAAGATTTTGTGGAGTACAGATGTGGGGAGGAAGTGAGTTCCATCTTCTTGCAAGGGAGAAAGATAGAAGAAGTTGCCCAGGGTACGTGATGGCTTGTGTATCTCAAGGAGGTTTTGATTATTAGATCTCAGAGTTCAGTCAGAGACGTGCATAGTAAGGATAGAAGGGAGGGAGGGACACTGAAAAGGGTTGAAAATGAGATTACGGGCAGTGGAGAGTTGAATATAGGAGAGATAGTTAAGGAGTTCCAACCAATTCAGGTTGTGTAGGGAGTCACAATGGTGGGATGAGGATTTTGAGCTGGTAGAAAATTTGGAGATTTTATTGTAACAGGATGCCAGTTTAGTTCTGATGGTTGCTTGTAGGTTGGTAAAGAGAGGAGCAACATATATGAGAGAGAGAAAGAGGTATGTTGTAGAGAGGGTAAGCTTTGCTGAAGAAGTGAGGAAGCAATTGTGCCAGTAAAGCATTCCTAGTTTCTGGTGTTTTTTTTTTATGTTGGTTTGGAGGTGAATGTCAAATTGTAATTGTTCATCAATAATGATGCCTAGAAGCTTAGTTTGGGAGACTATTTCGATGGGGGTTGTGTTTTGGCTTACTATATAGAAGGAGTTAGTCTATTTTGGTATTTTTAGAAGGGGTAAAGATCATGAGTTTGGTTTTGGATGCCTTAAGAGCTAAGTGATTATTTTGCATCCAAATCTCTGTGCTGTTGTAGGTGGATTGTGTTATTTGCATGAGTTTAGGAAGGGATTCTGCAGCACAAATGATGGTTGAGTCATCAACATATTGGACGAGTTTAGTATTAGGGATGCACTGGTGGAAGTCATTTATGAATACATTAAATAGAAGTGGGCACAGCATAGATCCTTGGGGGATGCCAGTCATAGAGTTAAGGGGGGGGGGAGGTGCAGTTATTCCATTTGACGGCTTGCTGTCTATCAGAGAGATAACTGGAAAACCAATTCAAGGAGGAGGGAGGGAGATGAAAATGGGAAAGCTTATATAGAAGTACGCTATGAGAAATTGTATCAGAGGCCTTAGACAGGTCTAAGAGAAGAGCAGAGACAATGTTTCCAGAATCATGAGGACGGTTAATGTTTTCGAAAAGGATAGTAGGGCTGTGGTGGTACTATATCCAGGTCTGAATCCATGTTGAATCGGAGTAAGTAGGTGGTTGTCCAATAGGTAGGGTAAAAGTTGAAGTTGAATGCATTTTTCAAGAATTTTTGAGATAAGAGAGAAGATAGCTATGGGGCAAAAGTTGCGGATGTCACTGTTGTTGCCTCCTTTATGTAATGGTAAATTTTTTTCAGAGGAGTGGTATGTAGGATTCTTGGATTGAACAGTTGATTAGTATACATATGGGGAGTGCTATGCCATCTGCAGCTAGCTTAAGGAAGTTAGCAGGAAGGTTGTCAGGGGCGTTGGAATATGGTTTTAGATTTTGGAGGAGTTTTTTTTGTAGTGGAGACTGGGATGGGTTTGAGGGAGAAGAGAGAGGGGTGTGAAGCATGTGCGGTAGGGGAGAGGATTATGGGTAAGAGGAGTGGAAGTAGAGATGAAGTTCTGAGGGGAAAGTTTTGGTGAGCTTGGCAATGGAGTATATGAAGAAGGAGTTAAATTTGGTTACTATGATATGTTCCGGAGAGGTAGGGTCATGGCAGGGATTGTCTTTTTGGTCAGAAGTGAGGAGGGTAGATTTACTATTCCAGAACTTTTTAGGATTGGACTTCTAATTGTTTTGAAGCTTAGAGTAGTAGGATTTGCAGTCAGACGCAATTAGCTTTTTAACTCTATTACAAAGTTGTTTGTATTCTGTAAGGGAGTTGGGTATTTTGCATTTTTGGTGGAGTTTCCATAATTTATCACATATGCATGAGTGTTAATGTGTCTTTGGAAAGCCAGGGGGAAGTACTGCATTTTGCTCTTTTTGTTCTGGGAGGGGCAAAGTGGTTCAGTAGGTTAATAAAAGTAGTATTGACGTAAGTGACAGCATTGTCAAGAGGAAGAGCTTCCAGAGGGTTCCAGTTCATCTGTTTTAAGCTATTGGAAAAGGATTGTGGGTTGACATTTTTAAGGTTGCGGGTTAAGATGCATTTGTGCTGTAAGTGTGGGGAGGAGGGAGTGCAATGAATGAAGGCAGGCAGGTGGTCACTGAGGGAATCGGGCAAAGTGCCACTGTCAGAAATATTGTTGGGGTGGGAGACTATTATCCAGTCCAGAATGTTGCCTGCAGAATTGTCCTTGTTAGGTCTAGTAGGAGAGTTGACTAATTGAGAGAAGTTGTATAAGTTGATGTTCTGGGAGGAGGTGGGTGAATGAATAGAAGTCCATTTTATGTTAACATCTCCTAAGATAATTGTTTCATTGGCAATATTAGCTGAGAACCAACCAACTACTTTTGAGTGAAATAGTCAAAAGCTGGAATCAATTTGGCTGACATGCTGTGTTTGACAGAAACAGATGGTTGAAAGGTATACAAGGGGGAATATGCCTTTCCCCAACAGTTGTGCAATCTCGGAGTTAGTATATATAATTACAGGGGGTGTGGGGGGCATACCCCCTGCAAAAACATTTGCTGTTTATTTTGCATGCCTGAAGCATGCTTAGTAGCCTGTGAACTTTTTGTTGTTGATGCTAATACATTGACGTTTCATCTGTTCGGTACAGAACACTGCACACTTATATATATTCCCAGTCAAGCTGGGGTCCTTACTGTTTAACACCTTAAATCTCCTGTAGTGAAAGTCCATGGTATATGTGTAAATGACCCCTTAAGGACATACCAGTGTTTCAGCTACATGGCTTCTGAATGTCCATGAATTATTACTTTTTAAGTCTTCATGGGTGCATTCAGGACAATGTAGCTGAGATACTGGCATGCCCTTAAGGGGTAATTTGCATGTATCCTATGGTCCTCCTCTTCAGGAAGACTGTGGTTCTAGCTTGTCTGATTCTTTCTTACATTTTTTACTGAATGGTTTGTGCGTGACTTTTTTACCCTTTGATTTATGTTTCTTTTTATATTTGTATAGAGGGACTATAAGTGTTGTTGTTGTTTGTCTTTTCGGCTTTTCCAGGTTAGAGGTCGCCACAGTGGAACTCTAGTCCGCTAATGATTGGCAGTAGATTTTTATGGTGCCGAGTTGCCAGCCGAACGCCCAACCTTCAGCGAAGGCACGCCCATTCACGCATGTCTTTTGGAGGCCACTCGACCATGGGGAGTACATGCAGACTCTACACAGAAGGCACTCCAGCCGAGAATAAAACAGGAGAACCTCTTGCTGTGAGGCAACAATGCTACCGCTGTACCACCGTGGCTGTGCATATCTCTATATCTGAATATCTATATCTACCTAGATATCTTTCTTTATATTATATATAGAGATACATGATTTTTAAAAGTATACACTTTCTAAAGTTTCATTTACACTAATGGAATTTGTTTATATACTTATGAGAGTCATGATGAGCCTAGAAATGGAAAAGGTCAGTCTAGACACTGGATCATTATACTAAGAAATGCCATTAAAATAAAAATAAAAAAGCAGATCACACGGAGACCATGGATTAAAGATGCTTGTATGTCCATGAAGATCTGGATGTTTGCAGCTCTGTTGGTTTAATAAGAATGAAAGAAAATGTCGTCCTGTTTTTTTTTTTTTCTAGTTTGGATTCAAAAGAAAATAAATGATTTATTTGCATTTCGTTAACTAGGTGCATCTCACATTCCCAAGGGTTTTGTCAGAGTGGCTCTGGGCTCCACAGAAGCATGAAACAGATAACAGTTAACTGTTCTCATCTTAAAACAGTTACATTTATTCAGCAGCATTTAAAAGTACACATGTACACAGCATAGGCCAAGAGAGAGAGAGATGTTATCATTTTGGGATTCATTTAAGCTTGACAGTGCCTGAGACACTGAAGCCCATTTTCAAAACCAAAGAAATGACCTAGCAATCCATCATAGCTAACTTGTTTTGTTCTGAATTTAGTACGCATACTCAAAAGTTCATTGGGTTGCCATGCTGTAAGAACCAAGACTTGAGAGCCAGGCTAATGACCCAGCTCAGACTCCATAGAATCACTGCATGCTTCAATATCTAATCACTCCCACCAGCCACCTGCCATGTAGTACAAATTCTACTCCCAAAGTCCTCCTCCTACTATGTCCATTTTTTATTTTAGGCTCAATAATTCTTTATTCAAAAACTAGCTGAACAAATGCCTGCGAATTGCAACCCAAATTCCAGTTTAATCACTGCAGAGTAGTGAAGCCACTTTCTCAGTTAAACCCTTAAATCATATATTCAGCCTGTGTCTAATTACTGGAAAAGCCTTGGCACTTTCCAAACCCAGCCTCATAGTAAACCTTCTCAAAACCTTTAATGCTATGACCACCCAGTACTTCAGATGCATAGCTTATATTTAGTACTTAGCAATGATGCTTGTAAACTTCATATGCACCCATGTCCTTTAATTTGTCATCAGATAATCCTGATTTCCCACTCACAGCACAGTTTTTAGAAGGGATTCAAGATCCTCACCACTATCTTTTCTGTTATTGATACTATATACCCAAGCACACACACACACACACACACACACACACACACACACACAGAACCTTAGTACTCAGTATGTTTCAAAACACTGTATGGCTTTACATTAACAGTTATCTGCATCTCCCCCTCCTCCTCCTATCTCCGTAAGAACTAACCCTACCTAACATTCCTGCCCTTCCCCCCATTCTCAATCACCCTTTCTAGCTAAAGGCTTCCTAGTCTTTTGTTCCCCTGTAATTCCATATAACTCCAGCCCTCTCCTTACTTCATCCTGTATATCACAAATCCTTACATGAAGCAAACATGGCACTAACTTTGAACACTGTATATATTTGCATATTTGATATATCCCTATGTTTTGTTTGACTCATGCCTTACCTACTGTATTTTATTATCCTCAGTAACCACATTTGTACTGTTTTCACATTTTATTGTTTTGTTACTGTTGTGTTCTTGTCCTTTCTCTGTTGTAACTCCCAGGATGTGACTTAAATGGATCCACTGTAGGTCAGGCTACTACCTTGATCAACAACTATATAAAATGGACAAATATATGAATACATAAATGAATAGTTAAATGGAAGTAGGTTAATGTTTTGCTCTAAGTATGTGTCACAGTACCTATCTGGTTCTCACAGCACTGCTACTTAACAAATGTATATTCAGAAATGTTAGATTGCATAACATCAGGTGTCCCAAGTGTACACTTAGAGCTACTTACTCATTCAGTTTGAAGTAAGGCTGGCTGACTGACAAAAAAGAAGACAGCACAGGCTCTTTGATAAACACCGCGGTGTTGATGTCTACTAACAACACAACTGTAACTGACAAATAAGTGCTTGTCAATGCAAAGAATTTAATTGCAAGGTGTAGGCATTTAGAAGGATGCAAACTGTCAGCCTTCGGAGGACGTCTGGTAAGAAGCGACGGAATGGCAGCTATCTAATTTGTGAGGAACAGAAAAGAAATGCCTGTGTGAATTGTCTGGTGTCAGATTATTAAATGATGCCACCGTTATTAACCTGTTCTGCTGACAGCAATGTTCACAAATTCCTTTGTTACCTTTAAATAATTTCATATCAGAATTTCCAGCACCATTCTCCAGACTGCACTTTTTGAATTAGTAGAGGTAAAAACTGTCAAACCATATCTGCAGGAGTAATACTACATGGACAAATAAAATCTCCTTTTGGGAATGTCTTAATGCTGTTATGTTTCATTGTATGAGTGCAGCCATGACAGGATGACACTGACCCTCTAGAATAAAGGAACAGTGTCCTTCTATGCTGCCAGTGGCTGTGGTGTGATTTCTTTACTGGACATCACTAGGATCAGATGGGGAGGGCAGATTAAGTGATTACCTGTTCCGTATTCTCTGCTGTGAAGAGAATTGCACGTTGACGTGCTGTATGTACGGCTGAAGGATTTGATGGACACAGTGGGTGCATGAGGAGGGAGGGAGAGAAGGTACTAAACAAGGAAAGATCATTTGGTAACACTATCCAACATGCAGTATGTAACCGTCTCCCACTGAAGCAGGAAGTAGAGGCTCATGTACTCCTTCTTATCACCCCTGGTCACCCTTCTGATAACCATGCTGCAGTTTCATGACCCCAGGTCCGTGGCACAGAAAAAAGTGTGTTCCTCTGCACTGAACTAGCATGTCTCGTTTGCACTACGAACTTTAATGTCAGACTAGTAAAAGGGGGATCATCAAAAACAGAAAGCCAACTTTTTAAATTCATTGGGTGCTCTAAAATGTCTGTATTTAAGACTGAAATGTTAAGAAATGAGAAAATAAAGACTGCATGCTGAAAACTCCTTAGGACTATGTTAAACCTCAAATCCCTAAAATGTAAGACAAGACTTACCTCTGCTCATGCCTCTCAACTGTTCAGAATTTTGCTGAATGTCCATTGTTTTTTTTCCTCATATTTTTGGTCTGTTCATTATAAACTTTGTGGGTTTCTAGTCTTGAAATTTTCTAAATAATGACGTTTGAATTTCAGGCTTCATATCCTTCAGAAAGTGTATGTTAATACAAAACCTGTTATTCTATCAACTGACTAAAGTTATAAGAGCAATATTTAAAATCTTTTCTGGTTTTAGGCCTTTGCTCCCCCCCATTATTTTGGCTTTATAGAGAATTCTTGTATTAAGATGTTAAGAGGTATGTTCTCTGCCCAAGGACATCTCTTAGTGAGTGAAGGTTTGCCTCCAGTCCAGGGAAAATTATAATACTGAAACCTGTCGGTGAAATCAATGACCGTGGAGAACATACTCTGTGGTTGCAGGTTGTTGATGGGAGATAGAAGTTGTGTATATAAAATAGTGTTTTGTATCCTGTTATTTGCCATATATAAAGCACCCTGAATTGCTGTGTAGGTTTTCTTACACACACACACACACACACACACACACACACACACACACACACACACACACACACAAAATTAAAGATACCATCAGACCTGGCATACAATGTGTGAGTCCAGCAGTGACAGTACCCCGACCTCCACCTGGGGACAGGTGTGCTGCAAATAGCTCCTCCTCTCATCCTATTTCCCTTCTCTTTGGCTGACAGGTCTGACATTTGACTGCAGAACTTCTCTGATGCTCAAGAATCTACTGGAACAGTGTTCACAGACTCTTATCATGACTATAATTCTTCTTTCTAGATTTTTTTTAAAAAGAGCAAATTTCTTTATTTTAGGACCTAAATATTGGTGGACTGAGCATGTGTGAATTGAAGGCAGCAAGAATAATTTTGTTTAGTTTAGGTGACAGAAAAAAACATGTTTGGATGTTGTCCTCTTTTCACGAGGTGACACTGGTCAGCTGAACACATACTACTGTTCCTGAGTAGGAAGACTGACGGAGCGACTGCACACCTCCAGAGTCATTTATTTAGGTAGTCCTGGCAGCCACAGTGGGATGATAGATTTTAGGAGAAACCAAATTTGTAATTTTTTTTTCCTTCAAGTGATGCTCTTTTTCATCCTTTGTATATGCAAACTGGTTAAAGTGGTGAATTTGATAACCACTAGTTTCCTGAACTCAAAATATTGGCAGTAGTACATGTTGGTTTAGAAAGGGGTCAGTGGCTGTAGTGGAAGGAAAGTACATACATACTTACAGATATATTTCAAGCACGGGCATTAATGCTATTTTAGCTTCCCAATATACCAAAACAATTGTTCTCATAATGTGTCCAGGCTGTTCTTAAAAATATCTAAACTAGTACTTGCTTTAATGTAATTTAGTAGTCTGTTCCAAGCATCAGCTGCTCTCTCGGAGAACCAGTTGGCACACTTCTCATTCCTCCAGAAACTTCTACATAGGTTGTCTGATGATTGCCTACTACTTGATAACCCCAAACATTCCCAGAGATAGTTGTCTCTAAATACCCTATAAACCTGAATAAGATCTCCTCTTAGATATCTGTAAGGGACATTGTACAAGTTCAGATATTTTAGTCTTTCATAATAACTTAAATTTTCACATCCATGGATGGCCTTGGTATATTTCCACTGTACTATTTACAGTTTACTCATGCTTGTTTTCTTATAAGGTTTCCATATTGTTATTCCGAACTTGATAAGAAAGGACCCCCCCCCCAAAAGATGTTCAAAAAAAATTTACCTAAATTGTCACTTCACAGAGAATGGTTTCCTTTATCTCAGGACTGATAGACATGTTCATGGATTAGGTGGGTAAACACCAATGTCTAGAACACTGGAGAAACTGGATACCTAGTACCCCCAAATAATCTTAACTTGTGAACATAATGAGGAGACCGTAGACAGAATAATGCCTGCAGCTAGCAGAGGGTGGGTTCTGTTTTAGAATTTTTTCTCTTGTTTTGCACGTTCTCAAAATAATAAAATGACATGATTAGCTGGCAAACAGTGCACTTAGCATGTTTATCATTTTTAAGACTATATATCAGAAAACCAAAGTGAAGTCATAGTAAAAAATACTGGGTATTTCTAGTAACAGGTGTATAATGCTATGTAGCTGCATTGGAGAGCACTGCATTAATCATGCTTTTACAAAGACACTGATGCAAACATGCACGTGTACAAAGAACCACACACCCACTTTTGATCCCACTTTGTATTAGAGTTTTATGTTGCGGGAGACTTCCCATGCACCAGTCTGTGACCCCTGCATGCCTCACTTACTGTAACTAAATCCAATGTCACCATACTTAGTGTGCATAGAATAGAAACAAAAGTTTTACTAAAGTGCTTTCCGTCATTTAGTCTTAAATGAATGGTGCTTAACTAATAGGTTACTGCCAAAATGACCCACCGTCCCCAAAAGGCTTAACATCTGAAACTTTCCAGCTGCCATATAAAAGCAGTAATGTAAAGGTATTTTAAAGGTATAGGGTCAAATATGGACGAAAGTCACTGAAACCAGAAATATAAATTGTGATTGAGGGCAGTTCTGATATCAGTTTATTCTTCAAATATTAAATCACTCTTTTTTATAAGCCTATGTTACAAATGAAGACAGATAATATTTAAAATATCTCCATAAAAAGTAATGAGATTGCCAGGACTGCATTCTGTTTTTCTAAATTAAGTTTTACTAGCTGTCTTTTGTTTGGGTGGGGGTTCAAAAGTAAAACGTTTTATTTTGTACTTGAAATGCCTCTTCTTTTACACTCTACTACCTCATCAGCCTTTCATACAGGTTTATTATATCACCTGCTTACCTTTAGGTCATCTGATAGGACTACAAGGTTTAATTCTCCACATTTATTGCTACTATTGATTTCCCTTCTAAACTGTGTTCTCTTCTAGAACGTTCCATGGTATATTTTTGCATGGTATTCTTCCTGCCGTGGTTTGCACGTTACCACTAATCCTGTCATACCTTATTCATACAGTCTGTGTATTTTAGTTTATTTGCTTTGTTGCACTTCTGGACATCTCTAATAAAAATACATGCATTCGCTTCTAAAATCATCTCTACTGTCAGTTACGGTGACATTGAAATGACAGAATCCTGTAGTGAACTGTGTGATCGCCATCTGGTTACAATCCTTTCATCTGAATGGACTCCTTTTTCTATTACATGCTTTCTCATTGCCCAGCCAATGTTTTACTTGAACTGGCAGCCCCTTCCAGACCCTGAATAAGGCTAATTTGTTCACTAACCTTTTTCTGTGGCACCAGTTAAAGTTTTGCTGGTTTCAAAGGAGGCCATACTCTGAAAGCCCTTTTGGTTTACTGCCATGATTATGTGCTAAAGAACTCCTATTTTGTTTAACCAACTCGTAAAGTTCTCTTACAAATGACAGTAATTGTACATACAAGTTTATCCTTTATTTCACTGCTTTATACTCTAGTACCTCGGCTTATGCCTTCAAATAAGCTAACAGTTACACGATTATTTTCTTCACGTTTGAATTGCATGGTGCATCTTCACTTAACTTTAATTTTACGTTATACAATGTAAATATGTTCCGTTTTACCAGGAAAAAATGTTTTTCAGTGTGTTCTTCCCTAATTATTTGTCAGTTTAATTTACTGTACAAGAATAGTTAGATTCAATGGGGGTTCAGGTGCCTAGGCAGCAAGACATTTCCCTGTGGTACATTTGACTGGGGACACATGGCTGAAGTGACAGTTAGCTGCAGAGAAATATGGCTGTTTGCAAATTTCCTGTGGGCAAAGAGAAGCACACACTGACATGCTCACAGCTGTAATAGCCAAATGCATGGTGGCAGAAGAAGTAATGAGTATTGTTTTCAGTGTACAGCAAATACTTATGTAATTACAACATGTAAAAGTGTGCTACAGTATGGAGGAAATCCTGCAGGCTGCAGTAGTCACATTTATGCTCCAGTATGAGTTTTAGGTAATGTTCCCTAGACACTGTGAAGGGGGTAGTGGTCCACACACACCAATTATAAAGACACTGCCCATTGTGCACTGCATTTTTACTGCTGCTGACATGCCCTCTGGCCAGCCTGCTGCTGATGCCTGCCATATTGCCTGCTGTCTCATGTTCCCTTGGGGACCATGGACATTGTTTTCCCCCTGTGCATTTGGTTATTAAAGCTGTGGTCATAGCAGTGTAGGCTTTTCTTTGCCCACAGGGAATTTGCAAACAGCCACATTTCTCTGCATCTGAATGTCACTTCAGTCATGTGTCCCCAGTCAAATGTACCACAGGGAAATGTGTCGCTGCCCAGGCTCCTGAACCCATGTACCTTCTGTGGAAGGTTGGCTAGCAACTCGACACTGTAAAACTCCACTGCCAATCATGAGCAGACAGGTGATCTGCTGTGGCGACCCCTAACCGGGAAAAGTATGAAAAGGTATGAACCTATATGTCAGTCGCCCTGCTAGACAGGAGTCAAGGAAAGTAAATAATGTGGGAAGAAATAGCCAGGGAATTGTTATGGCTAGGCTTGTATAGGCCCTAGGGCTGATAGCCTAGTACCAACCTGTGAACCTATGAACCTATGAACCTATGAAGTCGAAAGAAGAAGAAGAAGAAGATATGGCTAAGCTTCTCATTGGCTGTCCAGCCCTAAGCTTTGTATAGACCATTGAAGGGTTCAGGCACCTGGGCAGCGAGACATTGGTGTGAATGATATTAAATATATCTATGACACTGATTACCAAAACCACTTGTTTGTTATTTCTCCATTATGATTAGTATATAATGCATGCCCAGTCTAATCTCAGAGAAAGCACAGATGAAGTCTGCATAACCTTGGACTGTACGCCAACTCATTTACCAGGAGACAGACATACAGGTCATCTGCAGATTGACTCAGGAACATATGAGAATACATTTACACTTCAGTCAATACATAAAATTAAGTTAATGTGCAGTAATTATGTAATTCCTTGCCTGAGACCCATTATTGTTGAATGCTATTACAGTTCTGCTGGATGAACAGATGCTGAGTTTGATGTTGTGTGTATACCAGAAACAGCTTTAACTGAACTACCCACAAGCAATGTTGATGTAGTAATAGACTCACAGAAAATGAATGTGGGAAAACACAGATTAAAAAAAAAATGCATGCCACGCACACGTATTTGATCAAGATAGTATATGCAACCCAGCTCGACAGCATTGGTAACATCATTGGAACAGCTAAATTCATCCTACAGCCAAAAGAACACTCATTCACTGGTCCACTGTGAAAATTAACTTTAGATGTCAAAGGCAAAACGAGTCAGAGCTAAGTGGTATTGTCATGCATGGAGTTTTACAAACATTGGAAGAACATGTGGGTAGGTGTTCCAACCATGCATTCATGTCATGCTTGGAGTTTTACAAACATTGGAAGAACATGTGGGTTGGTGTTCTAACCATGCATTCATGTCATGCTTGGAGTTTTACAAACATTGGAAGAACATGTGGGTTGGTGTTCTAACCATGCATTCATGTCATGCTTGGAGTTTTACAAACATTGGAAGAACATGTGGGTTGGTGTTCTAGCCATGCATTCATGTGGTGTAGTGGTTAACATTGTCACCTCACAGCAAGAGGTTCTCCGGTTCGATTCTCGGCAGGGGTGCCTTCTGTGTGGAGTTTGCATGTTCTCCCTGTGTTCGCGTGGGTTTCCTCCGGGTACTCCGGTTTCCTCCCACATTCCAAAGACATGCATCTGGAGCATTTCTCCCCGGGCCTCCGCTGAAAACAGGCTCTGTGGAACCTAGTCGGACTTTCCCGGTCAACAAATGATAAATAAAAATAAAATAAAAAAATAAATGTCATGCTTGGAGTTTTACAAACATTGGAAGAACATGTGGGTTGGTGTTCTAACCATGCATTCATGTCATGCTTGGAGTTTTACAAACATTGTAAGAACATGTGGGTTGGTGTTCTAACCATGCATTCATGTCATGCTTGGAGTTTTACAAACATTGGAAGAACATGTGGGTTGGTGTTCTAACCATGCATTCATGTCATGCGTGGAGTTTTACAAACATTGGAAGAACGTGTGGGTTGGTGTTCTAACCATGCATTCATGTCATGCTTGGAGTTTTACAAACATTGTAAGAATGTGTGGGTTGGTGTTCTAACCATGCATTCATGCCATGCTTGGAGTTTTACAAACATTGGAAGAACATGTGGGTTGGTGTTCTAACCATGCATTCCTGTCATGCTTGGAGTTTTACAAACAGTGGAAGAACATGTGGGTTGGTGTTCTAACCATGCATTCATGTCATGCTTGGAGTTTTACAAACATTGTAAGAACATGTGGGTTGGTGTTCTAACCATGCATTCATGTCATGCTTGGAGTTTTACAAACATTGGAAGAACATGTGGGTTGGTGTTCTAACCATGCATTCATGTCATGCTTGGAGTTTTACAAACATTGGAAGAACATGTGGGTTGGTGTTCTAACCATGCATTCATGTCATGCTTGAGTTTTACAAACATTGGAAGAACATGTGGGTTGGTGTTCTAACCATGCATTCATGTCATGCTTGGAGTTTTACAAACATTGGAAGAACATGTGGGTTGGTGTTCTAACCATGCATTCATGTCATGCTTGGAGTTTTACAAACATTGGAAGAACATGTGGGTTGGTGTTCTAACCATGCATTCATGTCATGCTTGGAGTTTTACAAACATTGGAAGAACATATGGGTTGGTGTTCTAACCACGCATTCATGTCATGCTTGGAGTTTTACAAACATTGGAAGAACATATGGGTTGGTGTTCTAACCATGCATTCAGAACTAAGAATAGTTCCTTATACCTGTGACCCCATAAACTAATTGCCAATCTAAAGAGATGTCCACACAAGATTCTAAGATTTCAAGCTTAAACCTATGTTTACAAAAGCAAAGATGTGCTGTTATATTGATGCCAAAGTAGGATACCAGTCAGTATTCCTTGCTTCAGAAGTCACAACTTGTAACATCAATCTGAACTCCATTTGGTAGGAATCCTGGAGGACACCAATCATTTAGACTAAGTGTATCCCTACATCGTTTCCAGGCCATTATGTCTCAAATTCTTGAAGATTCATGTTGCATGTGCGTGTGTGTGGAGGGGAGGGGGGTGACGTAATGGTTAAAGTCTTAACATCATAACTACAAGGTACAGGGTCTGATTCTGACCTCTATTTATTGGCCAGGCTTATAATAGTGTGCAGACTGATAGCCTACTATTCCACTATGAACCTAATAGCTTATGTCGTACATAGATTACTATATAGAAAATGAAGACAGCTGTGACAGAAAACAGAAATATTATGGATACAGTTGGTAAAGCAGAGCTCATGTTTAACACTGGCAGCTGCAAAATGAAGCAAACGTTCAATGTGTTATTTTGCAGTTTCTGCATATTTAATGGTAGAAGCTCTGACCCCCAAAAAAACTCAGAGACATTCAGAAAATGCAGATTCCTCAAAAATAAAGATGATTTAAACAGATTTATGAAAATGCAGAATTTATTGTGTCCTTCCATACCAGCTTTTACAAAGAAAAAACATTCCTTGCAAGGTCCATCATAGAACAGAATAACCTGAACATGAGACACTGACTGCCAGATACCGTGTGAAGAACTGAAGTCACCAATCATGGTTGCCTGTTTAAAATGTCATGATTAAAACAACCCCTTGTCTCAGAGTTAGACATCACTAAACGGCTTAAGTGTAGCCCTGGTACCAGCTGATAGGTCAATCGTTTTAAGCTGTAAAACCATGTCAGTCTTGATACGGCTATATTTAATGTGAAATGCTTGTGGTCTGTGGAGCGCAGTGATGTCAGAGTTGCCTGCGTGCGACGCCATTAATTATGCTGCACCTGCTAGACTAGAACTCTTGCTTCCCAAATGATTTATTGACTTGGATTCCTGATGCTGCTGGTGTACTTTAACCCAGAAAACTATGGTTATGTTGAGCCGGATGGGCATGCGGCTGAAGATGACATAGAAATCAATAATTCAGCAAATTACCAGTTTCTCCAAGGAGAAGCAAGACACCCAGAGACTTCAATTCACCCTAAACATAATTCAGGGAGTGGTCATCTCAGGACAGTCAGAGAGGATCCAAGCATTGCCAAACAGTTTACATTCATATTGATCCTTTAAGGATGAGTCCTGCTATTCATGACAGAATGAATAAAATCATTCTGGAGCAACTCCACAAAGGTAATCAGGGAAAAAAAACATAATATTATTTATTTATTATTTATTTTATTTGCATTTGTTTACCGGGATAGTCCACTGGACCATATTGAGCCTGTATTCAATGGAGGCCCGGGGAGAAAAGCTGCACAATCAAATTACAGTGTATACATACAAAACAAAAGATACATGCATTTTCAATATAAAGTGTACAATAACATACAAACACAATACCTTCATTCATTAAATACATCAGAGTACAGAAAAACTCCACAATCAAATTACAGTTTATACATACGAAGCACATAGTACATACATTATCAATATAAAGTGTTCAAAAACATAGAAACAGAATACCGTCATTTATTAAATAGATCATTATATGGAGCAATTTGCTATGCATGCATTACAGTGGAGACTTGAGTGAATAAGGCAACAGTTTTGATAAAATTATTAGCCTACAACCTAAAGGATAAGGTGATTAGTACTATAATAACATTGAAGAATTGGAAAAACAGTTAGGATCGCGTTATGGCAACAGTGAGTTGTTGATACTCAGGTTGACTATAGGAAGCAGCTACAGTGATTAGTGTTGGTCATATATTTATTAGTCAAATAAATGGAGAAAGGAGCTATAGCAGGGTGGTAGATAGTGGCAGCTAGGGAAAGAGTGTCAGGTTTTGGGGAGTGTAGTTCTGGTGCATGTGCATTACCATAGAGAGGAAATGTGTTGTTTTTTTAGTTTTAGTTTTTTTTTAAAGAAAGAGGGGTTGCTGGTAGGCCTAAGAGATAGAGGGAGAGTGTTCCATAGTTTAGCAACTGTAAAAGAGTAGTGCATTTGTCCAGCGGAGAGATTTGTTTTTTCTACATTCAGAAGTATTTGATTTTCAGATCAAAGAGGTCTATTGGGATGGGATATGGTAAGAACAGAGGAGAGGGCAGGTCAGTTTGATGGCTTGAAAATAATTGTATGAGCGGTACTGATGCATGAGAAAGTGTTTACTAGACATGGATGAGAAAATGTACAATCCTGCAGTATATTTGCAAAATATGAAAACACAAACACAAGAAGACTTCTAGATCACATGCATCATTATCCAAGTCCAACTTTATATTGCTTCAGATGTTTTTCATTTAAATGGTCACCAGTGTCTGCCCACTACCCTGTAAATCTCCAGTGACTGATGAAATGACAGTGGTCATATCAAGCCAAGCAGAACTAGACATAATACAGCTGTCCACTTCTTTGTTTGGGGGAATATGATGAAATAATAATGGACTATGGACCCTAATATATAGGTCAAGTATTTAAGAAACTGACTCAAGAATAAGAAATTAAGCATGTGATGCTTTTGTCCCACGGCTCCATGGGACTTATGGGTAAGTTATCCTGCTTATTACCATTATTATGTATACTCCATTATGGGTAAGTTATCCTGATTATAACATTATTATGTGCACTCCATTAACGGAAAGTTATCCTGGTTATTACCATTATTATGTCTACTCCATTATGGGTAAGTTATTCTGATTATACCATTATTATGTGCACCCCATTATGGGTAAGTTATCCTGATTATACCATTATTATGTGCACTCCATTATGGGTAAGTTATCCTGATTATAACATTATTATGTGCACTCCATTAACGGAAAGTTATCCTGGTTATTACCATTATTATGTATACTCCATTATGGGTAAGTTATCCTGATTATAACATTATTATGTGCACTCCATTAACGGAAAGTTATCCTGGTTATTACCATTATTATGTCTACTCCATTATGGGTACGTTATCCTGATTATACCATTATTATGTATACTCCATTATGGGTAAGTTATCCTGATTATACCATTATTATGTGCACTCCATTATGGGTAAGTTATCCTGATTATACCATTATTATGTCTACTCCATTATGGGTAGGTTATCCTGATTATACCATTATGATGTGCACTCCATTATGGGTAAGTTATCCTGCTTATACCATTATTATGTATACTCCATTATGGGTAAGTTATCCTGATTATACCATTATTATGTGCACTCCATTATGGGTAAGTTATCCTGATTATACCATTATTATGTGCACTCCATTATGGGTAAGTTATCCTGATTATACCATTATTATGTCTACTCCATTATGGGTAAGTTATCCTGATTATACCATTATTATGTGCACTCCATTATGGGTAAGTTATCCTGATTATACCATTAATATGTGCACTCCATTATGGGTAATTTATCCTGCTTATTACCATTATTATGTCTACTCCATTATGGGTAAGTTATCCTGCTTATTACCATTATTATGTCTACTCTGTTATGGGTAAGTTATCCTGATTATCCTATTATTATGTGCACTCCATTATGGGTAAGATGTTCATCGTGTTACACTGCTGCAGTCATTACACTTGGGTTATCCTGCCGTCAGGCAGTCCCGCAGTCAGCCAGAGTTCCAAAGTCTTGGTTCGGCGTCAGTTGCTGTTTCCTCCTCCCTGACATGAGTGTGACAGGGATATATAAGATGCAGCCGACGCCATTTTCTTCAGTCTTTCTTGCCGCGCGGTGCCCGAAGCAGAAGCAGTTCGCAAGTGCCAGTCGGCCGACTCCTGAGATTTTCATTCTGAATCCAGAACCGAAGTCTTCTAAAAAAGCTAAGTACCCCATTGGGGAAACTTTTTCTTGCTTCAGACCGATATCAGTAAAAGTTAATAACTGTATTTCTTGTGGGAAGCAAATACCTCATAAGGATTTCCACTCCTATTGTATTCCATGCCTAGGCCCTGACCACAATGTCAATGGTTGTCGGTTTTGTGCTAGGTTTAACAAGCGCACTATTAAACGTCGGTTTGATTTTGCCCATCATTATTTTGGCAGAAAATTCAATTACACCATGCCGTCGGAAATTCCGATGACTGCAATGCATAAAAAACGCAAGGACAAGGACAGGCATCCGATGCCCAAAACCGACGACGAGGCCTTTTCTAGGCCGGTCGCCAGTTCTCTGGTTTTCAGTGAGGCGCCTATGCAGCCCCTGACGACCGCTTCCACAGAACCACAGACCACCTCCGACTCCCATGTGGAGCTGGCTGGGCCTTCGGACGCACTAGGGCTTCAGCTTACCGATCCTAACCCTACAGAGGGAACCGAAGTAGCTGAACAATCCACAGCTACAGAGGGTGTTTTCAGACCTACCCAGCTAACCATTAAACTCTCTGCTAAGTCTAAGCCCCCCTTAAAAGCAAAGAAACAGACACAACTCTCTCCAGGACAGGCTTCCATGCCTAAGAAACAAATGCTAAAAATGGCCGAGGACCTCATCACCCTGATCAGGGGGTCCCACCCCCCACCTGATAAAAGGCCCAAGCAGGATGCAGACTATGAATCTTCTGACCAGGTGTCCATTTCCTCAGACTCTTCCTCGGACCTAGGATACTCTTTACCCCCTTATGAGGATTCTGATGCTGAGGAATCAATTCCATCAGCCTCTCCGCCTGAGGATTACTCCTTTGGGGAGACCTTACATACCATGAGGGAACATTTCCATTGGGAAGGCCAGGATTACTCAGAATCCAAGAAAAGGCTCATAGACTTCCTTTTATTGCCTCAACACAGACCCCTTGCTATCCTGCCAGTTTTAGATATTGTGGATAATGTGTACACTGAATCCAGTTTAAACCCTGACTCCTTACCCCCAGCCCCAGTTAAACCTGAAAGATATTACAGAGTCCCTGACTCTCACAAATTTCTGTACAAAATCCCTGTTGCTGACCCTGAAACTATTTCTCAGGGACCCAAAGAGATTAAGGCCTCATCAGCAAAAAAACCCAGTTCCATCTGACAAAGATTCCGGAGCATTAGACAGATGGGGAAAGAAGGTATATACATCTGCTACTTTAGCAATGAGAGCCTTGAATTGCCAGTTTCATATGCTAAAATATCAGCAATTTTTGATGTCTCATTTGAAACAAAAGATGCTTCCAGAATCAGATCCTCCAAACCTAAAAGAAATGCAGGATTTATTGCATGCAGCTGAACAAGTGGGTAAACATACCTTGCAATGTGGTTTTGATTCCTTAGAGGCCTCCTGTAGAGCAGCAGTTACAGGCTCTGTCATTAGAAGGCATGCTTGGTTAAAAGAACATACATTACCAGATCATGTTAAGGTCAAATTATTGGATGCACCTTTGCAGCGGGATGTGCTGTTTGGAGTTAAGGCAGAGGAGGTATTAAAGAAGATGGAGGATAAGGCAAAATCTATGCAAACAGTGAAAGATTTTTTACAGTTTCAGCCTCCTCGTTTTAGCAGAAATTGGCCAACAAAGAATTGGGCCTTTCCAGTCACAAATAGACCTCAAAGGGGCAGATACAGACATCCAAGAGGTAGAGGTCAGACACAAGGCCCTTATAGGCCTCGACAATGGGGTGCACCAGGCCAGAAAAAAGGAGAAGACAGGCCTCAACCTTATAAAAAACAGCCTCACTGACTTTCCACTGCAGCTGCCAAACATCTCTCTCTTGGCAGCCCACTTAGGAGGAAAACTGGCACTTTTCTATCACAACTGGCATTGCATCACCAAAGACAAATGGGTTCTCAACATTGTATCTCAAGGTTACAGGTTCCATTTTCACACCCTGCCAAGGCTAAAAGGAATGCCAAATCTGCCACCAAATCAGTGGGCAGAGGCTCAAAAAAAATTACAGCAATCATGAACATGAGAGCTATTCAACAGGTACCACCACAGGAACAAGGACAAGGATTTTACTCAAGACTCTTTCTGGTTCCCAGAAAGGACAAAGCCTGGAGACCCATTCTGGACCTTTCTTCACTAAACACCTACCTGGATGTTCCGAAATTCAAGATGTTGACACTACAGCAGCTTCTTCCCATGCTGGGCAAGAAAGCTTGGCTCATGACTTTGGACCTCAAAAAGGCATACCTGCATGTCACTATCAGACAAAACTGCAGAAGATACCTCAGATTTCTAGCTGGTTTAATGCACTATCAATTCTCTGCACTGCCCTTTGGCTTATCTACTGTGCCCAGAGTCTTCACAAAGTGCCTGGCACCAGTAATTGCATTTTGCAGGCAAAAAGGAATTCAAATTTATCCATACCTGGACGACTGCCTGATTCAAGCAGAGAGCAAGGACATTCTACTAAAGCATCTGGCGTACATAAAAAAGTTATTAAGTTGCCTGGGGTACACAGTAAATGAAAAGAAATCAAAATTAGTGCCCTCACAACAGATAATATTCCTGGGTGCCAGCTTGAACACAATGGCCCAGATGGCTTATCTCATGCCAGACAAGCAAGGACAACTGACTCAATATTTTCAATTAATGGCAACAAAGACCCAACTCCCTGCAAGAAAAATTCTGCAGGCCTTGGGCTACATGGCATCTTGCATACTACTAATTCCATATGCCAGTCTGCATATGAGGAAACTACAATGGTACCTAAAGAGCTATGGTCTCAACACTGTCAAAGTCTGGAAACAGTTATACCACTAATTCCTTGCCTACAACAGGATTCTCGATGGTGGGCACAAGCTTGTCACCTCAACAAGGGACAGCCTTTCACTCAACCCACAGCCAGGCAGACACTGACAACAGATGCATCGGATTATGCCTGGGGAGCACCCATGGCAGGAAAATGTATCCAGGATGAGTGGCCCACAGAGCAAAGACATCTCCACATCAATCAAAAAGAGATGCTAGCTGTACAAAATGATATTATAGCTTACAAGGACCTACTGCATCCAGGACAATTACTACTAAAGACAGACAACACCACAGTTATGTGGTACATAAACAAGCAAGGGGGCACACACTCCTACCCCCTCTGCAGACAAGCCATGACCTTGTGGAACACAGCTCTAAACTACCAAGTTCATCTGCAAGCACAATTCCTGCCAGGAGAGAAAAACACACTGGCAGATGACCTAAGCAGAAACATTATGGACCCACACGAATGGGAACTGAACCCACAAATATTCAGAATGATAACACAAAAATGGTGGAGCCCAGGCATAGATCTGTTTGCTTCCCCAAAGAACTGCCAATTACAGAAATTCTGCACAAGGAGCTACCATACACAAGCATGGAAAGTGGATGCCCTCTCATTCAGCTGGAAAAAACTACAAGTATACGCTTTCCCTCCTTTACCTCTCCTTCCAAAGGTACTCATAAAAGCCAAGCAGGAAGAGCCAAAAATGATCCTGATTGCACCAGACTGGCCACACCAGCACTGGTACCCAATCTTAAAGAACTTAGCACAAGAACCACCCTGGATTTTGCCTCAAATTCCACAGTTGCTGACACAGCACAACAATCAGATACTTCACAGCCAGCTAAAGACCTTAAATCTAGCTGCATGGAAAATTCCTTAGTCAAGCAAACAATGCCTCTCTCCAAAGCTGTTATGGATGTCATTCTGGAGGCCAGAAGGCCTAGCACCAGGAAAGCATACTCTGATAAATGGAAGAGATTCTGTGCCTGGAACCAAGCGCACAGCCTTGACCCTCTTGTCCCAAACATTCCTCAGATACTTCAATACTTAACTGAGATGCTGGACAAGGGCCTCTCTTTTTCATCCATCAAGATCCATGCCTCAGCTATCTCTGCTCATTACAACACGGATCCACCAATTTTTTCTAATCCTTTGCTCAAACAGTACCTCAGAGGGGCTAAAAACATAAGACCACCCCGCAGAGCACCAACACCAACTTGGGACCTCAATTTTGTTTTGGAAAAATTAACCTTACCTCCTTTTGAGCCAGGTAACACAGCAGAATTAAAATACATCTCTTGGAAAACTGCCCTACTACTGGCAATAACATCAGCATGAAGAGTTTCAGAATTACAGGCACTAATGGCAGTGGAACCTTTCCTCATCTTCCACCAGGACAGGGTGTCTTTAAGAACTACCTCTACATTTATGCCAAAGGTGGTATCAAGTGTGGCTCTAAACCAAACTATTCACTTGCCAACTTTTTATCCAAAATCACAGAACAAAGGGGAGAGACTACTACATCCTTTGGACATTTACAGACAGTCTGAGCAATTATTGGTAGCATACGCTGCAGGAGCACAGGGAAAAGCCATTTCAAAGCAGACTATTTCAAAATGGATAGGACACTGTATACGTTTCTGCTATACCTGCCATGGAAAACCTGTACCTAGCAGCATTAGATCTCACTCCACCAGGGCAACAGCCACTTCAACTGCCTACCTCAGAGGAGTACCTACCAAGGATATTTTGGAAGCAGCAACATGGAGTTCTGTGCATACTTTCACCAAACATTACCATTTGCCTTTATACTCCAAATCCACAGCTGGTTTCGCCACTGCTGTACTGCAGGGCCTTATAGCCACCCATAATGCCTTATATATCCAGCCTCCCTACCTCAGCTTTGGGATTCCACCCAAGTGTAATGACTGCAGCAGTGTAACACGATGAACACAGTACAGTTTTGACCTACCATAAATTTAGATGTTCGAGTGAAAACACTGCTGCAGTCCAGGTTACCCTCCCTCCTTCCCCTCTTACTTTCTGGTACTTACCTAGGGCATCTACCCTTTATTCCTATGGGGAGTATTTGCTGGTAACTTAAAATGGTTGTTTGCTTTTCTTTTGTATTTTTTACTAGCAATTTAAATTGCCTACCTATTTTGGGGGCACCTGACATCTGGGGCAAGAGAAACTGAAAAAAATGGCGTCGGCTGCATCTTATATACTCCTGTCGCACTGACATCAGGGAGGAGGTGACAGCAACTGACGCCGGACCAAGACTTTGGAACTCTGGCCAACTGCGGGACCGCCTGACGGCAGGATAACCCAAGTGTAATGACTGCAGCAGTGTTTACACTCGAACATCTACATTTATGGTAGGTACAAAACTGTACTTTATCCTGATTATACCATTATAACGTGCACTCCATTATGGGTAAGTTATCCTGCTTATTACCATTATTATGTCTACTCCATTATGGGTAAGTTATCCTGATTATACCATTATTATGTCTACTCCATTATGGGTAAGTTATCCTGATTATACCATTATTATGTGCACCCCATTATGGGTAAGTTATCCAGATTATACCATTATTATGTGCATTCCATTATGGGTAAGTTATCCTGCTTATTACCATTATTATGTCTACTTCATTATGGGTAAGTTATCCTGCTTATACCATTATTATGTGCACTCCATTATGGGTAAGTTATCCTGCTTATACCATTATTATGTGCACTCCATTATGGGTAAGTTATCCTGCTTATTACCATTATTATGTGCACTCCATTATGGGTAAGTTATCCTGATTATACCATTATTATGTATACTCCATTATGGGTAAGTTATCCTGATTATACCATTATTATGTGCACTCCATTATGGGTAAGGTATCCTGATTATACCATTATTATGTGCACTCCATTATGGGTAAGTTATCCTGATTATACCATTATTATGTGCACTCCATTATGGGTAAGTTATCCTGATTATACCATTATTATGTGCACTCCATTATGGGTAAGTTATCCTGCTTATTACCATTATTATGCCTACTCCATTATGGGTAAGTTATCCTGCTTATTACCATTGTTATGTCTACTCCATTATGGGTAAGTTATCCTACTTATACCATTATTATGTCTACTCCATTATTGGTAAGTTATCCTACTTATTACCATTATTATGTCTACTCCATTATGGGTAAGTTATCCTGATTATACCATTATTATTTCTACTCCATTATGGGTAAGTTATCCTGCTTATACCATTATTATGTCTACTCCATTATGGGTAAGTTATCCTGCTTATTACCATTATTATGCCTACTCCATTATGGGTAAGTTATCCTAATTATACCATTATTATGCACACTCCATTATGCGTAAGTTATCCTGATTATACCATTATTATGTGCACTCTATTATGGGTAAGTTATCCTGATTATTACCATTATTATGTCTACTCCATTATGGGTAAGTTATCCTGCTTATTACCATTATTATGTCTACTTCATTATGGGTAAGTTATCCTGATTATACCCTTGTTATGCGCACTCCATTATGGGTAAGTTATCCTGCTTATACCATTATTATGTCTACTCCATTATGGGTAAGTTATCCTGCTTATTACCATTATTATGTGCACTCCATTATGGGTAAGTTATCCTGCTTATACCATTATTATGTGCACTCCATTATGGGTAAGTTATCCTGCTTATACCATTATTATGTGCACTCCATTATGAGTAAGTTATCCTAATTATACCATTATTATGTGCACTCCATTATGGGTAAGTTATCCTGATTATACCATTATTATGTGCACTCCATTATGGGTAAGTTATCCTGATTATACCATTATTATGTAAACTCCATTATGGGTAAGTTATCCTGCTTATTACCATTATTATGTGCACTCCATTATGGGAAAGTTATCCTGCTTATGCCATTATTATGTGCACTCCATTATGAGTAAGTTATCCGGCTTATTACCATTATTATGTCTACTCCATTATGTTTAAGTTTTCCTGATTATACCATTATTATGTGCACTCCATTATGGGTAGTTATCCTGCTTATACCATTATTATGTGCACTCCATTATGGGAAAGTTATCCTGCTTATGCCATTATTATGTGCACTCCATTATGAGTAAGTTATCCGGCTTATTACCATTATTATGTCTACTCCATTATGTTTAAGTTATCCTGATTATACCATTATTATGTGCACTCCATTATGGGTAGTTATCCTGCTTATACCATTATTATGTCTACTCCATTATGGGTAAGTTATCCTGCTTATACCATTATTATGTGCACTCCATTATGGGTAAGTTATCCTGATTATACCATTATGATGTGCACTCCATTATGGGTAAGTTATCCTGCTTATACCATTATTATGTCTACTCCATTATGGGTAAGTTATCCTGCTTATACCATTATTATGTCTACTCCATTATGGGTAAGTTATCCTACTTATTACCATAATTATGTCTACTCCATTATGGGTAAGTTATCCTGCTTATACCATTATTATGTCTACTCCATTATGGCTAAGTTATCCTGCTTATACCATTATTATGTCGACTCCATTATGGGTAATTTATCCTGCTTATACCATTATTATGTGCACTCCATTATGGGTAAGTTATCCTACTTATTACCATAATTATGTCTACTCCATTATGGGTAAGTTATCCTGCTTATACCATTATTATGTCTACTCCATTATGGGTAAGTTATCCTGCTTATACCATTATTATGTCGACTCCATTATGGGTAATTTATCCTGCTTATACCATTATTATGTGCACTCCATTATGGGTAAGTTATCCTGATTATACCATTATTATGTGCACTCCATTATGGGTAAGTTATCCTGCTTATACCATTATTATGTCTACTCCATTATGGGTAAGTTATCCTGCTTATACCATTATTATGTCTACTCCATTATGGGTAAGTTATCCTGCTTATACCATTATTATGTCTACTCCATTATGGGTAAGTTATCCTGATTATACCATTATTATGTGCACTCCATTATGGGTAAGTTATCCTGATTATACCATTATTATGTGCACTCCATTATGGGTAAGTTATCCTGCTTATACCATTATTATGTCTACTCCATTATGGGTAAGTTATCTTGATTATATTATTATTATGTATACTCCATTATGGTATGTTATCGTGATTATAGCATTATTATGTGTGCTCCATTATGGGTAAGTTATCCTGATTATATTATTATTATGTATACTCCATTATGGTATGTTATCGTGATTATAGCATTATTATGTGTGCTCCATTATGGGTAAGTTATCCTGATTATACCATTATTATGTGCACTCCATTATGGGTAAGTTATCCTGATTATACCATTATTATGTGCACTCCATTATGGGTACGTTATCTCGCTTATACCATTATTATGTCTACTCCATTATGGGTAAGTTATCTTGATTATATTATTATTATGTATACTCCATTATGGTATGTTATCGTGATTATAGCATTATTATGTGTGCTCCATTATGGGTAAGTTATCCTGCTTATTACCATTACTGTTTATACTCCATTATGGGTAAGTTATCCTGGTTCTTACCATTATTATGTATACTCCATTGTGGGTAAGTTATCCTGACTATTACCATTTTTACGTATACTCCCTTATGGGCACATAATCCTGTTTATTATGATTATTATGTGTACTCCTTTATGGGTAAGTTATACTGCTTATACCATTATTATGTATAGTATGTTATCCTGCTTATTACCATTATTATGTATACTCCATTATGGGTGTATAACCCTCTTTTATTCCCCCATATATTCACATAGTAATTGCTAGGATATTTCTGTTTGCACTGATGCTAGTATACAGGGCACTCAAAAGAAAAGCAATGTCTGGTTAGTAACTTAGCTTTTACTTATAAAAGAATTGTGAGTTTATATATATATATAATGTGTGTGTGTGTGTGTGTGTGTGTGTGTGTGTGTGTGTGTGTGTGTGTGTGTGTGAGTGTATGTATCTCTCTTTCTAAAGATATATATATATATATATATATATATATATATATATATATATATATATATATATATATATATATATATATTTAAAAATAAATGTATATATATATATATATATATATATATATATATATATATATATATATATATATATATATTGGTCTACTTCAAGAGATCGAAGTTGCAGAACACTGGACCATACATCATCGAGGACAAGATGATCAATGTTCTACAGCAAAAGATAAAAAGTCTTCTTGTAAGTTTTTGCAGGGGGGCAAGTCCCCCTACACCTCCCACGCTGAGGGATGCGGCCCAGACATGCCCTGTTACTTGCATATACCAACTATGAGATCACATTATAGTGAAGAGAACAGTAAATTTCCCGTTCTGTGCTGTATGGTGAAAATCTCTTCACTGTACTGCAATCTCGGTGTTAGTATATTTAAGTAGCAGGGTGAGTGGGGGTGCAGGGTCACTTACCCCTTGCTAAAAAGTGAAATAAGAAGTTTTCACATTTTAGTTTTTTTTTTTTTGAGTTTGATATTACAGAACTTCAATCCTCTAGTCCTCAGTGATCAGAGGTTCGATGTTCTGCAATTTCAATACTCTGAAGTGAACCCATATATATATATATATATATATATATATATATATATATATATATATATATATATATATATATATGTGTGTGTGTGTGTGTGTGTGTGTGTGTGTGTGTATCTAGGACTATTGAATGAAAGTTCAATAGTCTGAATCCACAATAACCGAACGCACTTTAATGAAAGCGCTTTCACCGAAAAAGTGCTTTCGTTAAAGTGCGTTCTACTTTTATATTCTCACTCCAAGGTCGCACTACTGTGAGGAAAAGGGAATTCTCCCTTAACTGCACCATAGTGCGACCGGCACAACCAGCATAATTAACCAAAAGTGCTGAGTTTGTTAATGAGTATTTGAAAGCTGTTTAGCTGTTATTTAATATGTTCTGCTTAAGTAGAATGTGGTAATGTCAGATGATGAGTACTTTTCTTTGTTTTTCTATACTTAGGGATTGAATGGGGCTGGTTTGTGTGGAAGTTGGTGGGTCATGATGTAGCTATATGTATATACATGGTTAACTAAGCAATCAGACAGGACTTAAAAGTGCATTGAAAAAAAGACTGATCTTAAATGAAACATAAAAACAACACCTGCCCCCCAAAAAAACAGTATTTTCACTGGGGGCACATGTCCTACTAATAATATCTACCAACAATGAGATCACACTACAGTTGGGAAAGGACAAATTCCCAGATCCCGCTTTACCAAGATTTCACATGCAGAACTGCAGGTGGGCTAAAAAATGGGAAAAAAGTGCATTTGCTCTTCTGAGTGCTCACCGATAGCAATTCCACCATAAATGCATATACCCACATCCCATGTGGAGTGTGGAGGGGATACTTTGCTCTTTTTGATTTATGACATTCCACTGAATGGCACAGATGCGTTTTTACAGATTTTCCAATTGTCTTTTGATGTTCCATTGTAGAACCATATTATAAACAATAATTCTCTTGCTTAACTGTCATTTCTAGTAAACAAGGGGGATGTAGTGAGATGCTGTGAAAAGAATCGTATTGCTGCTTTATACATGCTTTACAGTACTACTTTTTACTGCATTGTACATTTAAGCTGAGAAATGAAACTTAAGGGAGCAAAGGGAAGACCACTGACCTGTTCATGTGTCTTCTGTATTACTTAATAGCTCACTAGAAACTAAATTTGGTCAAAGTTAGCCTGCCTGTCATTTAGGAGATAGGTAATAATGCCATTTCCCCTTTAGGATATTTGTATGTCACTGCACACTAGACCATACCCTGCGCCACAAAACAAATTGATTTCAGAACCACACGCCTCACAGTAAGACGTTGCCCTGTTCGATTCTCAGCTAAAGCGTCTTCTGTGTGGAGACATGCGTGAATGGGCGTACCTTCGTTGAAGGTTGTGCGTCTGGCCTGGCAAGTCAATACATAAAAATCTACTGCCAATCATCAGCGGACCGGAGTTCCGCTGTGGCGACCCCTAACCGGGAAAAGCCGAAAGATACAACAACAATAACAACATTATATGTTGTATCTGCTACCTTTCAGCGCTAGATAGAAACTGAGAAATGGAAGGAAATCAGCTGCTGTCAGACATGTAAACAGAGAAACGATACAGAAGAGATTCAATCTAGTCCTATTAGCAGGTCATGAGCAACGATGTAAATCATCTCTGCAAAATAATAACGTTTGCATACATGAGGTCTACCTCAATGCACTGGTAAGGACTTTGCTATTTACCCTGTAGCAGTATGCATTTCCTAGAAGTGGTTAAGCTGAGTTTAAAGTAAAGAATGCCAACACACTGCATTTCACCTCGATTGTCCCTTTGGGGCTTACAATCCATTTGGTTAATATCCTGGAGGTTAATTTTCCAGTGTTTCTTGTCTTAATGTGCAGCTTGGTTGATACATAAAATTAACTGAATTAACACAAGTGAAATTAGTATGATGCTGTATTTGTTACACTGACTGCGCCAATCTCTGTCTCACTGACTCCCACACTCCATGTCTCTCTCTCTCACACACACACACACACACACACACACACACACACACACACACACACACACACGCACACACACGCACACGCGCACACACACACACACACACACACACACACACACACACACACACACACACACACACACACACACACACACACACATATGCACACACACACACACACACACACACACACACACACATACACACACTCTTTTTAAACCTCTGCAAATGTATTAACAGTAACAAGGAAAGCAGAGCTGCAGTAGGGATTTGCTATTATTCATTAACAAAAGTCAGGTGTCAGCTAGAGAATTCTTAATCTTAAAAAATATGCTGGTCATATCCTGTTGTTCTGTCCATTTCTTGAGTGCATTTTATTGAAGTGTCTCTAGTTATAGACCTCGCTGATTAATCTGACTTTTTGTCATTGGTTTGTCATACAGCCACACTGACAGTTTTCATTGGATGTCCTCTTTCCTTCTTTTTCCATTTCCTTTTTTTGTTTCCTTCTTCCTGTATACCTTTTTTTTCTTTCTTTCTTATTCTTTCTCTTGCTTCCTCCCTTCTTTTCTTTTTCTCTCATCCTTTCTTTGTTCCCTTTTTAGGAATATTAGAAAATGCAAAAGAAGCAGAAGAGAGAACAGTTCCTGTCAAAAGAAATGAACCCAGAGACAGCACTGAAGGTAACAAAGGACCATATCAGAGAAAAAAAAATGTTCAGATCATCTTATGATAGAAGAACAAACTAAGAAGGTTGGTCACTGCAGTTCACTGAAGAGGTTGGAAATTGCTCAATGTCTTTTATAAAGTGAAGATACTGAACTCACTTAGAAGAAAGGATCTTAGATTGAACGTGAGCAAAATGTTGCACTTGAGTTACTCTAGAATTCTAAAAGGGATCATAAAAGAGCTAGTGATTTCCAGGAATCAGATTTTTTACAATCATTGTGGGATTGGTGTAGGATTTCAATAGTGAACAGATGTCTTTTTCCTTCATGATGAACAATTGCACAAGCAGAAATCTGCAGACTATTTAATGTGTTCTCTAAATTGAAGAGTAGTGACTTCTGAAAGAAAAACGGTTTAGTACCTGGTAACCTGTAAGATACAAGAACACAGTACATGAATTCATAGCTGGAAGACCATGTCCACTAGATAAAACAGATTTCTTTGATTTTTGTAACCAGAATTGCAGATCACATAGGAATTGTGAATATAAATGTTTAAACTTAAGTAAGGAATTTTGTACCCCCCAAACATTATTATCAACTTATATGACTCAGAGAATCCTCCCAAAATCCCAGAATGACCCTTCATTTAAAATATTTTCTTACAAAAATGCTACAAGTAATAAAAGTGGGCATCCATTATCCTTAAAATATCTGATAACATATGCATTTTCATTTCTTTATCTTTTATCTGTATCTTGTCTTTCACTTCCCTGTTGATTGTTATTTATTAATTATGAATTTAGTTTCGTTAACCGTGAATGTCAATTTAGAGGGTCACATTTACAGTGGAATCCCAGACAGAATAAAATCTTTCTTGAATAAAAAGATGGCTGTATAGAATCAGTATTTAATAAGTTATAGTCGCATCTCAGAAAGTAGAGGATAACAATTGCAAACTCTAAACTCAGAACAAAGTATATAAGAAACAATAATAATATTCCTACTATTACTGTTTGTTATGGTTAGTAACGTTTGCTCAGCTCAAACTGTCTTAAGAATTACCAGATTATTTAATAATAGGTCCCTACCTAGTATAGCTAGGAATCTTAATTCCAAAACTGTAATATTATTTTCTCTTAATAACATTATGTATTTCAAAAAATGTAAAAACTCATCAGACCACTTTTAAGACCTGCAGGTTCATGAGCCATTCTGCTTTTCAACAACGCTAACACATACCTCTCATTTTCCACTGATTTTGGCTCAAAATTTAGCTCTGTTCCCTCTTAATCCCTCCAAAAATTGGTGATTTGGGGTGGGGAATGGATTGCACTTAATAAATAATGACCATAAATAATGATAATAATTGCAGTTACAGACTTCTTTTAGTTCACATTCTATTATTCTGCCAGCTTCTGAAATTAATAGTTCTGATATCTTTAAAAGTGTCCCCAAGTGCCCCAAATTATGTTTGGATTTGTCCCCATACTCAATAAGATCCTTAATTTCTTTGTGAAGAATTTTTCAAGCATTTGCTCACTCAATTGTCAGTTTTCTGCAACTATTACCATGCATTTTTCTCTCATGTAATAATTTTGTTAAGTTTTCTTAATTTTGTAATTTTCTAACTTTGTATTTTATAATGTTGTAATCTGTAAGACTGTACTGTTTTGGAGCTTTTCTCTCCAGGACTCCATTGAAAATGGGCTCCTTGTGGCCCAATGGACCATCCTGGCAAACAAACTGCAAATAAATAAATAAATTCTGGTGGTAAGAGGATGAGACTATGTCACTGCAGTCTGTACAAAAGCACTGTCTGTCTTATCACCAAACAAGCCACTCAGCTCTTGTGTGTGTGTGTGTGTGTGTGTGTGTGTGTGTGTGTGTGTGTGTGTGTGTGTGTGTGTGTGTGTGTGTGTGTGTGTGTGTGTGTATAAATATATATATATATATATATATATATATATATATTTATATTTATTATATATATATATATGTATATATATATATATATATATATATATATATAAAACTTTGTATAGCTGAATGCCTGTCCACACAAGGGTAGCATGTTTTCCTTATGTATGCTACACTGACGCTTGAGGTCATAACAACAAAGGGAAATATCTCTTATTAGGACATGTTTGTAACAGTAATTACAGAGATCTTTTTGTTTATCCCGTACTGTACCTGCTATCTGGAACTTTATCTGCCTCTATTACAAATTTCTCTTTTCATCCGAGCTTTAGGAGTGCTTTATTTTCGCACCTACCCCAATCTACTTCATATTTCTTCTTAGAAATGCTACATAGATAATGGTAAGGTGGATGTTAGATGTCCTATTACATTGCTGATGAAATCTTTGACTTTAATTTGTCCGTTGTTTTAATGTTTTCGCTTTGTCTGTTTGCTACACTCTGGTTCTGCTGCTTTGGATTATATCGCATACACTTTAACTCCGTATCTTACCGTTCACATCCTTCATACTTTAACGTTTTCTACATGAGCATTCAAGTGTAACATAACTTTTAATGAGCTGACTTTTTCTCACATATGCTGAAATCTGTATGTCCAATTTAAAGTGTTGCATTACATATCGAGTGCTATTTAGTGTTTTAACCTGATTTTTGTCAGATCCAGGTTACAGCTGAAAAGAGTTCTTCACATCAATCTACCCACTTGGTTGAAATATATGTTAATACTAAACATAATTAATTACTTGTAAGGTAGAATGTGACTTATTGCTAGACTGTATCCTATTTTATACTGTTACATGTGAATTATTCAGCATTCAGTTTTCTAGATGTTGCATAAAGATCTGGATTACAGTTGCTGTCTGGTCGGAGGGGGAAAAAGATGCAAATACAAGAAGAGTGTAGGAATAGTCAGATAACAGGTTGGAATGTACCAATGTAAATGAACCCTCCTGGAAAAAAAAGCCTAGGCAATGAGCAGAGAGTAGATAATTGTTTAAATAAAAATAAAAAGCATACAAGGCCAATCACAGAAAACAACATCATGGAATTTAGTTTAGCGACAGGCTTTTGCAAGGACATTTAGTAAAGACACATATGGAATACACGTTCATTTCTGAGAACCTTCTATTACAAAATTATAAACAGAATGGAAGTAACCAAAGCAGTAAAGCAAACCTTAATGCTTCTTGAAAGCAAATGGAAGTAGCCCGATTTGTATAACTTACAGTAGCAGAGAAGGTAGGACAACAGAGGAGCCCAGCAGGAGTGTCCCCCTTCTCCTTTGCTATTTGCTTTATATTTTGAGCCATTGACAAAGAAAATAAGGGATTCAGAAATTCAAGCTTACATTTGGTATGGTAATCAAGAAAAGTTGGCTTTTTTGCAGAAGATATTATTTTGTACCTGATAAAACTGGAAAAGGACATCTCAGTGTGTTGTGGAACATTCTGAGACAGTTTCAAGTCGTTTTGGTATATAAAATTAATGAAGATAAAAATAAATTGTATACCCATGCGTGAATTAGTTCAGTAATACCCATATTTATGAGGATATGATATTGTGAAGTATTTAGGAGAATTGATTAAAAAGGCTTCTGTTATGGCTACTAAGGATATGTGGGAAGAGACTAAACAGACGATAATACAAAAATTGAGAAACTGGAAGCTCTTGTTTATGGCTATGGACAGTAGGATGCAAGCAGTAAAAATGTTTTAGTCCCTTTAGTTTTATATACAGGTCAAGAATATTGTTATGAACCAGAGAAGAAGTTGTAGACCATAATTAATATAGAGTGAAGGATTTTATCTGGGAGGTAAAGAGTTCAAGGGACGAGTGGGATAATTTGATCCTTCCAATAGAAGAAGTTGGTTTAGGATTACTTGACTTGAAGGGATATTTTAGAGCTACACAGGTAAGGCTCATATACAGAATATAAGCAAAAAGCTATAATTCAAAGTGGAAAGGGATGATGAAATGGGGGGAAACTCAAAAAATAAGGAGAGAGTGGAATTGTGGATGCAGACCTGAAGGAGAAAATTACATAGAAATAAATTGTAATTCTGGGAACAATACATGCAGAATAATGTTCTGGATGAGGAGTGAGGTTTAAGGGAAGTCAGGAATTGAGCAATTTATTTAACATTGGTGTGAAGGCTGTCAGCCTAGCCAGATAGAATTCTGTAGATAATTCGGTCATCTGTAAATATTAATGTAACAACAGCACTCTGCTGGCAGAAAGCTGACCAAGTAAAGCATGTTGTGACCCTTTGATCTAAAGTTGGCTCCAGTCTGTCTAGATGAAGGCATTCTTTCTATTGTTTTAACCAACAGTTAAATTGCTAGATTTAAACATGCAAATGTATTTTTATTGCTCTGCTTCCTGACCAGCTGCAAGATAACACAAGGAGATGTTAAGAATGTAAATGTCATTTCTGTTAGCCTAGGAACCCAGGGAAGTGTGAAGAATGATGTAATGGAACCAGGAATGTGATTTTAAAAACAGAGAGAATCAGAGGGCATTAAGCATTTTTGTCTTGACCATCCAACTCATCAGCACTCTGCCTGTTCTATATGTAAGTTATCTTAGACTTGTGTTTTCTTTTAGAAATAGCTAGAAACTAGAAAGATGAGACTGTGTTTTTTTCTGTAATGTCAGAACTGTGCTACTGAATTATTTTAAGTATTTCTCTGTGATCTCTGAACTCTTGACTGACACTGTGTAGTTAGAAGTATTGTCTTGTCTTTTTAATTATTTATTATTAAATATTTTTAAATCCTTTTAACTGTGGCTGTTTTGTGTAGAGATAATTTAAGCTCTTAAGAGTACTTGCATGCCTTTGGTCAAACTGTACAAAGCCATTCTAATAGCTTTAGCCCTGGGTTATACTACCAATTGGATAATAATATTGCACGGTAATAATTGGACACCCTTTTAAGGGCCTTGGGTAGCTGATAATTATTAGCTGGGTTGTGGCAGTGATTTCTACCTATAGTCCAGGTAAAAAGGGCACCTCTGGAGAACCTGTGCCAGCCTTCCCAGAAGTGTCTGTGTGGTTGTATAAACTCTTATCGCAAAGTGTGTGTGTGTCAGCTACTTGGGCAGGGACATGATGCACTGATTGGACAGAGAGAGTGCTGCAGATTTTAGCTTGCCCAGCTGGCTGAGATCTGGACCGTATAGATGTGCCAGTGGGGAGTCTTATTGGGGACCTGGAGAGCGAGGGAGTGACCAGCCCCAGACTGACTGTGATATCTGTGTACTCTTAAGGGAAATTGCACTTTACTGTGTGCATTTGTTATCCTTTCCTCCTATATGAGAAGCTTCTCACTGGTGTTAGTGGTGAGGATTGAGGCTCCTTGATTGCTGGGCCAGGGCATGGGCGTCACAGTTGGATCAATGATAGTTATGCAAAAGAACATATGTGATGAATAATGTATGTAACTGAGAACGTGTTAATACTGTTTGTTTTCTTTTACATAAATGTTTGTTTGCCTTATCTTAAATGATAATTCAATAAAGGTGTTGGCGAAAAAAGCTGATTACTGTTATTATATTCAAGGGAGTAGCTTTTCAGGTGTTACAGCTTCTGTAGAAATGGAGGGATAGTTTTACTCAGCAAAGTGATGCTTTGCAGAAGCACTTTTTTAACTCAAAAACAGGCGGTCAGTGTGGGTTTTATCTTTCTGAGAGGCTTTGTATAAATGACAGAGCAGCACATTAAAATGTACCATTTGTCATTGAGACATTATGAAGATATCAATGGAGAAAGAACCCCAGATTCCATGAGTTAATCTAGATGTTGCAGCTACTCCTTCTGAAATTGCCACCGCTGACTCCTACCTCAGTGTTCCTTCCATCTATCCTAGGCATCAGTGAAATATATCTGTAGACCCGCATTGTGCCACTTTCGCGGTTATTAGAGCATAGATCTCATTACCTGCCAAAAAATATTTTATTAAGCCACTCAAACATGTACATTTGTCTTGCTGCCATTGGGTATCCTTCTCTCATTCTTATCTTAAACTCTGTGCCACATTGCCCCTGAGAGAAAAATCTGTTTGTAGTGTACTATGTCATGTTGCATCATTGTCATACCCCCACCCCAGATTATTATTGTTCTGCATGGAGTATCCGTCACCAGTTCCATGTCTTATTTATTTATTTGTCAGTCTGTCTATCTATCTGTCTCTCTATCTGTCTTTGTCATCCTTTTCATTCCTTGCCATCTTGATTTGTGTATTACAGTTCTCACAAGAGAGTCCTTCAGACAATTGTTTTCATTATAATCTTTTTGTCAGAAGACAGTTTTCCAGTGACAATCACACCATCTGCATGATCTCCAAAATCCAAGATCTGTCTTGAATTGAGCTCTGCCTAATTCTTATATGGATAACCCTTTTCTGTAATACTTAATGGCAAGATAGTGTAGTGGTTAGAGTTCTGGCTTTGCATGCAGCAGTTCACGGTTCACAGTTCTCTTTTAGTCACCAGCCAATATGTTTTTACAGTTTCTAAAACAATCCTCATGCATGGTGCACTAACAATTGTATTTAGGGGCATCATCCCTATATCACAAGTAACATTATGGGTGTCTCATTTGTTTGACTTGTTTCAACCATTTACCCAGCTTCTTCTGTGCTTTATTTTCAACAAGTCCCCTTTGGCCCACAAGACAAGAGAGAGAGAGACTGTCTGTCTGTAGATGTTCACAGACAGCTCAGATATTACCCTACAAGAGCTAAGCCACCTCAGAAGGGGGTCCATATCTCTTTGCCTTTTTTGTCGTGGGGAAGGAGGGCAGGCCTCTGCCTAACTAAGAACTCTCCTTAACACTACCTTTCTACATCGTTGTTGCACTCAAGCACATGATATTCCACTACTGGACTGAGAACGAAGCCATTTCAAAAAGGAGAAGTGATTTCCCATACCTATTCCAGGAACGTCCCAGTAGAAAACATTTGGAGATTAGGCATCGAAGTTCATGTTCTTGGACATATCAATAGAATATTACCTCAGTGTTGCAGCAACACATTAGGCCTCTTTCTGGGAATACTATTTTGCATGATACCCTGTTCTAACTTTGAACAACTTCCTGTTTTTCCCCATTGATATCATTAGAGGGGATGCGCTTCTCCCTACCGTAACAGTTATTACTGGATATTACTTGCTAACGGTGCATGTGACATCATCATCAATCTCCTTTTTTCCCATTTTCTACATGGGGTTGTGATGTGATGTTAACTGTTGCCATCTCCCTCATTTCAATGCCACACTCCTGCCTTCTTCGACACTCATGCCTGACTGTTTTAGATCTTCTCTCCCACAACCCATCCACCTCTTTGCTGAATGTTCTCAGTACCTGTTACCTTCATTCTGCCTGTCCCAAATCTTCTTCATGAAATTGCCTTCTGCTTTTCTCCACGTGCCCAAACCACCATAATCTGCTCTGTTTGATCTTTTCTACAACTAGAGCTACTCTGCTTCTGCCCTTATGTCCTCATTTCTTTGTCTATCCCACAATCTGCATCCTACCACCCTTCTCAGGCACTTTATTTCCATCCCCACTCTTCAACTGCTCTGCCTTTACTGCCCAGGTTTCTGTGATATAGAGTAGTACTGGTCACACCACTGTTTTGTACACCTTACTTTTCAGCTTCTTTGGCGTTCTTCTGTCGTAGACTACACCTGATACTCTGTGCCAGTTGGCTGCAGCCCCTCTGATTCTAGCTTTGATCTCTTCATTCAGACTTCCCTTCTATTCAACCACCCCTGTGAGATACTTCAAGCTGTTAACTTATTTCATTATATTCCCTTCTATCTCAGTTCTCAGCTTATTCTGATTTCCCCAGTTTTCTGCCATTACTACTGTCTTATCTGTACTTAGTTTCATCCTGTGTCCCCTCAGTTTTGCATTCCAGTCCCCTATCCTTTGCTGAAGTTATTGGTCAGTCTGCCTGTGATGCTACACCGTCTGCAACAGCAACTTTGTTGATCTGTCCACTCTGACCCGTTTGCTAATGTAATCTATCACCAGTATGCACAGCAGTGGGCTCAGAGCTGAACCCTCGTGCACACCCACTCTTACTGGGAACCACTCTGTGAGACCAAACACTGTTCATACTTGAGTTATTGGGTCCTTGTTCGTAGCCTGCACTAATTCTACCAATGTTTGTGGGACTTTAAACCACCACAGTACTGCCCAAATCAGCTGCCTTGGGATCATGTCATATGCTTTCTCCAAGTCTAGGGATACCCAGTTGGGCTCTTTCCTCATCTCTAGCTTCTTCTCAACTATCTGTGTCACTGCAAATATCAGGTCAGTTGTGCTGCATCCTAATCTGAATCTGAACTGCTCATCTTACTTTCTACTGCTCTGCATATCTGTTTGTCTGTCACACTCTCCAGAACTTTCATGCAGTGTGGTAGGAGTTTGATGCCTCTGTACTGCCCACAGTTGTGAAAGTCCCCTTTGTTCTTGTACACTGGCATGAGTATGCTTATTCTCCAGACATCTGGTATATGTCTTTCTCGTCCAACTGCTGGGAGTACCCTCAGAAACCATTTCTCTCCTGTCTCACCCAGCATCTTTATCATACCTGCTGTGACCTCATCTGAGCCTGCTGCTTTCCCCAACTTCATTTTCCTTAGTGCTGTTCTTACTTCTTCTAGGGTGGGCTCCTCTTCTTCTCAAATAGTTTGTGTCTGGGGCTGTACAGCTTCTGTGGGGTTTTCTTCATTCTGAAGCTGCTGGAAGTACTCCTTCCATCTGCCTTTGATGTCATGTGAAATAATGACGCATATAATATCACTCATCATTTAAGTAGATATCTCACAGACACTTCTGTAGCACATATGCCTTTATTACTCCTTTGCTGTGTGAGATAATGTTCTTGCTTTTTCTTCAGTAATAGCAGTATATTCTGTGGAATGCCAATAGGAGATGTTCTTACTCACCTACCCTTCCTTTTCATCAACATGATTTCAGAAAAGAAACCTATGTGGGATGAGAAAAACAGACTTTTTATAGGCAGTGATAAACTGGGCCCATTGTCAAACTGGGTGGGGGGCAATGTTTCCATTGAAGGCTTTTGGGAACATTGTAACACTAACTGAAATGTTGCTATTTGTCAAAATGTTTATTGTCAGCTATGCTAGGTTTCCCTTAAAGGTCGTACACTTGTTTCTGCTATCAGGTCATCCTGCAGCTCTTCTCTGAAACATCATCATCACTGAAAACTCCTTCCTCTTCCTCAATATAAGTCCTTCATACTGTATCCTCTCATTCAGTCAAAAGTATAATTTCTACTCTATTGCCTTCATTTTCATAGCTTTCCAATTCTTATTGAATCTCTCTAACCTTTCTCTTGTCCAGGGTATCTGCTTGCATTTTAATTTCAAAGAGGATGGTTTTCTTTATTTTTGACTACAATACATTGCTGGACTGAACAGCTGACAATGGCAAAAGCTGGCAATTTGCCAAAGTGCTATTTGGTATTCTTCATATTATATACTTATTTGCTGGCATGTTTAGGAGCAGAAAGCTGAAGGGTAGGGAGGGAGCTGTGTTTATTTATTTTGTCATATTATTTCACAGTAAGTTATGCTTTTTTCTTGAAGAAAAGACATTTGTCTTTATTGCAGCTTACTACCCTACCTGGTGTCAGAGGTCTTGGACAGCTAAAGTTCTTCAAGTAGAATAACCAAAATGGAGTGCTGAGACTTTATTCAGACCAACTTGGCACAGTGCTTCCCAGCAGTTACAGGTTATCCAGAGGTCAGAAATGTCAGTTGTTAGTTTCTCCAACTAGGTGCTCTAGTGGTAATGTTCTTAGTACTCTTGGACTAATAAAAAGTAATTCTAGGAGGCAGTGGTGGTTGAAAATATTTATTTATATACATCATTGGGCACACTGGTTTGGCTGAGAATTATCAAAGAGCTATATATCTGAGGACATAAGCCAACTTCCACATAGCAGGCTGGTTTCTGTCCTTAAATAACACACCATTGCCACTCACTGTGTGAACATTACCCACAAGTATTAACAGAATCATTGGTGAAGAAGCTTTATTTTTCAGCAAATGCTCACTTTTTAGTTTCTATTTCTGTGTGCTTGCATCTTTGATGGCAGGGTTGGGAGGGTGGCCTAATGGTTAAGGTGTTTGCCTTACAAACACAAGGTGCAGGGTTTGAATCTCACAAGGGATAATTGGTTAGTTTTAAAATGGCTTACAAGGGCAGTTAGTCTAGTATTAACCTATGTTTATGGGCTCATTATCCTTGCCTTACAATCTGTAATTAATGCTAGCATGGGACTTCAGGCTCACTTTATTTTTCCTTACCTTATCACCTCTCTCTCTTTATCTTTTTACATTCTTGCTATGCCCAACTCACCCCTAAAATCACAGATATGGTTTCTGATTGGGACTGAATCAGATGTGGGTTTCCACAGTGGTCCATATTAATGTGATTATGCGCATCTCTTTCATACTCTGTGTCTTACTCCAGATTTATGCTTCTTCCTGCCCACTATATCAGTTTTACAATGATTATATAATGATAGCTGACTCACCTTGTATAGCATTCCTTATTACCCCTGCAAAACATGTTATAAATCACTCAAGCATTGAAAGTGCCCCTGACAGGGATATTTGTCTTGGTGGGAAATGTTTTACATCCTTCTTGGTACAGATCCTTTGCCTCATGATAATAAAAAAGACCATGATACTGAATTTCATTCTCAGAGATGATTTTGCACACCAAGAGAAGGATTTGTTTGTGTCTTCTTTTTTTTTGCCTTTCTTGAACTGAAGCTGGTCTGTGGACATGCCAGACCTGTTCATGTTTATTGCCATGCAAGAAGCCCTCTCTTTCTCTCGCTGGTGTGTTAATGAAGATGGAAGATTTGATCAGCCAGGAAATTAGGTACTAAATGTGTTGTGAGATTGATGTCACAACCAATAAATGCAGTTTGGTGTCAAAAGCCGAAGGAAGAATCATTATTCATCAGCTGTGCTGTGTGTGTGTGTGTGTGTGTGTGTGTGTGTGTGTGTGTGTGTGTGTGTGTGTGTGTGTGTGTGTGCGCACGCGCATTTGTGTGATGCAGCAGAACAAAACATAATTTTAAAGAATATAAAACATGTAAGTGGAGACAGGCAGAAAGATATGTGAGTATTTAATATGAAATGAGAAAATCATTGGTTCATTCAGGCAGTAAATGCCAAGCTAGAGAGGCAAGGTTGGAAAGAAAGATGAAAACAGAAGACACAACAAATGTGCTAGAGAAATAGAATCTGAGACAGATAAAAAAGATCCAGAAAAAAAAAGCAAAATAAGAATATTAGTGTGTACTGGGGAGGGATGATACAGAGCATTTATCCAAACTTCTAGCTGCATTTGTGTTGGCAAGCTCTTCTTTATATATATATATATATATATATATATATATATATATATATATATATATATATATATCTGTGTGTGTGTGTGTGTGTTTATCTTTTGACTGTCTACATATGTGACAATTACAGGATTAGGTTTTAGCTCCTTAACATGCTTTTTATACACTGTGGTAGCCTCATTACATGAGATGGTGCCTTTGGTATACATTTCAACATTGCATGTTGTGAATCTCCTTAAAATAATCCTGTATTATTTTCCATATTGTTTTGTATTACTTTGTGTAGCCTTATCCTACAGCATGGCAGCTGTCCCTGTGATATACAGAGAAGCTTTTGCTACATTATATGTCACATTGTATAATTATCCTTGTTAAAAATAGATATAAGTATATTCTGTATCACTGCTCTTTCTATAGAAAGGTAACAAGTGACTTGACTTGCTAACTGTGTTATATACCACAGCTGTCCTGTTTTTCTATATGCTGGTCAAGTTCTTATAATTATGGCAGTTCTTCACTTTGCACTGTCAGCCGTGTGACTAGTATACAGCGCTCACACTGTTATCTGTTATCATAGTACTTCTTCACATAAGTGGACCTAATATAAACTGCAGTAACAAATTATTCACTGGAGTGTGTATTATTTATTTTATAATAATACTGTTTCTTTTGATTTGTGACTGGTTAGAATCATCATTTTCAACACCCCTTTTTTCCCATTTTGTACATGGGGACAGGGTATCTCATCAGTAGTGACCAGATCATCTAGAACCGATGTTTACCCTGCTGGGTGGTTACTCCTGACACAGACTTGTTAGAATACCCCATTTAATATATTGATAGTTATCCTTCATTAGGCATGTTTCCTGTTTCTCTGCAGTGTAAAATAAGGGCACTTTTTAACATAAAAATGAACCATTACATTTCATAGAAAGTGTCCTTATTTTATACTGCAGCACCCCTGCTGTAGATAGCGATAACTGTTAAAAGGCCATCATTATTACACACTTAAATGTGTTATTAAAGGATTTAATATTTAAATACTTTAATACCATGTTTATTATGCCATTTTTACCTACTACATCATTTCTAAGAAAAGCTGAAGTGTAGTTTGTGCATTTAACCATACCTAAAGGGAAACCTGTATGTTTAACTAAACTGATGCATCAAACATTGTAAGTCAGTGTATGTTGTTAGCATTACATCTACTCTAGCCATTGGCTTGGCCAATCGGGACCATTGCATTAGACAATAGCAATGTGAAGCTTACATTAAGTGCAATTTGTACATTTAATTCAGCTGATAGAGGGGTTTGCACATCAGTGTATGTTAGCATTATATCTGTGTGAGCTATTCACCTAAATGGCACAGAAAAACTCGTACTGAAGTCCAGGCTATGAAGTTTGTACTACCCTGGAGCAGGTTTAATTTATCTTACACGTTTGTCATGCTTTGGGTGTATGTATATATTCCTTATATTTACATTGAAGAACTGGAACTGTTTTGTGTATGTGAGAGAATAAACCCCTTAAATATTTGCTGTTAAAATCCTCCAAGCTCTCTACAAAATTCATCCCATTGGGCCATTTTGGAGGTTAATATGCTACTGCATCTGCACCAGACACCTGCCTGCTCACTTGCTTGTGTCTTCTCATGCAACCCACCCACCACCACTCCTTACTACATTAATCCAGAGCATTTTCAAAAAAATAAACTTAAAAAGGATAAGAAAAACAAATATACATATTCTGTGAACAGTAAAAGCTATTAAATCTGCACAAACAGCAGTGCTTTCAGTACGATGCATTCTTTGCAGTGATATTAGTTAGTGCATTTACAGCCTTTTCCATAAATACTATAATTTATTATAATACACACAAGCCTCAAAATAGAGTTTTTCTAAACTTTCACCAATTTTCATATCTTGAAAACTATACAACCTAGGCATATATTGTTAGAACATTTTTGTTAACTAGCCCCAAGCTTTCATATGACAACAGGAATTGTCTGTATAAGTGATTGTTTATTGAGATATTTACAGAAAAATGAAAGTGTATGTTTAATTGTGTGATTAGCAGTATGTAAAATGCTAAATATCTCTCAAGATGTGCAACGTACAGTTCAACATACCAGTTTTCTTCAACAACATCTAAGGTTTCATCTAATGTTATGCAATAGTTTGCAAGTCAATCATAAACCAACTTGCAATATTTCTAGTATAGTGTGATATAAAGTAGCATTTTCAGTGAATCGTCCTGTCTCCACATTGGCATTTCACACCTTATACCACTTTATACCTCAATAACATGTAGATCTCTCGGTTATGAAAATATGAACATAAATATGAATAATTAGTTACAACGATTAATTTCTCCACTGCAGGACATCCAAGAATAACAATCTTAGCACCATTTTGTTAATAACTCCCTGTCTTTTTTAGTACTGCCTATTGTTAGCAGGTAATATACTTAAAGAACCAGACCCAAAAGACAGAAGAAAAACTTGTTTCGGTGACTAGCATGGTTATGGTACCTGGGAATAGGAAAAATAATTTATTTATTTATTTGCTTGCCTATTAATTTTACATTTGTTAACCTGGTACTGATACTCAGTCCAACCACATGTGAGATCAATATGCATTTTTATATACAGTCTGGTACTAGGATTAGTGTTTTTGTTCCTCAGGGATTGCACATCCACTTCATATAATAGCTGACGTGCATTCTGTGTGCTGTACGCATGTTATCCATATACCTAAATGGGATTTCAACGGGTAATCAGGTGTTCTTTCATCATCCAGGTTGCCTGTAAAACTGTATGTGTGTGTGTGTGTGTGTGTGTGTGTGTGTGTGTGTGTGTGTGTGTGTGTGTGTGTGTGTGTGTATATATGTCTGTGTCTCCCATGGGATTTGCTTCACATCCACAATTAATTCCAGTGCTTTATGTCTATTAACAGCTATATGGATTTCTGCTCGCACAATCTGTGAATTAGATTTAATAGCTAATGGAACTGTGCATAAATAAAATGTCTATATCAGTATTGTGTTCTGCTGTCATAAGAAATTAGATGGTAGAAGAAAGCATACCAAAGGCAGATAGAGTTCCACGAAAAATGTTTGCATTAAGTGTATGTCTACAATTAGGTTTTGTTATTCATGTAGATTGGGCAAAGTAGGTAGAGATGTTTTAAATATTTTGACCTTTAGTAACTCTGTGTTCCCAAGTTCATAGGTGTATATGCTAGGATAACAACCACTGGGACAATTATAAGCCTAGCCAGGCATCCCAATTATTAGTTATTTTAAGGGGTGTATGTAAGCTGAAGTAACATTTACAGGCTGCCTCTGTCCATTGTTTTGTATCAATTTGCTTTGTTCTCAACAAAAACTTGTATCCAACACATCTTGTTCTGATGTGATGTTTTATTGCTGTTCTAGTAGTGCTGATCTGACATCACCTCTGAAGAACAACAACAGTGTGCTTTACCTGCACAGCAGTACAGCCTAAAATCGAGGATAATACATGTGCAAAACATAAACGTGCACAAAACCCAAACAGTATACAAGTTGTTGTAAGCAACCAGGCTTGAGTTACAGCGTCATTTTGATGAACTCGTTGTAGCCTTTTGAGTTTCACACTTACATTACTATGCATCATAGTGATTATGTCATATGACATGCACTGTTTAATTTATTATACATCGTAGTGATTCTGTCATATGTCATGCACTGTTTCATTTATTATACATCGTAGTGATTCTGTCATATGTCATGCACTGTTTCATTTATTATACATCGTAGTGATTCTGTCATATGTCATGCACTGTTTCATTTATTATACATCGTAGTGATTCTGTCATATGTCATGCACTGTTTCATTTATTATACATCGTAGTGATTCTGTCATATGTCATGCACTGTTTCATTTATTATACATCGTAGTGATTCTGTCATATGTCATGCACTGTTTCATTTATTATACATCGTAGTGATTCTGTCATATGTCATGCACTGTTTCATTTATTATACATCATAGTGATTCTGTCATATGTTAATGGAGTCATGTTTTGTGCTATGATACCATTGTTATGTAATGCAATACCTCTGTATACATAAAACACTGTAGGTGTACAATTAAATGTTCTGGTTATTCATTTATGTGCTCTGTGGTACCATTGTTGTACATAATAATCCTAATCTTCAGTGTATAACAGCCCTGTTATGTGCTAATGTTATAAGATGTGTATTCTTAGCTGTGTTGTATTTCTGGGTAATTGTGTGTCAGGAGGTTCAGTCCTTATATGGACCACAAAGGGTCTATATTAGAACACCGAACGTTCAAAATTTCGAGTGCTCTAATATTGACCCATTTTCAGCAAATGCTGAAAATATGGAAGAAACAGAAAACCACATTTTTTCCAATGGAAAGAATTTTGGTTGTCCATTTCTGTTGCTTCGGTATTTTCAGCTCTCTGGTGGAAAGTTATGGGTCGGGTTCAGGTAAGTATGCGATTGTTTGGACATGAGGGTTAGGGTGGGTTAGGTGAGTTATGGTTAGGGCGTGGCTCAGTTAAGTGTGTGATTGTGTGGACGTGAGGGTTAGGGTGGGGTAGGTGAGTTAGGTTTAGGGCGCGCGTGAGGTGACTGTGTGATAGTGACAGACCTTAGGTTTAGGGTTTGGGTTAAGGTAAGTGGATAGTTAGTGGTGTATGTATAGTTTAGTGTAGGGTTAGGTGTAAGAGTTTAGGTGTATGTGTGCGGATTGCTGTTTATTTGGTGTGCTTGTGTTGTGTATGTGTTTTGGAACAGTGAATTTTTTCCCTAGGAAAAAATTCGCTGTTCTGTATGTTTGATGTTTTAAATTTTTGATTAATTGGGTTCGATATTAGAACACTCGAAATTTTGAAAGTACAGTGTTCTAATATAGACCCGACCACAAAAACTGTGCCAGTATAAAATACCTTATATACTGCACATGCAGCAGCCTTGTTACTTACACACAAGTTCAGTAACATGCTTTGCTGACTGCTGGGCATACTATAGCAGTATTCCTTAGAGCAGAACATTGTCAAAAATACCACATGTGTTTACAAATATGTTGTTGGTGTCACTGGGACAAACAGACTGTCATTATGTACCCACTTTTAGTGCCTAAAGTATTATAGCAATAACTGACAATGTTGGTGTGGTATAGAAGATTTCCCCATAGTTGGTGTAGTTTGATCATGAGGGCAAAGCCTGTGTGATTAAACAAAGCCAACCTTGGGTAAATCTTCAATATACCACACCACAGAGTCAGTTATTGTTATTATACAATGATATCATTTAAGGAAAAAATGACTTACTTTTCTTAAATAATGTCTTTGCATAATGGCACCGTGGTGCTCTTCTACATTTTCCTTGGTATCCTGGGGCTTTGCTGATATATTGTGCATGTGCATAGGGCTTGCTTTCCCATGGTTTAGCAGTACACCAGTGCTGTGTGCTGGAAGCAGCAGAGAAAGGAATATCTCTGTTGCTTTTTGTTTGTTTGTTTATTTATTTAATGAAAGAAACCAGGAAGCTTTTAACATACAGGAGAGACAGGGCAGAAAAAAATAAAAGGATATTCAGGTACATTTCTTTAATTTTGCATAACTTACCTGGTTATCCTTTTATTTTTCTCTGTGCTGTCTCTCTCATTCATTTGGGTCTCCAGTTTTGTGAGTTTATTTAAAAAAATTAAAGAAAAGTACATTTTTATTGCGTATATTAATGGACAAAGTCTGAGCGACCGGATATTTTTCCATTGGTATATGCTCAGATTTGCAATGGGTACACTGGCTGGGCTGACCAATCAGTGTGCTACTTTTTGAATACTAATAGCCAGTCATTGTAAAATATAGCAATAACCCACAGCTGAGTGTGAGTAATGCTGGATTTACCCACGGTTGGTGTTGTTTGGTCATGAGGGCATGGGTTATTGCTATTATACAATGACATTATTTAAGGGGAAAAAAACATACTTTTCTTAAATGATGCCATTGTATAATGGCACCATGGTGTTCTTCTGCTTTAATTTTATGTCTTGGGGTTGCTTGATGCACTGCACATGCAAATGGGACTTGTGTTCCCACACTTACACAATACACCTGTGGTTTGGAAAGAAATGTAGCTGGGGAAGGTGTACGTAAGCTACTGTGATGGCTGCAATGTTCTGCATATAGGAAGAATCGGGTACATTTTTCATTTATTTTTTTTTTTAAGTACCTGATTCTTCTTGATTGCAGAACATTATGGCTCACTAGCTTTCGAACACCTTCCAGATCTACAATGTTGTTTGTTGTCTGGAAGCATACGTCTCAACCTCTTAGTGCAAGACATCTGGACAAAGCCATGAATAATGGAGGATAAAGGTTCAACAGTAGGGACAGTTTTTAATTATTGCTGTTACAAATTAAGACAATTGACAGAATAACAGGTTCTGCGTTAGCATTAAGTTCCTGCAGGGTATGAAGTCTGAAACTCAATTGGCTGTCATTATTTTCTAACATTAAACTTCAACGATTCGCCAAAACAAACACACACTTTTATGAGAAACACCAAAAATCTGAAGAAACAATCTGGGCATTCTGTGAAAATATGTGCAGCTGAGAGTTATGACTGGAAGTTGTATATGCTGATAAGAAAGTTTGGCCGCTCGGTGATACTTTAGCAGCCTGAATTTTACTATTGGTATATTCTTGATTTACAGCAGGCATGCTGGTTGGGCTGACCAATCAGCATGCTCGTTTTTGAATATTAATGGGTATTCATTGTATAATTCCAATTTGACTTCTTAATTCTTTTGCAAGTACATTTTAATACAGTTACTAGTAATTTGTTTTTTAGTCAGTAAATATCAATGCCAGCTATCTAAATATAGCACTAATAATTTCAGTCCTATCACATGAATTAGTGAAGCTTGCATAAGAAATTGTCTCTCATGTACTAAATACACCTGGTTGTTCCATAATTAATTGTTATCGGTGCTTCTTATGTTGTTTACTTGCAAACTTTGTAAACTAAACCTACTGTTTCTTTGTGTAACTTTGAGAAATTCTCCCTATAAGACACATAACATAAAAGAATGCCCTTGTTTCAAAACCAGGCCGCCATAATTCTAGTCCAGATAAGAAGTCCCCTTTTATGGACACACCCCTTCCAGAAAGAAAAGAGATCACAACAAAATAAAGATGAGTAGCTCGACTTCCATTGTAGGATAACATAAGCTGTCAGCTGCAGCCAAGCTCTGAAACTCAGACTTCAGTTTAAGGCTACTTCTGCCTTTTTATCCCCTCTTTCATTTGCATCACCAAAGTGCTCCCAGAATGTAGATGATTGCCTCACTGTTTGATGAAACAATTTAGTTCCTCCCAAGTTGCCGAGCTACTTCTGGGCATCCAAAATGTGTGGCAGCCATTGCACAGTTATGTTCCATGCATGGTAGATTAGAAGTGCTCTGTGGTAACTCTCTGACATACACTATACACACTTCAGCAGCCCTGTTGCACAAATTACATCTGCACTGTGTACCATGTTTGTCCTAGTATACATTTTAACAGTCCTTTTCTACACGTGATACATGCCCTATAACTTGTTGTGATCTCCTGTACCCGTCTGGCAGACCTGCTGCTACACAGTACAGCAGCCTTTAATGAACCATGGTAGGGTTACACACCACAGAAACCCTAGCATACACTTCAGCAAAAGGCTCAGTAAGGACCATGTCATTTCACTGAAGCCAATTCACTGAAACCAGTATAAATGAATAAATAACAGTGAAATCTACATTCATTGAAAACAGACATTTAAAGAAGCCCACAATCCCATTTGTTTTCTATTTTATTTTGATTTTTTTAATTCAGTTTTGCTGGAATCTAAGCTTAGATATGTGTGTGTGTGTGTGTGTGTGTGTGTGTGTGTGTGTGTGTGTGTGTGTGTGTGTGTGTGTGTGTGTGTGTGTGTGTGTGTGTGTGTGTGTGTGTATCTGTAGCTTTCTCTTCTTATTTTATTGTATAGTTAGCTTTTGTTTATTCACCTAATTTCAAGGGCCTCTGGTCCATATTTCTTATGATGTTTTGAACACGATGTGTGATTTACACTGCCTGGACTAGGATTTTTGTATCAGCTGGCCTTTATTTTTGTTTAAGAGCATTGCTATTGAACATTGTTATGATTGGATCATCTATTTATCCTTCCTTACTTCCATTATATTATAGTTTTTCAATCAAACTATCATTAAACTGTTTAAACAACTTCAAGTGGTACTTTCACAGAACTTATTATTTATTTGTATTTTGTTCTGTCTACACTGTTCAATAATATAGTGAAATAATTTTATTAAAAAAAATGGTTAGTGTTTGTTGTAGCAGAGTGTAGCAAATGTGATGTGAGTATACATTTTTACTTGCAAGGTGTTTGCTCTTACCCCAAAGTTAAACAACCATGGAGATGGTATATTTATGTTAGGGGATGTGTAGTGTTGAAGCTACATGGGAGGAATACAGTGGTGCATTTTGGCTAACATTACGTGTAGTGTCTGATTTTATCAGCTTAATGTTCCTAAGAGGTTTTTGTTTTTTAGGTTTTTCAGTGAAAGTGGCTTTTGGTGTTTTGTATTCTTGGGTTCAGTGAAATGGATTCAATGAAATGAAATAAAAATAATCAGACCCCTTATACTTCATAATAATACTTGTACACCCTCTGCAAAGCAAGTAGAATCCACTGCACATAACAGCACACACACCGGTGTCTCTACAAATAAGCCCATAAGGCAAAACACCTCAAAACCAAATGTCCTGGTCATAGGCAACTCCATATTCAGACACACAGATGTCCCCCGACCAGGCTGGACAAGGAAAAGGTTACAGTCATCTACCTCTCAGGTACCAGGATCTGTCAAATCACACATGCACTCAAGTCACTCAACAAGTGCCGATATGACTCCATGTTGGGGTGAATGACTTGAGATTTACCTGTCTGGACTATATGAAGAGAGACATGACTGAACTCTTGGATTATGTGTCCCAGGCAGGCATGTCCCTAGACTTAAGCAGTGTTCTACCTTCAATGAGTATGATGCCACAATGTAGACAAAAAAAAAATGATTGACATCAACAGCTGGCTTAGCTTCTGGTGACAATCCAGGGGGATCCAGTATCTGTCAGCCTTGCAAGACATGGTCGACAGGCCATGCTGCTTTGCCAAAAATGGTCTTCACTTATCTCCTCTAGGCTTTCAGATACTGGCAAAGGTGCTTGCTTCTGACATAGTGCCTTTTTTAGGCAATGTCAAAACAACAAAATTTTTGATGTAAAAAAATCCACTGGAGACAAACTCAAGGTCTTGCTGCTTAATTCTAGGAGCCTAAACATGAACCTGCACTCCCTGGAAGCACTCCTTACCTTGGAAGATGCTGATGTCAATGCAGTCATTGAGATTATGGTTCGAGGCCACAGAGGGTACCTGAGCCATGCAAGGCTACAACGCCTTCTACACTTTCAAACCTCAAAATGAACCAAAGATGGAGCTGTATCCTTCTGAAATAAAGCCAAATGCACTCTGAGACTAGTTAAACAGTATGAATGTTCAGGGTCACAAGTGTGAGGTACTGGAGTGTAATGAACATAAATGTGGTGGTTGTGAGGAATAGCACTAGCAATACTCTGGTACATGCAACAAAGTTGCTTCTTCAAGTGTGTAGCAAGACATTTATGCCACAATTGTTAGGTAAACATAGCTATATATGCTTTACTATGACAAGTTTGAAACTGCATTGGTTGACCTGCATATGGTCAAAAAGCAGTTTCCCCAGTTGGCATAATGTAAACCCCAAATCAATCGACTTACACTACCATGAATGGGTAGTATAGGTCGATCATTTTCATTTCACATTGAGCAGGGAGGTGGTCACGCGATCTCAGAGTTGGTATATTTAATGTGCAGGGGATGTGGGGACTGCAGGGGGAGCAAAATAGTAGAAGTAACGTACCATTGTTTGTAGAGTTCAACGGTACGTTACTGCTATGGCAGAGGTGAGTGATTTCATCTCCTGCTATGTCGAACAGATGGAACCATGGTGGTCGATGTATTCATTTTCGCTTTGGGTTACTATTCGAAATTCCATATTCAATATTTCGGGTCGACCAAAGCTGATTCGAAATTTTAGTAGTAAACTGCAATGTATTTAGCATCACTTCACTGCTCCCCAGAAAGAAACAGTCAAGAAAATACTGAAATCGTGTGTATATGGAGCAAGGATGGGTGCATGAACATTATAAGTTAGGTAAATAGAACATTTATAACAAGTGCTATGCAGTTTTGGGTGATGCTCTAACAGACTCGAAGTAACTAATCTGTTAAAAGAGCGCGTACGTGTCATTGTTTGGGAAGGGTTATAACACATTTTTCCAGTCCAAGTGATGTATATCATCACTTCATTCTATGATGAGCGAAACAGCAAAGGGTAGGATATAGTCCTTGTGGTCACATCACCAAAAGTTTATGATCTAATGGATTCTAGTGGAACAGAGTGCAGATAAAACATTGCAACATTGTCACAAAATCTGTGAGTAGCAGAAGTGTTACAGAATGTAGCAGAACAGTTAAATAATGCACTTGTAACAGAATCGTTATAAAATGTATGTGCAGCATAGTTAGTAACGGAGATGATGAGTTTCTTGGAGGTTGGAATAATAATGTCTTCTTTTTTTGGCTTTGACTTGATGTTTGACAAGGTTACAATATTTGAAATGTTGGACATTTTTCTGTTTTATCTTGCATTTAAGCTTTCCATGCTTTATCCATTGAATGCATATATTCTTCAGTGTTTACAGATAGTCAAGGGTCAGGATTTGCCTTGCCCCTTTTTCCTGACAAGAGCATAGGCATCAAGTATTCTAAAAAATGTTCTGTTAAATTCAAAGATAGCATCGTCTAGCAGGTGGGGTATTAGTACGGTCCATTTGAGCAATTTTAAGGCTGCAAAGAAAGAGTCGGTGTTAAATGGTTGTTGGGTTATACATTAAATTGTAGTGATATATTTTAGGAGGACGACCGGTGAATCTCTTAGCGAATATTGGGGGGGTGATGTCTGGGAGTCTCAGGAAGGGTCTCCCAAGGATAAATATTTGGCTGGATCTGAAGTGAAACTCCAATCCAGTATGGAGTTCTTTTATTGTTAGGACTGTTATATTTGGTAGGAGTTGTTAATGACTTCTGGGCAACCATACAGGTTTATTGTGGATTATGCAGTGTTAGGTTAAATAACTGCTAGTCAGTGTTTAGATATGTTAAGATAACTGCTTCTTGAAATAAGTGCTTTGACACCATAATGATAGGATAAAGAAAGGAAACTAGTGTGAAGCTTTATTTTTTCAGAAGTTCCTTTCTAGTAGAATGAGCATGTGCCAACCAGAAGTTATGTGTAAAGAAAAAAGATTAACAATGATCCTGGTGAAACTGTGGCACAGAGTCTTTTAACGTTGTCATTTTTATTTTTTAATAATACTGTTTTACATAGACATTTTCATATATAATATACATTCCACAATTGCACACCAAATTGTACAATCTGTATGTCATGGTACTAATATTCCCAATAAACGTCATTTATATCCTAATTCAATAGACATAATTTCTTTAAAAGTTTAATAGATCTCCAGTGCTGGATCTGACGCTGGAGATCTATTAAACTTTTGGACGGTTGATTTTGGTTTTATTTTTCTGTGCTTGTTTTTTAGACATAATTTCTTTGTTTATCTGTTTACATCTCAAGTATAACAATCCCTCTCCCCATACTCTGGGCTATGACATTTTTCCCCAGAGTTTGCCTTCTTGCACATTTCACACCGTATCAATCATTAGATTCAAAGTTGTGGCTACTCCTTTTCTTTGCCCTTTAATTTACAAATTATCGCCCCTATTTGAGAAAGGTGTACTTTACCACCTGTACTTTTTACTTACCACTCCTACCAGTCTAACTAACATTTCTACTGTTGCTTCACTCACTCTTGTCTCATTACTTGACTACCCCACCCCCCACCCCCACCCAGCATCTTCTTGTCGGTTGTTGTGGAACCTCTCCATAAACTTGCAGACACTCTCCTTTTCAAGTATTAGCTATCAGGCTTTTTTTATCCTCAGTGAGCAGTTTAAGTTCTATTTTTTCATCTTTAGTCCATCTCCTTCCTTCACATAGTCCCAAAAAGCATAAGTTACTTTGATCTGCTGTCTTGTATCCACTAATTTATTCCGTATTACTGTTGAGCACTTCTATAGAGGTACAACCTCCCTATATGTCTACCACATATGCATCTTTTCAGCATTTTGCTCCCCATATGTCCAGTACTCTATGGGAGGGTATCATCCCTCTCGATGTATCCTTACAGGTGTTCTGTAGCCCCTGTGCAACATGCCTTCAGTACTGATCCCCAATAGGACCAACCTCATTTAATGTTTTTATCATTGCTAGTATAGCTTCCCAGAATCTTTCTTCAGCCCATATCACACCTTCTTAATTCCACTGATCCCTCCGCTTACAAAAGACTTGCTGATGTACGTCAGCCGCCTGTAAATTATTCCAGTTCTTCTCTCTCTCTCTCTCTTTTTAACCTGGTTCCAATTCTTTCCCAAAGCTAGGCCTGTTGCATAATTTACTATTTCTTCCTGCAGATCTTCAGGCCTTTCCTGGTTCTTATATTGATTGTTTGAATAGTCTGATTAGCAGCTCTGGAAGTCCTTTATACACTGGGTATAGGGGTATAGGGGTAATATGCGGGGTGACCCTGCTACTGCTACATTTCTTACTGTTCTTTTAACTTGTTTATTATCTCATTAGTGCGTTATATCTTAATCCACTTCTTTGTTCCTGGATACTGCATGTTTAGGGAAGATTTATATGAAACCTACATTATGCATCAGTCAGGGAATCCTGTCAGAATTTAGTGTCCAGGCGTCTGTGGTTTCAGTGATGGTTCCTGTACTTATGTAGTCATTCATGAGAGTGAAAGACAGGTGGGACTTTTCATAGAATTGAGAACTTCTCATTGAAAATTTAGAATGGAGTAAGTGTTCCAGTGGTGACAGCCCATTCAATTTGATGCCTGTCTATCTCCTACTATCGCTTGCTCCTCCCTACCCCCTGCTATCGCTTGCTCCTCCCTACCCCTGCTATCGCTTGCTCCTCCCTACCCCCTGCTATCGCTTGCTCCTCCCTACCCCTGCTATCACTTGCTCCTCCCCCTCCCTACCCCCTGCTATCACTTGCTCCTCCCTACCCCCTGCTGTCGCTTGCTCCTCCCTGAGACTCATCTGCTTAACCAACGTACATAGCCGGCCTTAGGCATAGGCCAACTAGGCGGCCGCCTAGGTCTCCACTCTAGCAGGGGCACTTTTCCAGTAAACTGGGTGGTGTAAGTAAACCAGGATGGGGGCACCAGGTGGTGTGGGAGGGCACTGTGAAGCCCTTTTGCCTAGGGCACCACTTGACCTAAGGCCGACCCTGCCTACGTATTTGCCATCTTGACCTGGTTCCTTATATAACAGTTATAATCAGATTGTTAATGTTTGTCATGCATCTCTCCTTTAAGTCTAAGAAACAGCTAGCATTCATTGTACTTAACAATGACACATTGGTCGCTCTGTGCTAACTCAGTCTTTTATGTCAAGCACATGATGGATACGAGTAATTAATTCAAGTAGGCAGTGTTTCATGGCAACACAATTGATAGGACTCCAATCTGCTTTTGGACACTAGTATGAAGTTGCAAGTGTTTTTCATGTGGGTCTAGGGTGGGGGCTGTATGTGTTTTTTCTTTTTTTTTTTTTTAGTTAAGTAAACTGGGTAGGAGAATTATTTCTAATGCTTACTGAAAATGTGTATCATGTGGAAGTATTATTAGTAAGTGAACATTTTAATTTTTTTCTGTTATAATGATGAAGTAATTAAAAATGTATTTAAAATACAAAATATATAAATAAACGTAAATATGCAGTTTTACCTTCCCTCCTTTTATCATTGGTTTGTATGCATGTGTGGATTACATATGTATGAGAGATAGATGATGATCAATCCCTTGGCCTCCTCAGCAGAATGGTGACCCAGAGGGTCTAGGTTCAATTCCTAGTTGAAACACATACTTCTTTAGTGCTGTGTTCCTAGACTTCAACCAGGGTCTTAGCCTTCCCACTGAGATAGTACTTACTTTGGGTTCTGTTTCACAGGGCATGCTGTTGCATTCTCTCCTTTTCCCTCTGTGTCTGGTCACTTGTATTCTGGGAGGAAGGGTGCTCCTTCACTTATTTTCATATATGGTCTGTAGTAACATTGGTTGTGAGTGAAAAAGGTTCTTGGATGCGTCCATTCACCTGACATGAACAGATAGTTTAAAAAGATAAATATAGCTAAAAATAATATAATATAATATATATATATACTGATGTGTATTTGCACTTCCTCTGTTCTCCTTGATTTGGTAATGAAAAGTTTATAGCACTAATTAATTTAATTTTTGAAAGAAAGGAACCACTCCACACTTCCCTAAAAATTGTATTTCATCTCTAAGGTATCACAACATCTGGGATAAAATAGGTGATTTTTGGCATAACTTCTATTTCTTTTTCTCGGAGGTAGTGTAGTTGAAACATTTTAGGAGCTACATGAATGACAGAAAACCTAGGTTAAGAGAAGAACTGTACTTCTCTTAACATTACAAAAATGTGGGTCTATATTATCTTATCAAAAACTGAATTTGCCAAAGTGCATCTACATCAGAAATGCAGTTCAGCAAATTTGCTTTTGTGGAAGGCTGCGTCCCCCACACTCCTAGCTAATTATATGTACCAGCTCCGAGATCGCATTACAGTGAGGAAAGGTCAAATTTTCCGATTCTCACTATACCGCGATTTCACTATTTTCAGTTCGCTGAACTGCATTTCCGATGTAGATGCAGTTCAGCAAATTCAGTTTTCGAGGATATAATATAGACTCCTAAAATGTATATTGATAGATATTAGATCAGCAAGAAGCACTGTGTTGTTCATACTGGAATGTGAATGGTACTTTATTTATTTAGTGCAATAGCTGAATACATAAATCACCAAACAGTTACTTCCTGATGTTACTCAGATGATTATTTAACTCAAACAAAAGGTTTAATATACTGTGGTTGGGGGAGGACATCAACGTTTTTGTACTTTATTGCTTCAATAGTTTTAGTTTAGTGATCTCTGAATTAGTGAGCTGAAAATTGATAACATGACACTTGTCAGAGAACCTCTTGACAGCATTGACATCCCCCAAAGGTTAATGCTGTTTCACTGCATGATATATTGCATATTCAAACATCTTATCAGTTTGCAGAAGATATCTGAAAAATGTGAATGAATTATAGGTTCATAGGTTGATAAAAGGCTTAACGGCCACGGGAGCCTTTATAAGCTTAGCCATGCATCCCAAATGTATCCCACAAGTTACCATGTCTTAGATTTTATTTTAAAAGATGTATGTTAGGTCATGATTTAATGGTTGCTTCTGTCCATCAGAGCTATAGGTGTCAGACCGGGGGTGAATTTCCAATATCCAATCCACTGGTCCAGGTTCGAGATGGGCTCTACTTCATATGGATGGAGAGTCTGTTTCACAGAACGGGGATTCTGTGACATACATACCTGTCCCTCCAACATGTCCTGTTTAAGATACAAGCAAAGCTTAAATCCTTAGATCTAATATTTCTGGTGCTGTTCTTCTTGTGGATATGCAAATGGTCCATCAGAACAGATCTAAGGATGCCTTTTACACCAGGCATTATTCATCTGGCAGCAGTCTGTAGGAAACAGAGCTAGAGCTTTAAGGGAATTTGCATAGGACATTGTGTTTATGCCCTGTATTCTTTTTGTGAGCAACGTCTCTTTGTGGACATTCCAGTTGTTGCATGGTGCCTTGTCAGGTACATACTGAAGGGGGCGTTGTAGTTAACGACTGGTCTGGATGAATACAGCTAAAAATGCTGCTTATAAACAATAATATCAGACAAATATATAGACAGTTAAGGACTTTGAAAACAATGGGTTTTAGGAGGTTAGCTAGACCTGCACTGACTGTCTTAGATGTAAAATGCTACTGTACGAAATTTCTGTGTACCCATTTCTGGACATCTCAAAGTCTCGCAGAGATGGATAACTGGTGCCACAGCCATGGTCTAAAGCTAAATGCCAAAAAGTGTATAGTCATACCCTTTGGCAAAAACAATGTGCCCACAAATTACCACATAGGTGGTAACCCATTAAGTACAGAGAAAGTAATTAGGGATCTAGGGACCCAAGTTGATAGCAATCTCTCCTTTGACAACCACATTGCCAAAGTGGTTAAAAAGACCTTCTACATAGCCCACCTCATCATGAAAGGATTCACATCTAGATCAAGAGAGGTAATCATGCCCCTTTATTCATCCCTCATCAGGCCCATCATAGAATACAATGCCCCTTTGGGATGTACCTTACCCGACACCTGCAGCAATTAGAAAGACCCCAAAAGTACCTCACCAGGAGGATCAAGGGACTCAAACAGATGCCATATGCTGCTCGGTTAAAAAAACTCCAGCTCTACTCAGTTGCATACTGCCTACTTCGAGGCGATCTATGCCTGACATATAAAGCTATGTCCAACCCAGAATTAATGGACATGCTCCACCTCAGTAAATCTAAATCCCTTAGAGCCACGCGCTCGAGGGACTTGAACCTCAGCACAGAAATAAATAGAACATGCTGGAGGGACAGATTCATAACCCAGAGGCCCCCTTTGCTCTGGAATAGAATTCCAATTCATGTTAGGCAGAGCACCTCACTGACTCTCTTCAAGAAGAATCTTGATGAGTGGATGGGGGATCGTAGGTTTGTCATGGGGATTACTTCCGTGTCACTATTAGACAGAGGCACAGTAAACTAAACTTTAAAAAGGGCACAGTATACTCAAATCAAGGGGTGGCGTAAGCCAAACACAATCGGGCTAGGCTTATAAATGCCCCAGGGCAGATAGCCTAGTATGAACCTATGAACCTATGAACCAATGGAAATCTCTTCTTCAGAATGATATGCTGTTTGTAGAAACTGAATTCCATAACTGCTGTTAAGACTGATTTTAACACACACTCTGATAAATTAATTAAAAAAGAACAACTATAAATGTACACTAGAGTTTCATAAAAAAACACAAATTTATGTTGAAACACCATTTAAGTAAATGATGGCTTTGCATTTATTTCGGCATCAAGTGAAACAATGTAAATTACAAATAAAAAAAAAAACACTTTCAAAATGCAATTCAGCTAGCTGGTCTGAAATGAAGACAAGTGAGATGTCTTAATAAGAAACAGACATTCCTGGTATAGATCATAGACAGATTTACTTTTTTGAAAATAGAAATGAAAAAATATGGAGCTGAAGGATGCTATAAACACCATAGGCATAAAAAGGCCATCTCAGGGAAAGGAATCAGCAGCAGGAAAGGAAAAAGTTGAAATTTCTGTTAATGTGAGCTCTAATGTGGTGATTAATCTTTCTGATTATAGTCTGTCTGAAGCAGAACAAAATATTTTATCTAGAGGAAAGTATTTCATCCTCACACTCTATTCTGATAATGTTAATATCTTTGTGGATGTTAAAAAAATTTAGAAGATTTTTGAATTTAAAGTATCATTTTTCAAAAAATATGGAAACCACATAAAATAAGAATGATTAATTTTCTATATTTAGAAAGCCATTTATAGTCGTCCCACCATTTTATTCTTTTGTCGAAATGTTTGAACAAGTACTTTTACAGGACCTGACTGAATGTAATGATGTTTTGCATAACAATAAACACAATAATTTGAACTGAGAAGAAAGAGCCATTGAGCGCCATAGAAATAATGAAGATGTCATTATTTTAAAATATGACAAGGGCAGCACTGTAGGAGTGTGAATATAAAGGATTTGTGTTACAGAAATGCATAGACAGCTGAAGGTTTTGGGGTCTATACGAATATTCAAAGATTTGTTTTAGAATAAAATAATAGTGAGGTATGTGATTATCCAAGTACAGCTGTGGAAAATGGCTTGATTATTGTAAAAAGTATAATTTTCTTTTAAATATCCATTCTATACCACCATTGTTTTATAGTTTTCAAGCTCTCTAAAATCCTAGATATTCCAGCAGGATGACAGGTAATTTATTTGACAGAACCACTGTCTATTAACAATTTAAACATAAATCTGTTGAGGTAAGATGAGATATTCAGGATTCAGTTAGGTAGATCAGGAAACAGTTAGTATGCTGGGGTAGACTGAAGGGGCACAAGTTATTTATTTATTTATTTATTTACAGTGACTCTGGGTATCTCCTCATCATATGCATTAATACCTCATGAAGCAGGTATACAGGTAGGCTGCCTTTATTTGGGAAGAGGTGTGATTATAGAGAAAATTGTGTTCCTTCTACAAATGATGACATATATTACAACTTTTCTTTTCTGATGCAAATTTATTTAAGCATATAAATATGTAGCATTGAGGGCATGAGATGCAACAATATGTTGATCATTCGTGGGGCATTGGAAGGATAATATAACCCCCCCCCTCGAAATGCCTTCCTTTAGGAATTTATTTGCTGGAGACTCTTCACAGAGATCACTGTTCTTATCAGGAAGGGCGTTAAGGAGTCTGTGTAATTCATTACACATTGAAATTCTTACTGCAATAAGTTAATATGTAAGTTATGGAGAACTTCATGACCCTCAGCATGAAAAATTGCATTGCTTAAAGAATGCTGTATGTGTAAACGTGAGTGGACGTTAAGACTGATGGGGTACCGACTTGTGTATCTGAGGTACAGGATTTAGTTTACATCAGCTCTGCTGTAAGAGCAATTCTGTATGTAGAAGGTTTTGAAATATTATATTTTATTTATTTGTTTGTTTATTTGACATTTGTTTACTGGGATAGTCTGACTGAGCAAAAGCTCTTTTTCAATGGTGGCCCGGGGAGAAAAGCTCAACAATTCATAGGTTCATAGGTAGGTACTAGGCTATCTGACCGAGGGCATTTATAAGCCTAGCCAGAGTGTGTCGGCTTTCAACACCCCATTGATTAATCAACTGATCCTCTGTCAAGCAGAGCCAATGAAGTAATTCCAGGGGTGTATTTTCTGTTACTCATCCACTCGTCAAGCTTTCTCTTGATGAGTGTTAGTGAGAGGCTCTTCCTGATGTAATTTGGAATTTTGTTCCAAAGCATGGGGAGTCTCTGTGACAGGAATCTATCCCTCCAGCATGTTCTATTTATTGTTGTGGTGAGGTCTAGCTCACTAGAGCGCGTGGCTCGCAGTGACTTGGATTTCTTTAGGTGGAGCATGTCCATCAATTCTGAGTTGGACATGGCTTTGTAAGTCAGGCAGAGATTACATCTGAGTAAGCGATATACCACTGAGTACAGCCGGAGGTTTTTCAGTAGGACATGTGTTTGAGGCCAGTAATCCTTATGGTGAGGTACTTTTGTGGTCTTTCCAGCTGTTGGAAGTGTCTTGTGAGGTACATCCCAAATGGGGCATTGTACTCTATGATGGGTCTAATGAGTGATGAGTAGAAGGGCACTATAACCTCTTTACTTCTAGATGGGACCCCTTTAGTAATTAGATGGGCCACATAGAAGGATTTCCTAACTACTTTGGCAATATGATTGTTAAAGGAGAGATTACTATCTACCTGGGTGCACAGATCTCTTATTACCTCTTTTGTATTAAGGGGGCTGCCACCTATGTGGTAATTCATGGCTGTTTTGTTTTTCCCAAATGGTAAATGCATTTTTTGGCATTTAGCTTGAGGCCATGACTTTGATACCAGGTGTTCAATTCAGTAAGGCTCTTTTGGAGGATGTCCGTGTCAGCCAGAGAGTCAGTTATGGCTCCCAGTTTGCAGTCATCAGCGAACTTGGTTATCCAGAGTCCTCCTGTGTTTGCCTGTACTTCTGAGAAGTATATGCCAAACAGTAGAGGTCCCAGGACCGAGCCTTGTGGGACACCACTTGTGACTGGTTTAGAGCTGGACCTGGAGCCCGCTATTCTTACCGTGTGAGTTCTGTCTGTAAGCCAGTCGGCAACCCATCTCGTGACATAGTGGTTTATGTTCAGGCTGGTGAGTTCTTCTGTAATACCCAAGTGGGGAATGGTGTTGAAAGCCTTGGCAAGGTCAAGGTAGGCTGTGTGAACCACCTTTCCCTCGTCTATGGCCTTGGTGACTGTCTTGAAGAAGTCAACCAGGTTTAATAGGCATGATCTGCCCTTAACAAAGCCAAACTGGGTCAGGTCAAGTGTTTGGAGGTTCCCAATGTCTTTGTTAATGAGTTCCATGATGTGCTCCATAGCCTTGCAGACCAGGCTAGTCAGGCTTATGAGGTGATAGTTACCAGGGTCAGTTGTGGCCCCTCCTTTGTGGAGAGGAATAACCATTGCTGTGTGCCATACTATGGGCATGTAGCCTGTGGAGAGGCTGAGGTTGAACAGCGTGTTTAGGTGGGGGGTTAGTTCGTTCTGTAGTTCATGCAAGACGCAGCCTGGGACACCATCTGGTCCCATTGACACTGTGTTTTTGGCTGTTGAAAGGGCTGTTTTCACCTGTGCGTCTGTGATTTTTGTGACACTTTTCCGGTATTGTTGTGGGCCCTTTTGGAGGTGAGAGGGGGGTGAAGTTTGCACTGAATCTATCTGCCAGGATGTTGGCAATATCAGTAGGTTCAGTATATTTTGTCCTATTTTGCACTAGTTCAGTGCATATCTGCGAGTTGCCACTTAGATTCTTAACATAGCTAAAGAAGGCTTTGTCGTTATCTTTTGAATTCTTGGCTATTTTTCTTTTGAAGTTAGCCTTGGATGATTTCATGAGGGACCTTAGTTTCTTACTGATACTGATCAGGGATGTCTTTCCTTCTTGGGATTTGCTTTTTTTCTGAACTAGTTTCCTCCTTCTATTGTATAGCCTGTTTATTGCAGGGGTCCACCAAACTGGTTTGCTTCTCTTAGAGGAGTGAGTCTTGGTTTTTATAGGGATGGCATGATCCATGCATCCTTGTAGGTGCTCATTGAGTGCATTTGTAAAGGTTTCTGCATCCTGGGCAGCATTATCCTTTAGCGTGGGGGCGGTGAAACTTACCACCTTTGTCTTAAGTAAGGTGAAGTTTGCTTTAGAAAAGTTTTGTACTGTGGTTTCCTTAGTTGGGGGTGGTGGTGGGGTGTGGACATCCAGAGTGATTAGTTTATGGTCTGATCTAACCAGTGACGGGTTGGCCTTTGGTGTGGAACACCTGTCACCCATGTTGGTGATGACCAGGTCCAATATGTCTTCACCTCTGGTAGGGGAGTTTATCAGCTGATCCAGACCATTTGAGTTGATGAATTCCAGGAAGCGCTGGGCCTGGGAATTTGTACTCGAGTAGTTTTCCAAGTGAATGGCGGGGTAATTGAAATTGCCCGATATCAGGGTGTTCAGTAGGACCTTCATGTTTTCCAGTGTCCCTAGAAAGGTGGAGTGGTGGTCTTGGGTCAGGGAGGGTGATCTGTAGCAGGCCACAATTTGCATTGCAGATTTGCCTGATGTTAGTTGCACATGGATGATAAGCTGGAGGTGTAGGTATCCTTGATGAATATGGATACACCCCCTCCTTTTGTGTTTCAGTCTGTGTTCTGTGGCTGAAACGTGTTGTATGAGTTGTAGCCTGGTAGTGCTGGGGTGCTCTCTGGAGCCTTGAACCAGGTTTCAGTTACTGCACAGATGTCAACATTCTCCATACTGAGGAGTGCTTTGAGCGTGCGCATTTTGAGAGTTAAACTCCTGGCATTGAGTAGCATCACTGTCAGTTTTTTGTTAATTGTACTGTTTACGGAGGTGGGTTTGACTTTTGAGCCTTGCCTAAAAAAGGCACTATGGAGGCAGCAAGAGCCTTTGCCAGTATTCAAAAGCCTAGGGGTGACAGGTGCAAGCCGTCTCTTGCAAAGCAATGTGGCTTGTCGAGCATGTTGTCCCAGGCTGACAGACACTGGATCCCCTTTGAATGACACCAGAAGCTTAGCCAATTGTTGAAATTGATCATTTTTTCTTTATACTGAGGTATCATTCTTGGTGAGGGCAGAATGCTACTCAGGGTCAGGGTCATACCAGCCTGGGCTGCATGATCAGAGAGCTCTTCCATGTCTCTTTTCATGTAGTCCAGGGAGGTACATCTCAGGTCATTCACACCAACATGAACAATGACAGAGTCATATTTCTACTTGTTCTGGAGTGACCTGAATGTTTGTGTTATGTGGCGGATTCTGGTTCCCGACAGGCAGCTAACAGTAACCTTCTGCTTGTCCAGCCTAGTGGGTGGGATGTCAGTGTGCCTGACTATAGAGTCACCTATTACTAGTGTGTTAGGTATGTTATTTTGCCTTAAGTGCTGTGATTGTGCGGCACACTGATTTTGTGTTTTATATGTTGTCTGGTTTGTGACAGGAAGTGCAGGTTGTTTGGGTGCCTGCTTTGGAGGTCTCTGATGCTTTTGTGGGTTTTTATTTAGAGCCTCCGAGTAGGATTTTGTGTATTTATGTGTATTTTTTGCCAGTGCTGTTTTAGTAGGTCTGTGTGCAGCTGGAGGTGTGGTGCAAGTGTTAACCTTCTCCTCTTGACTGTCTGTTCCAGTCTTGGGTGGAGACAGCTTAGCTTCCAGTTTGGCTGTATAATTGCATCTCTCGCATATGTTAGTGTTCTGTGGTAGGAGGAGTGGGTTGTCTGTGTACATGAGGCAGTTGTAACATTGCCTCAGGATATCCAGATTCACCAGCTGGACTGGAGATTGCACCTGAAGTTGCCCTTTGGTCATAGGCTTTTAAGCCAGCAAGTTGAAAGAGATGGAAAACTGCCCAAACGGCCAAATAAACTACAATTTCTGGGCCAAAACTCACTCTTCCCATTGAGGATAGGCTACCTAGTGCTTACCACTCCCACTGATAAGCTAGAAGGCTTCCCTCCAGCACAGATATGCTTGGGGGGCTCAGAAGCTTGCTAACAATCCTGGATACAGCAACTCTGTAACTGGACTAGGCTAGTTATAGGAAAGGCGGGAAACAGGCACAAGTGCGGCTTTCAAACCAGAAAGTTGAAAGAGATGGAAAAAAACTGCTCAAACAGCCAATAGCTACAATTTCTGGGCCATGGACCACTCCTCTTGTGGTAGATAGGCTACCTGATGCTTACCACTCCCACTGATAAGCTAGAAGGCTTCCCTCCAACACGGAAAGGCTTGGCGGGCTCAGAAGGTTACAAAGAATCCTGGATACAGCAAATCTGTACCTGGGCTAGACTAGTAACAGGGAAGGCAGAAAACAAACACAAATACAGACTTTTAAATCAAAAGGTTGAAAGAGATGGAAAATCTTCCCAAATGGTATAATTTCTGGGACAGAAACCACTCCTCCTGTGGTAGATAGGTTACCTAGTGCTTACCACTCCCACTGATAAGCTCGAAGGCTTCTCTCCAACACAGAAGGGCTTGGGGGGGGGGGCTCAGAAGCTTACCAACAGTCCTGGATACAGCAAATGTGTACCTGGACTACAATAGTTATAGGAAAGGCAGGGACCAAACGCAAAACAGGCTTTTAAACAGAAAGTAGAAAGAGATGGAAAAACTGCCCAAACGGAAAATGAACTACAATTTCAGGGCCAAAACCCACTCTTCCCATGGTAGATAGGCTACCTAGTGTTTACCACTCCCACTGATAAGCTAGAAGGCTTACCTCCAACACAGAAAGGTTTGGGGGCCTCAGAAGCTTACCAACAGTTCTGGATACAGCAAGTCTGTATCTGGACTTGACTAGTTACAGGAAAGTCAGGAAACAAGCTTAGATTTTTTTTTTTTTTTGTTGCAGAAAAGCAGCTAAAACAGCAGTAAATACAATTCAAATTGTAGTGCAGGCCAGCACACCCAAGTTTGTAGCAACACTACTGCAAATACAGTTCAAATAAATGCAATTAAATTAACAGGCTTCCCTCCAACACAGAAAGGCTTGTAGGGCTCAAAAGCTTACCAACAGTCCTGGATACAGCAAGTCTGTATCTGGACTTGACTAGTTACAGTAAAACAAATACTTATGTCACAATGTCTAGTAAGGTATATACTAGAATACATAAAAACTATATGCAGGCATATCAGATATAACACAATAATACACAGATCGCAATGACTAGTAGGATACAAGAGTAGAAAACATTAAAACTACATGCAGACATTACTGAAATAACACAGTATTGCACATATCAGATTTACAGAGGTATTAAGCAGTATTTGTTAGATAGTAAACAGGAAAGAAATCCTGATAGTGGAAAGTTAATTAGGAGAGGAAGGAGCTTATAGAACTGGATACAAGTATGTATGTAAGTTTTGATGGAAGGTAGGGTAGGGGAAATAGAAATATAGGAGACTTAGGTAGAATAGATAAAGGTAGTGAGGAGGTTTGGTAAGGAATTCAGTGAGAGCTGGGTTAAGAAGAAGCAGATAAGATGAAATGTAAGAGAACATATGAAGGCATGTTAAGAAGAGAGTGACAGTTGGAATATGGAAGAGGGTAGAGAGTTCAAGTAAGATATTTAGAAGGACATGTCCAGGAAGTTTTTAGGTAATCTTTTAGAACTTTCTTGAAGTTGTGATTCTGGTTTATTTTTCGAAGGAACAAGGGAAATTTGTTCCATGAGAGGGCTGGTAAATAGCTATACAATTTTTGAAAAAAGAGCTTTTGGGTTTGTAGATTTCTAGGTAATGTTGATCAAAGCGCCTTGTAGTTTTGAGCAGGGTTGTACAGGGAGACTAAGGAGGAAATGTTAGGGCAGAAGGAGGGTTTGTGCATGATTGAATGAATGAAGATAAGTTGTGAAAGTTGGAGATGGTGAGGGAATTTTAACCAGTTTAAAGGCTTAAGAACAAGGCACTGATGTGACTTTGGTGGCTTATTAGATGCAAATCTAGCTACTTTACTGCAGGTGTTTCAAGTTTTTCAAGTTTTGTAAGGATATTTGATTAGAATTTAAGAATTGTAAAGAAGATTAGGAAGGAGGTAAGCATGGACAAGTGTCCGGCGTGACTCCGTAGTTAGGAACTTTTTTATTTCTGTACAACAGACCTAATTTTAGATGGGTTTTCTTAATATGCTGGAATACATGTAGGTCAAACTTTAGTTGGTCATCTATAATGGCACCAAGAAGCTTGGTGTTGGTTTCAGCCTTAATGAATGTGTTGTTTAGGGATGTAATGGTGAATGTGGATTTGTGTTGAGATGGTGATTTAGGGAGGGAAAGTAGAAGTTTAGTCTTTTTGGGGTTGAGTAAGAATTGGTTATTTGAGAGCCATGTTTCAATGAGGTTGAAAGATTGAAGATTTATGGGTAGAAAATGTATCAGTACTGTACTGATGGCCCAACTATTGCAACAAGTGTTACCTGAGAACATGGAATGTAAAGTTTATCATGCAGTGAACAGTATTGCTTTTCCCCCTTTGCTGTGCAACTGTGTTTCAGTTTCTAGGATGTTAGCTCTGTCCCTCTGTTCGGCTCATTCTTCTGATTGCCATCCCAGGCTAAAACATTTTTCTGGACAGTCCAGAATTAAGGGACACTATCACTGACATTGAAGCTCACAAGAATATGTTTGATTGCACACAGTAATATTGTACGACAATCCCCTCGCGGGGAGGATAAATGCACACTTCTACTCTGCACATACATGTGCAGAATTTTTGACATGAGAATTAATTCATCCTCTTCCTTGCACAGCTAGACTAATACAGACTGTAGTGGTTTCTGCTAGCATAACCACTCTCGCGGCTATTAGAGTTACAATTTATTGTACTTGAAGCCTGATTAATGGTCATTCATTAGCCGTAAGTTATATATGACCAAATTTAACTTGATGAGTCACTTTGTACCTGATTTTTTTTTTTTTTTGCAATGTTAGTGGTGCATCAGATTGCACACTTGCCTTTGGTGCAGAAGGCTGTGGTTCTATTCCCACATAAGAAAGATGGATTAATAGCACTACAGTGCAGCATAAGTGAGTGCTGGACTCCTGATTGTGTCCTTTTGGATGACATTAAACCAAGGCCCAATCTGCTTGAGTTGATGGTAACTCAGGTGCATGTAAAAGATCCCACATTATCTATCAAAAAGACTTAGGGAAGTTCCACGATGCCTTGGGCAAATTTCCCCTCCTGGTATAAATACCATCTCAGGTTTTCCTTGAAAAAGACTAGCAGCCTAGTGGAGCTGACCTAGTCAATAAAAAATAAATAAAATAAAAATGTGAAAATGTTGTTGGTTGTCGACACTTACATTAACCTTATTGCTTGCTTGCTCTTAATGTCGGGGGGGGGGGTGTCTCTGCAGGAGTGTTACTGCTATGTGCTTTGCACTTGACTTTACCTGCTTCATATCCTCTGTTATATTAAAAGCATCAGAATTTGAAAGCACATGCAGCAATGGCTGCTACCTAGTGAATATTAATATCATGATCTACCCTGTAGCTGCAATTAGAGCTGATTTACATGGCATACAAATGACATGAGGAACAGAAAACTGACTTGGTGGCTGTCTGACGTGCGTCATGAAGCTTAGCATCAGCAGGCAAGACCGCAGACAATAAGAACCATTCCTCCAGCCTGATTTAGGGAACAGGTTTCAACTTTACATCCATGGCTTTAGATATCACCTGGGATTAATCATTGTAGTACAAAACTTTCCATCAGGTTTCTCTTACTTTTTTCTTGAGCTACTCCTCTTATCTGAGTCTGTCTTAATGATCATTCCACTTTCTATTGCAAATCCAGGTTACTGGGGAAAATTCTAGAATGTAATATTTTATTGTTTGTAATGAACTCTTCAAGGACTAGAATGTGGTAGTGGTTAGTTGCACTTATCAATGATTTACTATTACACTGGACTGCTTGACAGCTTACGGTAAATAAAAAGTAAATACACAGGTCACCCAAAATGACTGCAAATAATGACTGCAAATAACTCTTGTTCTGCCTATCCAAACCAGGTGGTGGCAGATGGACACCCTCGAGGGCTAAGAAAACACAAATCCAAATGGAAAAGCCATATGGAAAGTGTTACTCAGACAGAAGAAGATTGCAGATCAGTGGCTGAGCAAAATATATATATATATATATATATATATATATATATATATATATATATATATATATATTTTTTTTTTTTTTGCAAAAAGAGATACTATAATTCCTGTAAGTACACTCTCAATGATCAGCAGTGCAACAGTTTCCTTGATCAAATATTTATTAGGATTTTGTTGTTACATTGACTTAATCATAACTAAAAAAAAAACATAAGAAACACACAGCTCAACAATTGTTAGTGGTCACCTTCTGAAATTACAGATACATGAGTGTGTAACACAACTCCTTATTTGTTACCTTTTGGTACAAGTAACGGTAATGACCATCTGTCAGTGGCAAACTAAGTCATGTTCTCTCTTACATGCTTTTTGTTTTAAGAGCTCTAATTCTGATTGTTAAGATACAAATCTGAGGTGAGCGATTGTAGTGTCACTATCTCAAAAGTATGTTTAAATGTCTAAAATGTTTCTTCTGAAATGCAAGATTTCTGAGTTTGCTGACCATTTAGTTTATAAAACTTGTGCACAAGTTTCTGATGATATCTGTCCTGAAAACACATACATTACTGCTAGAACTAGTTCTCAGAAGCATCTTGTAAACTGAACGAACTTGTTTCTGTCCCTCACAATGTCTGCTGTTTACCTTACCATATCAATAGGTCTGCTAAGTTCATTTTCCTGCTTCCACCTCTACTGAGTTTGAGTACCTTCATCTGTGGTAGCTGTCAACCCTTCCTACGTCCACTCACCTTGTGTTTGGATCACCTTTACAGGCAGTCATCTTGACATGAATTTGAACATAACTGGAGAAGGTATCCACATCCTCCCTGCCTCCAACCACCTTATGTTGGGATCACCTTTACAGGCATTTATCTTGACATGACTTTGTACATAACTGGTGGAAGTGTCCCAGCTCTCCCTTCTTCCACACATCTTATGTTGGGATCATGTTCATAGGCAATCATCTTGACATCACATTTAAAATAATGTTAATATTTCAGTATGACATTGTTTTAATACTCCATCTCCTCCTATCCATAATCTAAATTATGGTACTCATTTTTTTTCTGGAGCTACAACACACAGTCTAGGACCTACTCTTTTTTTTTATTATAGCACGTACTAAGAGACACCTCATTATGAAAGTAATGCATGAATCCGATAGATTCTCTCTTCTAAAGACTTGGCTTTAGTTTCATAAACCTGTAACACTTCCAATCAAAAAATACAAACACCATGTTTAAATAGTATATACCAAACTGCTGTTGTCCCCCTGTTGGTACATACCAAATTACTAGTGTTCATTCAGGCCAGGTTTAAAGAGAGCTCCCAACCTTACTATCCAGCCTGACTCTTTTTCATTGAGTTTAGTATGCCAGCCTGACTTGCACATTCTATTTCCCTGGATAGTTAGCTTCAAGTAAACTTAGTAAGAACCACAATCTAGTCATTCTACTGGCTGACAAAGGAGGGGCTGTTGTTGTGATGGATAGGGAGCAATATCTTAGGGAGGCTGAAAAACAGTTATCCAATGGCCTTTTCTACATGCGTATGCATCTGGACCTGACTTTTAAGTTCAAGAAAGAAATAGATCAGTTTTTACAATTAGCATTTGAGGAAGGCATTATTACACAGGAAATCAAATATCATCTTACCGTTCCTGATCCTACATCACAATACCTGTATCTACTACCAAAAATACATAAAGGTCTTAGGGAACCACCAGGTAGACCGATAGTTTCAGACAAGGGATCTTTAACTGAACCATTGTCAGCATTCCTCACCAAGTATTTACAGCCTTTATTATCACTGGTCAGAGCCAGACTTAAGGACACCACTCAATTTTTGTAAATTATTGGGGATATCCAACTTGAACCCAATTGGTTACTTTGCACCCTAGATGTGACAGCCCTTTAAATGAGCATACCCCACTGGGCAGGTTTAGAAGCCATACAGTATTGGTTAGATAAAGGAACCTCTATCCACCAGGTTTCAATACATAGTTAACCTGACTCACAGAACATGTTCTAACTAAAAGTGTTTTTTTATTTCCAGAATGAATGTTATTGGCAAGTCAGAGGCACTGCGATGGGTGCATCCTTTGCTCCCATTTATGCAGACCTGTTCATGGGTTACTTAGAGGAGCAGTTAATTTATGATGAGCCCCATAATCTATTTTTGGACAACATGGACATCTGGCACTGCTTTTTAGACGATTGCTGGTTGATATGGAAAGGAGACACCTCCTGTTTATTGGAGTTTGTGGACTATTTGAATGAAAATAAATGGGGTATCCATTTCACTTTGAATTGGGATAGGAACAAAATTATGTTCTTGGATGTACTGATCAGTAGGGATTTGGACAACACATTGAAAACAGAAACATTCAGGAAATTTCCACAGTTCAATACATTGCTCCATGCCACCAGTCTCCATCCACCTCATATTATTCGCAATATACCAAAAATCACAATTTTTGCGAATTAAACGTATCTGATGCTAATGAGTAATGAGACTTATAATTCAGGTACAAAGGATTTGTTCAATAGATTCCTCAGTAGGGGGTATCAAATGGGGACCATACATAGTGCTAGTATGCATGCCGCAAGATCTGACCAGGAGAAATTATTACAATATTGACCAAAGCTTGACACATTGAACAAAAATACATCTCAGAATATTTGTTTGGTTACAACCTATGGCCGTAACACAAATGCTTTTCGAGACATTATTAACAATCATTGAAACATTTTACTAGCTAATGAACGTCTAGCTAACATTCTCTACCCATTCTTCCCCCAAGTGTTTATACTCGTATCGTAGAGGAAGGATGGTCAATTCATATCTTACTCACTACAAAAAAGTTCCACTACTGATTTTCACCAAACTACGTTATTTGGGGATAGATTGACAGGTAGCTATCCTTGTGGACATTGTAGTGCTTGTGCACACATGTATAAAACTAAGGAGTTCACTAGCAGCAACACTTCAAAAATATACAGTATTAACATTATGGGTAATTGCAGTAGTGATTGGGTTATTTACTTAGCTGGATGCTCTTGTTCTGCTTTCTATGTTGGACAAACTTCGCGTCCACTTAAATTTAGGATCAGTGAGCATCTAAGTGATATAAGGAATAAAAGGCGTACAAATGCCCTTTATAAACATACTCTAACCCATCATACTGCTAAATTCCATTTTACTATCACAGATAAAATCCAGGGTAATAGAATGTGCAAGTCAGGCTGGCATAGTAAACTCAATGAAAAAGAGTCAGGCTGGATAGTAAGGTTGGGAGCTCTCTTTAAACCTGGCCTGAATGAACACAACTAATTTGGTATGTACCAATAGGGGGACAACAGCAGTTTGGTACATACTATTTAAACAAGGTGTTTGTTTTTAAGCAGTAACACTGAGGAAGGCTATTCTAAGCTGAACCGGTTTGTTACTATAGGGTTAGCCACCTTTTATATTAAATAAATGCAACTTGATCCACTTGATTTGTGCTGGACTTTTTTGATTCTTGCAGGAGACAGATTCCCCATAAAAACTGCCAAGATAAGTGTCTTTTTTCCTAGGAGCTTCTCATGGCCATACAACCTTTTTGATTTGTCAGGCTGTTGTGTTGACAACCCTTCACGGTAGGCTGTCTTCCCTTTCTCTGTATCTTGAGAATCGGCACCTTTAAGCTTCTCGCTAAAGATACAATGTAAGAAATTTCCCACCCCGAGGGTCAGCTGTTAGGAAAAATGAAGGTAAAAAAATTAAGACTGGAATTTTTGGCTATCCAGCCTCTGCCCGGGTGTTTCTCCCAAGGTCTGTGAGAACCCAGAGGCTCACCCCGCTTTGCTGTTGGATTCCTCTGTCATGACCAGGTTGGAGGCTGGAGAGGATCCAGCTTGCAACACATACAATGAGGCCTTGCATATGTCCATTTTGGACATTCAGGGGGAACCATGGATGTTCATCGTGTTTCACTGTTGCAGTCATTACTCTTGGGTTATCCTGCTGGCAGGCTATCCTCAGTCGGCCAAAATTCCAAAGTCTAGGTCCGGCGTTGGTTGCTGTCACCTCTTCCCTGATGTCAGTGCACCAGGGGTATAAAAGATGCAGCCGACGCCATTTTCTCCAGTCTTTCTTGTCTCGAGGTGCCCAAAGCAAAAGCAGTTCGCAAGTGCCGGTCAGCCGACTCCTGAGATTTTCAAATCCGAATTTCAGAACCAAAGTCTTCATTAAAGCTAAGTACCCCATTGGGGAAACTTTTATCTTGCTCCAGACCGATGTCAGAAAAAGTTAACAATTGTATTTCTTGTGGGAAGCAAATACCTCATAAGGATTTTCACTCTTACTGTATTCCTTGCCTAGGACCTGATCACAACGTTGCTAGCTGTCGGTTTTGTGCTAGATTTAACCAACGCACTATCAAGCATCGGTTCGATTTTGCATTTCATTACTTTGGCCAAAGATTTAATTATATAATGCCGTTGGAACAGCTGACAACTGGACTTTACAAAAAATGCAAGGACAAGGACAAGGATAGGCATCCGAGGTCCAAAACCGACGACGAAGCCTCTACTAGGCCAGTCGCCGGTTCACCAGTTCTCAGTGAGGCACTTTCGCAGCCCCTGGTGCCCGCTACCTCAGAGCCACAGGCCACTACTGACTCCCACGTGGAGTCGACTGGGCCTCTGGAAACTCAAGGTATTGGACACTCAGAAATCACTCCCTCAGATGGGTCCGGAGCCGCTGAGTAGGCATCGGCTTCTGAGGGTGTCTTCAGACCTACACAACTATATATTAAGCCATCTTCAGCTTCAAAGACAAAGACTAAAACAGCTCTAAAGACAAAGAAACAAGTACAGCATTCTCCTACTCAGACTTCCATGCCTAAAAAACAGATGCTCAAAATGGCCGAAGACCTAATTACTTTGATCAGGGGCTCCCATCCCCCTCCTGATAAGAAGCCTAGGCAAGAGACAAAGTATGATTCTTCTGATCAGGTATCTATTTCCTCTGATTCCTCTTCTGAACAGGATTACTCCATGCTTCCCTATGAGGATTCTGATGCTGAAGAATCCATTCCTTCAGCCTCTCCTCCTGAGGACTATTCTTTTGGGGAAACACTGCATACTGTGAGGGAACATTTTCACTGGGAGAGCCAAGATTACTCTGAATCTAAGAAAAGGCTCAGATACTTTCTGCTTCTTCCTCAGCACAGACCCCTTGCTATTCCACCTGTTCTATACATTGTAGATGATGTATTTTCAGAGTCCGGACTGTCCCCTGACTCTTTACCCCCTGCACCTGCTAAGCCAGACAGATACTACAGGGTCCCGGATTCACATAAATTCCTATATAAAAACCCCACTGCTGACCCAGAAACTATATCTCAGGGTCCCAAGGGGGTTAAAGCTTCCACTGCAAAAAAACATGTCCCCTCTGATAGGGATTCTAGGGCTCTAGACAAATGGGGGAAAAAAGTTTACACTTCTGCCACCCTGGCTGTAAGGGCTTTAAATTGTCAGTTTTCATATGCTTAAATATCAGCAATATTTAATGTCACTACTTAAACAGAAAATGTTGACAAATACTGAATGTTCAGAGAACAAGGAATTGCAGGATTTATTGCATGCAGCTGAACAAGTGGGAAAGCATACTTTGCAATGTGGTTATGATTCACTGGAGGCCTCTTGCAGGGCCGCTGTAACAGGTTCTGTTATTAGAAGGCATGCTTGGTTAAAGGAACAGAATCTGCCTGATCATGTTAAAGCAAAATTATTAGATGCACCATTACAGCATGATACTTTGTTTGGTACTAAAGCAGAAGAGGTGTTGAAAAAAATAGAGGATAAAGCAAAATCCATGTAGACAGTCAAGGATTTCTTACAGGTACAGCCACCCAGGTTTAGCAGGAACTGGCCTTCTAAAAATTGGTCCTTTCCAGTCTCAGACAGACCACAAAGAGGCAGATACAGGCACCCCAGAGGCAGATCTCAGCCCCAAGGCTCATACAGGCCTAAACAATGGGGTGCTCCTACCTCCAAAAGAGAAGACAAATCACAACCTTACAGGAAACAGTCCCAATGACTTTCCTCTACCAGTTCCAAGCAGTTTTCTTTTGACAGCCCCCTTGGGAGGAAAACTAGCACTTTTTTCATCAAATTGGCAAATGGTTACCCAAGACAAATGGGTCCTGAACATAGTGTCCCAAGGCTACAGGTTCCATTTTCACACTCTACCAAGGTCAAAGGGCATGCCAGACCTGCCACACAACCAGTGGGCAGAGGCACAAAAACAAATTACAGCCCTCATGGACATGAGGGCCATTCAGCAAGTACCACAAGAAGAGCAGGGGCAAGGATTTTACTCCAGACTTTTCCTAGTACCCAGGAAGGACAAAACCTGGAGACCAGTTCTGGACCTATCTATACTAAATACGTTTCTGGAACTTCCAAAATTCAAGATGTTGACTCTACAGCAGCTACTGCCCATGGTGGGCAAGAGGGCTTGGCTCGTAACTTTGGACCTAAAAGAGGCATACCTGCATGTCCCAATCAGACAATCTTGCAGAAGATACCTCAGATTCATAGCTGGCTCAGTGCATTACCAATTCTCTGCACTGCCCTTTGGCTTATCTACTGCGCCCAGAGTCTTCACAAAATGCCTGGCACCAGTAATTGCGTTTTGCAGACAAAAAGGAATTCAAATATATCCCTACTTGGACGACTGCCTAATGCAAGCAGAGAACAAAGACACTCTTCTAAAGCATCTGGCATTTGTAAAAAGATTACTAATTGGCCTAGGGTACACAGTAAACAAAAAGAAATCAAAACTAGTGCCCTCTCAAGAGATACTATTCCTGGGTGCAAGCTTAAATACAACTGCCCAGATGGCTTATCTCACACCAGACAAGCAAAAACAACTGACTACTTACTTCAAGAAATTGGCAACAAAAACCCACTTATCTGCAAGGAAAGTCCTGCAAGCCTTGGGTTTCATGGCTTCCTGCATTATACTAATTCCATATGCCAGACTGCATATGAGGAAACTACAATGATATCTGAAAAGTGTTTGGACTCAGCATTGCCACAGCCTGGAGACAGTAATTGCACTCATTCCCTGCCTACAACAGGAGTTTCGATGGTGGGCAGAAGCCTGTCACCACAACAAGGGTTTGCCATTCAGTTTACCCACAGCCAGACAGACACTGACAACGGATGCATCAGATTATGCCTGGGGGGCTCATATGGCAGGAAATGTATTCAGGGCACATGGCCTGCAAACCAGATGCATCTTCACATCAATCAAAAAGAGATGCTAGCTGTTCAAAATGCCCTGACAGCTTTCAAGGACCTGCTTCATCCAGGACAGTTACTGATAAAGACAGACAACACTACGGTCATGTGGTACATAAACAAGCAGGGAGGTACACACTCCTACCCCCTCTGCAGACAAGTAATGATCTTATGGGACACAGCATTGGCTTTTCAAGTTCACCTGCAAGCACAATCCCTGCCAGGAAAACCAAATACTCTGGCAGACGAACTAAGCAGAAACCTCATGGATCCCCACGAATGGAAACTGGATCCACAAGTCTTCAGCATGATAATAAGGAAATGGGGATGCCCAGACATAGATCTATTTTCCTCCCCTCACAACTGTCAATTGCAGAGATTTTGCACAAGGATTTATCACAGGCAAGCATGGAAAGTGGACACCCTATCATTCAGCTGGAAAAATCTAACAGTATATGCTTTTCCCCCACTGCCTCTCCTTCCCAGAGTACTCCTAAAGGTCAGACAAGAGAAGCCAAAAATTATTCTGATTGCACCAGACTGGCCACGCCAGCACTGGTATCCAATCCTAAAGAGCTTGTCTCAAGGTCCAGCATGGATATTGCCTCAAACTTCTCACTTGCTGACCCAACAAAACAATCAGATCCTGCACAGCCAACTCAGGACCTTAAATCTGGCAGCATGGCGGATAATGTAGCCATTCAGAACTCTTTCAGAAGCTGTTATGGATGTTATCTTAGAGGCCAGGAGGCCCAGTACCAGAAAATCTTATGCAGAAAAATGGAAGAGATTCTGTGCTTGGAACCAGGAACAAGGCATTGACACGTCTGTACCAAATATACCTCAGATTTTACAATACCTAACCGAGATGCTGAACAAAGGCCTTTCTTTCTCATCAATTAAGATTCATGCCTCTGCCATTTTAGCCCATTACAATATGGGACCACTTATCTTTTCTCATCCTTTAATAAGGCAGTACCTCAGAGGGGCCAAAAACATTAGGCCTCCAAGGAGATTACCAATTTCAGCTTGGGACCTCAGTTATGTTTTGGAAAAACTCACACTGCCTCCTTTTGAGCCAGCATCAACAGCAGATATAAAATTCTTATCCTGGAAAACAGCTCTGCTCCTAGCCATAACCTCTGCAAGGTGAGTCTCAGAGTTACAAGCACTCATGGCTGTGGAACCTTTCATCATTTTTCATCCAGACAGGGTTTCTCTGAGGACAAACCCTACATTTATGCCTAAGGTGGTGTCCAGTGTGGCCCTCAACCAAACCATTCACTTGCCTACCTTTTACCCAAATCCACAGAACAAAGGTGAGAAAATTCTGCATTCTTTGGACATACACAGGCAGTTGCGCTTCTACTTGGACAGAACTAAAGCTTTCAGAAAGACAGAGCAACTTTTAGTGTCATATGCTGCAAGATCACAAGGAAAGGCTATCTCAAAACAGACTATTTCTAAATGGATAGGCCATTGCATCCGTTTCTGCTATTTTCAATATGGCAAATCAGTGCCTAAGAGCATTAGGCCTCATTCCACCAGAGCAGCATTCACTTCAGCAGCAGAGGAGTCCCAACCAAATAAATCTTAGAGGCTGCAACTTGGAGTTCAGTGCACACCTTTACAATGCACTACCACTTGCCTCTCTACTCTAAGCCCAGAGCAGGCTTCGCCACTGCAGTTCTGCAGGGCCTCATAGCCTCTCCTAATCTTATTTAGCCCAGCCACCCATCCTCAGCTTTGGGATTCTACCGAAGAGTAATGACTGCAACAGTGAAACACGATGAACATAGTACAGTTGTGTACCTACCATAAATGTAGATGTTCGAGTGTATTCACTGTTGCAGTCCAGGTTACCCACCCACCATCCCCCCTTTTTATTTGCTGGGACTTATCTACACTTCTCTATCCTATACAACCTATTTGGTGTATTTGCTTGTAGATGAAGGAAATGTTATTTTTGTGCATGCATTTCTTATTGGTATATTTTTCAGCCTACCAATTTGGGGCACCTGACATCTGGGGCAAGAAAAACTGAAGAAAATGGCGTTAGCTGCATCTTTTATACCCCTGGCGGACTGACATCAGGGAAGAGACGACAGCAACCGACGCCGGACCTAGACTTTGGAATTCTGGCCGACTGAGGGTAGCCTGCCAGCAGGATAACCCAAGAGTAATGACTGCAACAGTGAATGCACTCGAACATCTACATTTATGGTAGGTACACAACAGTACTTTTTATTATTTCTGAGGGGTCTAGGGGTGTTTCATAGATTCTAGTTAAGGAAGAACTTTCTACTACAGTTATTAAATGTCTTCCTGGGTCAGAGCCCTTAGTGCGATGTTCCTTTAAAAAAGAAACAAAAAAATAAACATGTTTCTTCAACTCCTAGAGATCCACAGAGTGAGTGGCAGACCTTTACTCAGGGTTTGTTTAATGCTTTAATGCCATTAAAACCTTCTCAGGGGGTTTCTGTTTCAGCTCCCCCTTGGTGTTCCACTCCCGTAAAAAGGCCCAGAGAACAGGATTCTTCTGAGGAGAAGTCAGTCTGATGAAGAATTCTTGGTTTACTCTACCCATATTCATACTCCTTTGGACTGTGGGTCAGAGGAGGAGAAATCTAATAGTCTGGATACTCATTTTGAAGAAATTTCCTTTGGGGATACAATTTCTAAGGTTACTGAATTTTTTAAATGGGATTGTGTTCAGGTATCTGACATCCATAAGAGGTATTATGAGTTGCTACATTTGGAAACTCTGAAGCCTTCTGCTACTTTTCCTGTTTTGGCTGTTTTGTTGGATGCTTTTTCTAATGCCTCTAAAGTTCCTGATTCTCTGCCCCTGCTCCCAAGAAGCCTGATAGGTTTTATAGGGTGCCTGAGGATTGTAACTTTCTGTACAAATGTCCTGCTGCTGACCCCTCAGTGGTGTTGGTAATCTTTGACAGCCTTCGCAATTGCTTCCCTCACCCAAGTTACTACCTTCTGATAAAGACAGCAGAGCAATGGAAAGGCTAGGTAAGAAAGTTTCTACCTCAGCTACCATTTCCTGTAGGGCTATTAATTATCAGATATCCGCGGTGGTGGTGCTGCGGTAGTGTTGTCGCCTCACAGTAAGACACTGTCCGGTTTGACTTTCAGTTAGAGCGTCTTCTGCATGGAGATATACGTGAATGGGCATACCTTCATTGAAGGTCGTGCATCGGGGCTGGCAACTTGGTACGTAAAAATAAACTGCCAATCATTAGCGGGCCGGAGTTCTGCTGTGGTGACCCCTAACTGGGAAAAGCCGAAAGTCACAACAACAACATGTCTAGGTATGTGTTGGCTCTCCTTTCTCAGGCTTGTCAGTTTATTTCTGATCTTCTTGACTCTGAGGGTAAAACTTCTGCTCTTTCTTTATAAGGCACTTCCTCTCTGTGGTTCATCGTTCTATCATGTGTATTTATGATGCAGCAGATGGCTCTTCTAGGGCTGCTATTTTTGGTTCAGTATTTAGGAGGTATTCTTGGCTTAGGCTTCAACCTTTACCTGATGATGTTAAAGCTAAGTTAATGGATGCTCCTCTTGATAATAAACTTTTGTTTGAGGAAGCAGCTGCTAGTTTAAGTCCCTTCAGGAAAAGGGGAAGGCCTTACAGGAGCTTAAACATGTGTTTGTTCTCCTGTGCCTGAATTCCAGAGGAACTATCCCAATAAGCTAGCCTTTGTTTGCAGGTAATCTTGCCCTCCTACTAAGGGTGAAAAGAGTGGCAAGCGGTCTTCTCTTGCTAAGGCCACTCAGACTTCAGGGTCTCAGAAGCCTTCCTTTCCTGATAAACCAGCTGTATGGCTCTCCGTTTCTTCCCAGCCACATTCCTGTTTCTGTTCACCTTTCTCTTTCTCTTCTTGTTTAGCTTCAGATTACTCAAGATTCTGTTTTCTGTCCAATATTCCCTAAGGCCACTTCATGGTATGGAAATCCCATTTCCCCCCCTTATGGGTATTCCTCAGCCTCCTTGGGAACAACTTCCTTTTTTCTCTCAGGGTGCTATTCAAGAGGTTCCTGTGTCTCAAAGGGGGGAGGGGTTTTACTCAAGAATGTTTCTAGTACCTAGAAAAGAAGGTACATGAAAACCAATTCTAAACCTCTCTCATCTAAATACTTTTCTGGAAGTGACCCCCTTTTGGATGTTGCCCCTTCTCTGTTTCTTCCTTTACTCCCTCAAGCCTATATGGTGTCTCTGGATCTCAATGATGCTTATCTCCATATTCTGATCCACCCTCTTCAGGAAGTGTTTGCATTTCTCTGTTGCTTCCTGGCATTTTCAGTACTCTTCTTTGTCCTTTTACCTTTCTACTGCCCCAAGGGTATTCAACAAATGCCTTGCTCCTGTGATTGCTTTTTGCAGGCTTCGAGGGATTCATATATTTTCTCAATTGGATGACTTGTTGATTCAGGCATGTTCTTCAGAAATTCTTCTGCAAAATCTTCCTTTTGCTATCTCCGTTCTTCAAAGCCTGGAGTTCACAATAAATTTCAAAAAGTCTTCTCTGACTGTTTCTCAGGATCATGCCTTTCTGGGTTGCAGGTTTCCGTCAATACCTATGCTGGCATCCCTGCCCCCTCCAAAGGCCTTATCTCTCATCTCCTTCTTTCAAACTCTTCTTTCTCTGGAGTCCATTACAGCCAGAAAGTTTCTGAGAGCTCTGAGTTTCATGGCATCCACCATTTGCATGCTCCCTCTGGACAGACATAAGAAAGTTTCAGTGGTTTCTGAAGTCAGTTTGGCTTCAACATGGGCATCCTCTAGACTTTGTAGTTCTTCTTCTTCCATGTCTCAAGAAGGAACTTCACTGGTGGATTTAGCAGTTGTCTCTATATCCAGAGCTCCCTTTTCATCCCCCCTTCCCTCTCAGGAATTGTTAACAGATCCTTGAACTTGGGATAGGGAGCAGCATTTGGCTCCTTAAAGGTACAGGGGTTATGTTCACCTCTTCAGCAGAAGGAACACATCAGTGTCAAAGAGATGTGAGCCCTTCTGCTGGCTCTTCAGGCTTTCCCCCCTCTTTTCTCTCTAGGGCCTCTCAAGGTATTCACAGGCAATATGACAGTGATGTGGTATATCAACAAACAGGGAGGAACAGGACCTTATCTTCTTTGGCAGATGGCACTCCTGGTTTGGGATCTTGCTTTCAAGTATCAAGTGACTCTCCAGGTTGTTTAACTCCGTTCAGGTCAAAACATTTTGGCAGACGCTCTGAGCAGGTCCTTAACCCAGTCCCATAAATGGATGCTTAACAGGGATGTGTTTTTGGACATTGTCCACAGTGGGGTACTCCTCAGTTAGATCTATTTGCCTCCCTTCTGAACAGACAACTTCCACTATTATGTGCCAGGGTCCCAGGTCCTCTGGTGTGGAAGGTGGGCACTCAATCCTTTTCTTGGAAGGGGATGTTTCTTTATGCATTCCCTCCCCTTCCTCCCATTCCAAAAGTCCTGTGCTCCCAAAATCTTGTCGGTGACTCCCTTTTGGCTACAACAGCATTGGTTCCCTCTACGTCTGCATTTAGCAAAGGGCAATCATCACAAGTTACCTCAGAAGGTGGATCTGCTCACACAAGACAAGGGATCTGTCACCCATACCCACCTGTCTGCTCTTCAATGAATGCTGTGGGTGATAGGATTTTGATTTCACAAAGATATCTTTTTTCTGAAGATGTGCTGAAGGCCCTGCAGGAGGCCAGGAAACCTACTGCTAGGAAATCCTAGTTATCCAAATGGAAGATGTTTTCTATTTGGTGTCTTTCTCATTACTTGGACCCAACTACTGTGGATGTTCCTATGGTTCTCTCCTATATGTGTGAGTTGCTCAATGCTGGCCTGCCTATTCTTCTATTAAGGCCCACTTATCAGCTTTCTCTGCTTGTCTGCCTTTATCTCCCCTTTTGGCTTCTAGATTTGAGGCTAAACAGTTCCTTAAAGGCTTCCTTCATATTAGACTTCCCAGAAAGCCTGTTCCTCCTTCTGGAGAGCTTAATTTTGTTTTGCATAAGTTGATTCAGGTTACTTTTCAGCCTGCTGCTTCAGCTTTTTGTTCTGGGAAGACTGTTCTTTTGTTGGCCCTTACTTCTGCAGATGGGTGTCTGAGCTTCAAGCCCTTATGGCTTGTCCTCCTTTTTAATATTTCATAAGGACAGGGTGTCCTTGCGTACTAATCCTTCTTTTATGCCCGAGGTGGTTAATGAGTTGCCATTTAAATACTTCTTTCCCTTCTCCAAGTCTGACAGTGAGAGGGTGCTGCATACTTTGGACATGCATAGACAACTCAGATTTTATTTGGATAAGACTAAGGCTATTTGAAAATCTGATCAGCTGTTTGTTTCTTTTCATCCTAAATCCTTAGGATTAGCTGTATCCAAGTCACCTATTTCTTCTTGGATTTTAAAGGCTATTTCATTTTGTTATACTTTTTATGGTAAGAGCCTTCCTTCTTCTGTCAAGGCTCATTCTACTAGCTGTGACTTCTTCTGATGCTTTTTTTCAAGGCGTTAGATAGTAATTCTATTCTTGAAACAGCTACCTGTACTTCTGAGCATACTTTTACCAAGCACTATAAGCTAGAGCTGGTTTTGCTATGGCCATTCTTCATGGCTGTCTAGAGGGCTGTACTGCTCCTTCCTCCTCCCAAGTTTCTTGCAGAGCTATGGCACTCTCCCAAATGTAGAGAATACTGCAGCAGTGAATGGAAGGGCCTAGCACAGTTGTGTAAGTTCTTACCATAACAGTAGATGTCCTTGCCTTCCTTCCTTGCTGCAGTATTCACTCTCTCCCTCCTTCTCCCTAGTTCTTTACCTTCCTGAATGTACTGGTTACCTCTTGGGTTTCCTTAGACTGCTGTTTCTACTGGGGCAATCAGTTTTGAGGGTGGTAAGTCCAGACATCACCTTTATGCCCTACACTATGCGAGGAGCATACTTGTGATGTTCGACTTACCTTAAAGCAACAGTAGGCTTTGGTATACTGGAAGGACATCAGGCTTCCAATGGCAGGGAATCCCAACTGTAAAGAATACTGCAGCAGTGAATGGAGGATATCTATTGTTATGGTAAGATCTTATAAAACTGTACTTTTTTCCAGCTCATGTTTCCTCACCTCAAAAAATCATCATTCCATAATAAAGGTGACTTCTGCCTTCATTTTCAGTCTAATGCCAGTGTATCCTTGCAAAATACTATCAGGGAGTATTCCATCACATAACTCATATTTCATACTGTCATGGTAATTAGCCTGTGTGGAAATTACTCCACTGTGGAATGGATTGTAAATTGCATTTAACAGGGACTTGGCAGACCCACTACCCATAAGTCCATGCTCAGTGATCTCTGTTCAGTCTTTTCGTTCTGCAGATATGATAAATGGGCTTCTCTGGTAAATGGACTGGCAGACAGTATTTAGATGTCTGTATTATTCTTTGATAATTTGATAATTGTAATGATTATATTCTATCATCCCTCTTCTAAATATTAATTTCCCTCTTTAGAAGATATAATATCCGGTTTACCTTTGAATGATTGAATACCATTTCTGCAATTGGCCATTTCCCCGAAAAGTAATGCCAAAATAAGGACAACATCGAAGAATCAAATGTCGATAATGGTTTGCTGGAAAACCATTTCTGATATTTGATCCATATGTTTGAATGGCAAAAAAGCATTCACTTATTTGCCATTCAAACACATGGTGAATCGGCGTTGTGGTTCTTTGCAGCCGTACTTCCGACGTTTTGCACGTCGCACATGTGGTGTTCAACAAAATAAAGGTAAACCATAATATCCTGCATACATTCAGAGAGCATGATGTCACTCTCCTCCTTGGATTACATCTGAAATTCATGAGCCCAATGTAACTGGAAGGATGTTATGGAATATCTAAGAAACATTTAACACTGCTCTTCTTTGACTTCATTACTGCATTCTCTATAACCAATGCAACAGTTTAAGAAATAAGGCAAGTTAATTACTTCACAGATAGACAAACTTCACCTTTAAGCACTACTAAATTGTTCTTACAGGAAATAACCTTTCTAGCAGAATCAATTATTACCTTAGATTTAAGCAACCAACAGGTATCATCTTCAATATAAAGTTTTAGTGCTTTCCGTCAGTATTTCCCAGCTTGAAAGACAACTCTTTTCCTATTGAGTCCCCACAATAAAGTCCTGTTGCAAAAGTCATGGACTGGATTATCTTTTTAACTTTCAAAAAATGACCCGAAGGAAAAGTAACCTTTAACTCAAAATTATTCCTGCCTACAGGCAACAAGCAGCAGATGGCTTTATCTTAAATTTCTAAGGGTATGTCTGTATCATGATTCGTGTAGCCATCCATCCATTCATGCATAAACCCTTTTTTCTCTTTTTTTCACACATGGGGTTGGGTTGTCACATCAACAGTGACAATCATCTATAGTCAAGGTATACACCATTAGGTACCTGGCTAGACCTGCCACAGTAGATTTTCCACACCACACAGATATCACATGTTGCATGTGTATGCCATACCACAAGTATCTCTTTACACAAAGGATCCCTTCTACATCTTTGGAAACCTCTAATTTTCATACACTTCCCTAAGATTAGTTCCAAGCATCTGGTGAAATTCTTCAAAAAATAGTTTGTTCTGAATTTTAGAAAGTTTGTATAGGAAAGTGGGTTTCTGTCTAAATAGCATGGGTTCTGTAGGGCTGACAGCCCCATCACTGCCCTACTCTTACTCACTGATAAAATACTCAGATTCAAGGAGTTCAGTTCCTAAACAAAGTACTGAATTAACTGCCACACTCCTGTACAAACTACCGTACCTTATCACTGCTCTTCCCATCATAGCTTGCTGCACAAGGAAAGTTACATCACAGACTTGTGTTCTTCTTTTTTCATTTTTAACTTGCACCAGCCTCTCCTTTGCAAGCTTTAGGCCCAGAATATGGATTATAATGCCTTGGTCATCTAACCCTTTCACTTATTATTGCAGCTAAAATCTTATTTATGCCTTTGAGGTGAAATGTCAGTATCACACTGGGGTTATGGGCTATTTCCATCTTGCTGTGGTTGCTTTCCTTTTGATACATCTGATAATATACAGATATTATAGTTATTATTATTATAGTGATTGGTTGTTTCATTCTTTAAGTTACATTTTTTGTACTGCTTACCCTAAGTCGTCACAACTGAAAAAGGGCTGGTTGGGTCTGTTCAGAAGTTGTAAACACAAAACCTAAATAATTAAGTTTTAGCTGAGAAAATTCATCGACATTTATTCCAAGGGCTTATTAGGAGATGACCTTAATCATTTTGTGCTAGATTCCTGTAACTGCTAACCTCTGGTTTTAAAAGGGAGGGGGGGGGTGAAGGCACAAAACTTAGAAAGGTTAAAAGTTGCTACAGCATACATAAACCTCTTGTTGTACTGAGATTAAAATTATCGGAAAAAATATTCTAAAATGTATGTCATACTTGCTGTGGTATGATGCCCCATTAATTCACGTACTATTTAGTATTGATTAGGGCCCACAGGGTTCTCTAGTTAGGCTGAGAGCCCTTTAGCACCACTTTTGGAGATGAGGTACCAAAGTTGTTCCTGAAAATTACTAGGCCTCATAGAATTATTTCAAGGTACCAAAGTTGTTCCTGAAAATTACTAGGCCTCACAGAATTATTTCAAACTGCTTTGTTTTATGCATATCATGTCATAGAATGCATTACATTATCAAATTATGTATGGTATGATCCCAGTTATTCTGATTTGGGATTATATATAATTAATGGACATGAGATTGGTAAGGCCAAGCTATAGTCAAACAATATAGGTTAATTCAAGCACAAGCAGGGGAAATGGATAGGCTTAAAATGGCCTGCAAGGGCAGCTAGCCTAGTACTTACAATGAACCTATGAACCTTTCAAGGGCAGAACACACAGCATTATGCACTTGACATTTATATCAGCAAAACATGGTTCAACAAATAAACAATGTTATATAACTGTGAATAATAATAATAATATCACTGTACTTCCCTGCAGAAAGTAACCAGAGACCATTAACTGTACATGAAAACCTTATGCTTTCGACCCTGGCATTTAAATTCTATATGACAAGTACTGCCCATCTCCGAAAAACAAGTTAGGAATCAAAACCTCTCCGTGTATCTACATACACAACATGACAATACACTCTTATCCTTACAATCAGTAAAAAAAGTTTCATTAAAATCATGTCTCCCAACTGGAAGTATCCACTGCCTAACATGGGAATGATTACATGTTTCACAAAATTTACAGATCAGCTTTTAGCTCACATAAAAGAAATATCCTTTCACCTGGTTTAATGATAGTGATTAAACTCTTAAACCCTGGCAAATACATACTTATTCATACAGGCATAATGACAGCGATCGTCTCATTCAGGAAGGTCAATTTTTCTAAACTGAAAATATGCAAATACTGGTAACATTTATAAATAGGAGTATTTTGCATATTAAGCAAGACAGTATTTTCTACATCCATTTTTTTGTGACTACATGACTGAAAACAGTAAACAACCAGATATTAATCATGTGACTCAAGCTCCTTTTTTCTGTACAATAGAATGTCAGCTTCCTGATATACAGACCTACTTGCTTTTCAAAATATCTCTATCATTGTTAACTTTCTTGTAGTTTTGTTGTATTGGAATTGTACATGCCAGTTGCTGTTGTGCCAGCAGAGGGTTCATGGATTACTTCACCTACTCAGTTAACATTAATAACTAAAACTGTTTAATGTTTGTTTGTCTTTTCCTGGTTAGGGGTCGCCACAGCGGAACTCCGGTCCACTAATAACTGGCAGTAGATTTTTATGGTACTGCGGTGCCAGCCCGATGCCCAACCTTCAGTGAAGGCACACCCATTCACACATGCCTTTTGAATGCCATTTGACCGCGGGGAAGACATGCAGACTCCACACAGAAGGCACTCCAGTCGAGAATCGAACAGGAAAACCTTTTGCTGTGAGGTAACAATGCTACCGGTGCACCACCGCAGCTTAAAACTGTTTAATAAATAAATAAAATATGAGAGTCTTTACTTACTAGGCTAGAGCCTTCTCCCCTTACTGTAATCTGTTTCACCATAACCCACTGCTACATAATTTATCATAAACTACTATTCACTGCCTAGTTCCAAAGTATGGCATCCTTGCTAAAGTTCTTTTTTTTTTTTTTTTTTTTATTTAAAATAGACCTGCTGCACCCCTCACACACTCACCACCACATCATGCAAATGGTGTTTTTTTTCTTTTATAGCAATAGCACCTCACGCACTTTGTTGCATAACCAGTCTCTCTTCACTGCATAAGGTTTTCTTTTGACATTCTCACTGTACTGAAACATTTTTGCCACCCTATTTTGTTGATGATAATTTTTAGTCTACCTTTTGGATTTCAAGCTTTCATAGCTGCATAGTTCATTATGTAGTGCTGCAGCAGTTAAAGTTGCCACCTCACAGCAAGAGGTTTTCTGGTTCGATTCTCAGCTGGGGTGACATATGTGCGGAGTTTGCATGTTCTCCCTGCTTTTGCATGGGTTTACTCCAGTTTCCTCCCACAATCCAAAGAGATGCATCTGGAGCTTTTCTCCCCAGGCATCCGCTGAAAATAGGCTCTTTCCTAGTCAGACTTTCCCAGTCAACAAATGATAAATAAATAAAAATTGCCCTTTGCTATTTCATTAACTTGTACAGCTACTGACATATTGTCCAGCTTCTTTTACTCATGTGTTTGTTTGCACAGTGACAACACATAATAAAACCTAGTATTCTATCTTGTATTAGCCAGTGGCATTAAAAAATATACCACTGTCATAAAAATTAGTAGTACTCTCCCAGGAATATGAAGATAGTCTATATTGCTCATCAGTCCTATTTATTAATATCCAGACTAACATTTAAAAATCGACATTAATAATAAAATGCTCAGTGTCTTAACTACTGTTAATATAGTAGCTTTTAATATGTGTACAAATAACATTATGCAGTGCATTATGGGATGGTGCTATAACTCCCATTCTTATTTCTATACATTAATGTGATTGTGTAGATCCCTACCTCATTTCATTTCAGTTTCTACACTGTATGTTGCACATATTACTGAGTGGCTGTTTTTTTATGTATTTTTACTAAGTAATAAGTCCAGCATCCCAGCCCGTATTATCTACAGAAAATTCATGGCGTCCTTAACTCTGTTCAGATGAATATAAAAATAATATAAAGTTGCTGGCAGCATAAAAAAATAGAGATTTATTTCCATTAAACCTGGAAAGGTAGCACACATTTAAGCAATCATTTATATGCACTCCTTCCTTCACAAATCTAATAAATACCAATATAAGCAGACATGTGTATATGTGGAAATAAATATCACTGCCATTTATGGAAACACACCTTAATGGTGGAATGAATATTGATTTTGATTATGCATACAAATTTTGCAATATTCTGACAAACAGCTTCAGTGGCAAAGAGAGACAAAGTCCTGACTATGGCCCTGGTGATCCAAGTTTGATTTGTAACTGAAGCTCCTGATAGAGATGATCAGGGGAGTATGGCCATGCCCATCCTTGGGAGAGGGTGTAGGTGTGCCACACACTCTGCCATGTTCCACAGAAGGAGGGGACCATGTAGCCTAGAAGTGAGTGTTAGGCTCACTAAGCCACCACTTTGTGGGCTCACATGGGAAAAGCATTGTGGACTTTTGCAGTGCACAAATCACATGTTCCACCACCCAGGGTCAGCGTTAGGGTCATTACAAAAAATGCTTTTACTGCCCAAATGCTGGCAAGGGCATAAATATCCTCAAGTCTGCCAGAGTGGCAAACTCTTTTGGCAGTTCCCATCCTGGCACTTGGTGTATTCCCATTATTGGGGAATAAATGGGTCGTGTCTCACTGGAGGTTTGATAATGTCTAGGTTTGGGAGCAAAAAACATCTTTAAAGAAATATTTTGACAGTGACATTACACTAACTGTATATGAAATTGTTGTGGTGAGCACACACAGGGGAAGAGTTGTACATTCTAATAGAGGGTGGTGCGGGATCCAGCCATATCTGTTATCCCTTTTTCAGAACAATGAAAATAGTCTAGCTATTCTAATATTAGCTAATAATTTCTGAAGCATATTTTTCCAGTCTGTGTTTGTTTTTAAACTGCAGGAACATGTAAGAAACATATAGTAAAAGGATTATCTACATCTGTTTAGCATTTCCCATCTTGCCAGGTTCAATATGGAATGCATGTAGTATAACAATTTGTCTTCTTAGAGAAACTTGCAACCCTCTGTTCTTTATGACACTCAACAGAATCTTCACACTGTTACAGCTGTTAACCTTCATATGCATGATATTAACCTCCATTCTTTCTGCTGATATTTTAAGTAAAGGAAAGATTTTTCATTGTTGATTTCAGTCCTGTCTTTTTTTACGGTCTGTTGCTTCCCCGCTGCTGGCCATCAGCTTATCATCATATGGTTTCGTCATTCACTGGGTCCACTGGACCCTTTTAGCCTCTTCCATGTTAACCCTGTCCAGGGCCAGTGAAGTGACTGAGGATGCTGGTGTGGCACCACACCGCTGTGAAGGAGTGTTTTACTCAGGGCCGGTGAAGTAACTGAGGATGCAAGTGTGGCACCACACCACTGTGCAGGAGTGTTTTAACCAGGGCCACTGAAGTGACTGAGGATGATGGTGTGTCACCACACCACTGTGCAGGAGTGTGTTACCCAGGGCCAGTGAATTGGCTGAGAATGCTAGTGTGGCATCACACTGTTGTCCAGGAGTGTTTTACTTTTATGCCTTATCCACTTCCCATGTCCTGCACATACTTTTGCCATCTTCTTGGACAAATTTGCAATGTGCTAAACTACTGAATATCCTGTCTCTGCCGCAGCTCAGCCACTACCCCTGTCTCTCAGTTATAATGCCCCCTCTTCCATTCCTAGCCTCCGGTGGAGATTTAGGGTGAGGGAAGTAAGTACTCAAGGGCAAAACCTCCATCCCCGGAAGTGGCACGGCCATTTTCCCACACCACTGTTTCACATGCCCAAACCATGAAACAGGGTCACCCAAGCTGTAAGCAGAGTTTTATCCCTCCCTTCTTCCCTTCTGTTTTACTGCTCCGGTACAAAGTTGGTTTTACATCTACTGTATTTGCATGTAATCCAGTATAAGATAGTTACCTGAAAGCTCCATTTGGTAATCTTTTCTTTGCAGAAATATCCCCAGTTTCTAAAATTATACATGTAGAAGGTCAGTGTTTTTATGGTTAGCAACTTATCTGTATGTTGCTCACACTGCAGAGTATTAGGGGATCTTGTAAAATAACTTTGGTTTACAACAAAATAATTCAACTCTGTTTTAAGTAGAACTACATGATACAAATGGCTTTCTCACTGCAGTCAAACTCAGAAGAGTAAAACTTATACTAATGACATTTTTTTTTTTTACGTCTTTGTTATGCCATAGCTGAATGTACATGCAATTTGTTTACCTTGTGTATACAAACAAATGAAGAAATAGCTATGTAAAACATCATGGGATATGCACACTGAGCTACAACAAGTAATCCACAGTGGTTTGCCTTTAAATTAAACTAAATGGTGTAAATGTGCTTTTTTACAGTCTGCCAAGGTCAGTATCAGATGTATAAATGCATGCATGCATTTTGGCCTTCTTCCAGATCACTAGTATGCCAAAACTGAAGCTAAAATCCAAGAAAGATCCTCTCATGGGTCCATGGCAGACATGCTTAGTTTTGTGGGCAATGCATATTAAACATTATATTACAAAAAACAAATGATTAAACAAAAAGTGTTTCTTTGGGAAAAGCGGTAACTAAAATGACAGTGACAGCACAACCGAGTTACAGAGAACAATGTGACTGCATATAATCTATAATATAAAGCATCTTCAAAAATGTATACAGGTTTCTATGAAATAATTCCAACTTACAAATTGTATCTTGGAAATATAACTACATTTTCCTGAATGCTTTGCATTATGGGTTATGTTTGTTACATTGTTTTTTATGTGGCCAATGGGTTGTGTGGTACTCCTTTTAGCAAAGCTGTTGCACTGGTGTTTCCTTTCTCCTTCATTGTTGTCTTGTTCCATTTAGAGTAAAAAAAAAAACTCTGTACCTAATTTGCACAGTTACTACAGATTACCAAAAACAAGTTATCACTGTGTGTTACTGATAATGAAGTACTAAAGGTGTCTTTACTTGTATTATAAGAGAATAACATTTTATTCCATCATACTGTCTACCAACTTAACAGTTTTACTTCTCTTCACGTGCCTTTAGTAGTTCAAGCCATCATCATGTTCCTCTAATAAAATTCAGTGGAAATCTCCGTTTTGTGTGATCATCAGCCCTATCTTCTCTTATGCATGAAGTGTTGTTAAAGGCTTATCTTCTTCCGGTCTTAGGATATATGTATGCTGCATTTGGACATTGATTTGTCTACCACACTGAGTACTTGTCAGGTGAGTTACTACAATATAGTCATGTCTGTCCCTCATATGCATGCAGTAACTGAATTTCTTCAGCTTTATCAAAACTCTAGAGAGAAAGCTCTTTGCGGCTTCAGGACCTGTAGTTAAAATGTAATGTTTTCATATCCTGCATTCACTTACATTGTTTCCAGTTAATATTACGGGAAAACATGTTTCAGTAAGCATCCTATCCTTAGCATATCCATTTCTTGACATAGTAGTCCTACATTTTCAGCAAATGCCAAAACCTCTTCAACAGTGTCAGTTTCCTTATATGCATTTCCCCTGGTAGGTTATTTCATTGTCACTGCACAAAATCACCTTCCATTCAAGAATTTCATTTAACTGCCATCGAAGTTAACAAAGTCTATTCAAATGTGCCAAAGTTGTAGTGTTTCTTTTAATTTGGTGAATGCAGCCTCATTTAATTGGTACTTTTTATTTTTTTGCACATAAAATAAAAATAATTTGTGTTTGTGTTTTTTTTTTTTACTCTGAATGAAATTCTTCTATTCTGTTGTAAAATCACTCTGTATTCACACATAGATGTTTTAGCTGTTTAAAATTATGAAATATCATGGTAAAAATACCAATAATCCTAAAATGAAATTATAGAAAACTGTTAACAAGATTTGGGGCCAGATGCCAAAAGACCTGCTCTCTGAGTAAATCACACCGGAGTAGGTGACATACTCTGAGAACATGTATTTTGGAATCTGGCCCTTGATATTATATTTGACTCTTTAGTCCTGGAGTGAAATATAGAGAGCTATAAAGATATTATTTTATTTCATTGTACAAATGCAGTGTTGCAGTCCTTTCTCACAAAAAGTACATAGGGCAGAAAACTAATTTTGCATTGTCAACAGTCTGTTGCAGGAAGTTTATGTAGTGGTATATATACACACACACACACACACACACACACACACACACACACACACACACACACACACACACACACACACACACACACACACACACACACACACACACCACTTTTCAGTTTAAAGGACTGAAATTTCACTATTTGTATAATTATAACAATAGAATGAACTCTGAGTATGTGTTTGAACTTTTGTTATAACCTGGTTTATTAGCTTATGAAATTGTAATATTACGTACCTCTCAACTGTCCAGATTTTCGCAGAATGTCAAGATTTTTGCCTCATATTTTTGATTTGTTCCTCATAAAATTTGTGGTTTTCTGGCAAATCACTGAGGATTGCAGTCACTAAATAATGATATACATCTGAGTTTTAGACTTCACATCCTTCAAAAAATACTTGCTAACAGAAATGTTGTTAGTCCAGCAATTTTATAAGTTTATAAAAGCAGTATTTAAAATCTGTCCCTACTTTTGTCCCCACGTTATTTTAGACTTTGTCCAGATTTCCTGCACTAAGAAGTTGAGAGGTATGTGTGGCAAGTGTTTGAAAATGAGCCAGAAGTAACGTGGCCTATATAGACTAGGTTTACTGACTGCATATCAGTTATGTCTGGAAGTAAAAATCTATTGCCAACTGTGTTTAGTAAAGTATTCTGAAGGAAAGCAGTGCAGGTATAAATGTACAAAATCAATATAAAAAGTACAAAGGTTGTATTAATACTTCCGTTAAAATAAACCAGTATGTCCTACTGCCACGCGAGTGAGTATGTGAACTGTGTAATTTACAAATCTCAACTGCACCATAATTAACTTAGAAAAACTTGAGTTTCTACCACTGAATTGCATTATAGCTGCACAAATTATTCAATTAGATTAAAAGAGAAAGGAGGAATTGAATTAATACTACATAATTAAGTTGTAGTGGTAGCAGAATGCTTTTATTTTACTGAAGACTTTTCTGAAATAAGAAGTTAGCTTGAATCAGTATAACTTTAGTGATATAGCTGAAGATAAACAAGGAAACAAAGGTGCCATTAGATAACTAAGATCCCATCATGTATATAAATGATGCTTTCAGAAATACAGAAATGTGAATTAAGTGACTTAGAAACCTGTATAGAAATTGATTCTGAACTTGTTGCTTTTGAAAAATTACCCTGATGTTCAATATCTTGATAAAGCTCTAAAAAATAAGACTGCTAGATAAGTAAGGTGGTGATTACCTAGAAGCAGCCTTAATTATTAAGAGATGGGAAAGATATTAAAGTGTTGCAGACACAATTAACTCCCTGTGACCCAAAATATATGAAAGAACCTGAAGCAGTACCCAAAAGAATAGAAATCTTAAATGCCTTGTTATAAAATTGGTTTCAGTTGTGCCTGTTTGTCTGATACAGCATGTGTCTGTAAAGAAGGGTACAAGAGAAGAAAGGTTTGGGTAAAGACAGGAGGGCTGGGTACACAAGTTGTTCTGGAGGATTATATAACTCCAAAAAAAAACATTTAGAATGTAATGTGGAAGCTAACAAGAATGCAGATTTCATTGCATTACCTCTCTATCTTCACACCCAGTTTGTCGAAGTGATGCTTAGCCATTGACAGATGAATTTATTATTATTTAATGGAAAGATGGTCTCAATGTACCAGTGGCCCATGGTTTCTGCAGATAGTAATCTCCTAATCTATGTGGACCATAAGATGATAATGTTTAAACTAGAGGGATGAAGGTTCAATCCCCTAAATGGGTTGTATGGGGAGGCATTCCCCATAGGCGGTGTATGTGTGTGTGAGCATGCATTTCTAATTTCTTTTATTGGTGGTTATGATATTTACATTCATTTAAACTGTCCCGGCCAGCACTTGCAGATGAGGTCAGTGTTGGGACGGCATCATTATCGACTAATTAATGAGGAACTAGTCGTAAGTTCATAGGTTCATATACTAGGCTAATAACTAAGCCATACATTTAGTTTTTATTATTCCTGGAAATTGTAGAGATATATTTTTTCCTAAAGAAAGTATTGGCACTTTTCCATGAGCCGCACACAGTTGTGTATATTTACTAACCTTAAGATATGCTATTTATATTCAGATAAAATATGATGTTTAAAGCAGTAACTGTCTCATTCTGAATGAGGTTACTGTAGTTTTACATTTGCTATTTAAAACTGTGAGAATGTGAAAACATGATGTCCCATTTAATGAGAAGGAAGCCCACCTGTTTATTGACCTTGATATATTTCATGGAGATACCACAGTTTAACAACATTTACTCAAACCAAGATGTTTTATAAAGATTTAGAAACCCAATTTTCAGTAGAAGAATGTATTTTAACGTTTTAATGGATACTGAAGTATTATTTCTATATTTTAATTGCATCATATCAGGCGTTATTTTTGGGTGAAAGACAAGCACCCAGTGGTTAATAATCAGAATATTGTAAATAATGTTGATTAAAAGTGGGGACTTTATTAACAGGAGTTATAAGTTCATTCATTTAATATTCCAACGTTCATATCATAGGGTCATTAAAGACACAGACTCTGTAGAACATGGACTATAGGTGTCTTCTCCTAACTAAGTATCCAAGAATTTTCTTAAATAGCTTTAAGCTTTCAGATTTATATATGTTCAGTCAGCCCACGATTTTATACACAGTCCTTTATTGCATAACAATTGCAAGCTTACACTTAGTGTTCTGAGCCTCTCTGTGATCAATTTCCCAAAGCCTGTATTAGAAATTATAGCAGGTTTTTCTACAGACATCATACCATGCTAAGGTTATCATCTGTTGGAGTGAAGGTCTATCAATGGTTTGTTGGGTCTTGAGAAGAATGTGTACATATTCTAGTCTCAACTGTCTTGTTGAGAAGCAGTTGTACTCTTTGTTAAAACAAGCAAAGAAGTGATTTCAAATTAAGAATTGAAAGATGTACAGATGAATTTTAAAATATATCTAATAAGTTGCATTTAGCATACGTAGCCTTGCATTTCTCTAAGTGATGTAAAATATGTGAATTTCTTTGCTCTTTCCTTTTCCTGCTTATCTGTCATACCAAGCTGTGCCTATTTTTCACTTTTCAATGGCATTCATATTTACAACCTAGGGAGAGTAAGAGAGAAGTTCTGTGGCAGAACATCCATGTGAGTTTTTGACTCTGTATATGGCAGATCTCAAAGGAAATTCTAAAAAAGTTTTACTATTAAATGTTTACTGCTCTCAGATGAGGAATAAGTTATGAAAAGTTTAGAAAAAGGTGTACCCAAATGAAACGCTTGGCACAAAAGGTAGGTCACACAAAACAGAGTCACATTAATCAATATTTGATTACTACCAGGGTACGTGTGTTTTGTAATCACAGTGGCTTGTCAAAGAGTTCTTTAAATAATATTTGCTTAACTGTTCCCACTTACGGTATAATTTTCCAGTACAGCCACATCAAAACATTTCACTGCCATGGTTTTGATGCAATGTCTCAGCTGGTTCTAATAAAAAGGCTGGGTGCGCAGGGGTTCTCTTCCTGCATGGTGGTGGGACAGCTCTGTCTCCCATAGAATACAAGTAAGTTTGTACTGTGGATTTTTCTTTTTACCTTCTTTGAGTTATGCTCTAGACAAATGGTGCTCACTGAAAACTCCTCTTTGATAAATAATGGCACATCCCTTTAAAGCACCCACACATTCTAGTACTGTTCATAAACTTGCTGAATGTGAATAAATCACCTTCATTTCTAGATTGGAATTTGTATTGTTAGGAAGTGCAGGTGCGTTCATGATTATAAGGGTGCTTCTAGATTGGCCAGGATGTTTTTTAGAAATAGCAGTTTAGTTACAGTTGCACCTACGGATTTTTTGATGAAAGTACCAGAGTTCATTCAAGTATATCAAATTTAAGTTTATAGGTAATATTACATTCAGAACTCTTTTAGAATAGTGTCATAGTCTCTTTTTATTTAAAGGTAATAGTACCGAAAGCTGATATTCTGATAAACTAAACAGTGAAACTACACTTGGACAATATACTTTATGCATGTAGTGCAGGATAAAAGTGATAGAAAAAAAAGAGCAAAACAGTTTATAGCACGGTTAAGTAGTGATTATTTAAATTTGAGACCAATGTTCCATAAAATGACACCAGAGACTGATTTTCTTACTATTTCATTTTGAAGAAAATGCATTGTTTTGGCAGTGAGCTACAGAAAGCATACATCTAATATAATCTTACACAGAAATGATAGCATCCATTCAGGTAAATCAAAATATATGATGCCCTTTGGTTAATTTAGTAGAATTAAGTTAGATTGTACAATGTAATGTTGATGTCTTTCAGCAGGTAGAGCTGCAAAGACTGTGTACAGATTGCACTGTTAATGATTAATTTCAAACGGATGCTTAGATTACAGTTAAAAATAGGATGATTTTTATAGCTGAAGTAGTCAATAACATTTACATTTGAATGTAATTGTATTGCTGGCTTTAGTAATAATGCACAGAGACGATAGTTTATTTATAAAGATTATAGAACACAAACAGTGTGTGGTAAGTTAGCATTTCAAGTCTTTAGGACGTAGTTTTGTTCTTCAAGCAGACAATAGAATTCTGCCTGTCATTTATATTTGCCTTCCTACTAGATCAGTTAGAACTAGTGAATATTGTTATTGTAGTATTTGTTGAATGTGCATATTGTCAAGAAGCTAAAGCTGTAGAATAAAGGTTTAGAATGAATGAGGTTTTGTGACATGGAACTATTTTTTTGTTTTTTGCTGTAGCTATATCCTGTGTTTTGTAGGCAGATCTCTAATACTTATTTAAAGTAAAGGTGCAATAGACCATTTTTTTCTCATAAGCTCACAGAGAGAGAGACAGAGAGACAGCGAGAGAGTATTTACAGTTCTGTAAGTGCCATTGCAGTTGTTTTAATGCTGAGCTCTTAAGATGGGAGTTTAAAGGTTGTGAAAATACATTTAACCAAGCAGACCTCCTCCCAGGATTGGGCATTGTGAAGTACCTTATTCAAGAGTCCTGGTCCTCTGCTGGGTTGAGTTTCATGATGATGAAATGTTCTTGAATATGGCTCATGGCTGTGCCCTGCATACTTGGTTTGTTTTGTTAGGGTCACATTTTGATTGTTCTGTCCTTTCTGTGAATATTTGTTTTTAATCATCATCATTAAAAAATTATTGCTGTTTTAAGCAAGACTGATTAAATCCAGACATGCTGGAGAATTAGTACCATGCCTTCAGCCTTTCAGCCTTCCTTTTATAGGTAAGATTATCAGAAAAAAATGTGTGCAGATATATTCCAGTTTAACATCTCATGCACTGCTTGACCTATGTCAGTTTGGTTTTACATCTAGGCACAGCATTGCAATAGTCATTATTTGAAATGTTAGTAACCTTTTTTATGGTGGGAGATCAAAGGTTACAATGGTCCTCCTTGTTCTCCCAGTAGCCTTTGGTACCATCATGGGCCCATGAGATACTGCTTGAAATCAGGCCGGGGTCTCTCCAGCACCACTCTCAGCTGGTTTGTCTCTTACCTCTGTGGACTCTCACAGTGCGTAGTTTGCGATTAACTTTTCTGGGAGTCAGCTGTTTTAGTATGAATATCAGAATGCTTGACCTGCCCGCCTTTCTTGTTCATAGTATGTATGTTGCCACTTAGCTATTTATTGTCAGTCTTATGATAATGATATTCATCTCTATGTCACCTGCCATCATCACTCCAGGCCAAACATTCGTACCTGTAAAAATGCTTGCTGTTTACCTGCCAACTGAATACATCTCAGCCTGACATACACATCTTCCACTCCTTTCACTCCTTATAGTAACTGGGATGAATACATTAGAATTTGTATCACATGTCCATGATCTGGGAGTGATTTGTGAAGACAAACTCACACTGAAGGACTAGCTGCCATTAAGACATATTATTTTTATCTCACATATATTATTGCACTGTTCTTAACAGTTTAGTTTAATATGGCAGCAGTTTGAATAAACCACCTTAATTTCTATAGTGACCTTAGTACTTGATATCTATACATATACACACACACACACACACACACACACACACACACACACACACACACACACACACACACACACACACACACACACAGTGTATGTATGTATGCATGTATATATGTATATGTATTCCATCAGAATTATTTATAGTTATCTAATTACTTATTTAAATGCTTAAGACCTAAACTTCCTCATGATAATCGAGCATTTTAATATTTGTTGAGCTTGGTAAATACCTAACATTTATCTGAGATAACTAAAAGTGTAATAGTATCCTTCATCTGTAACACTTTTTATAACATTGCATTCTTTCCTTCTCCATTTTTACCCGTTTCTATAAAGTTCTCCTGTCTTTCATTATTTTTAAAGCATTAGGCCTGTTTACATAAGTACTACGCTGTAAGTAATATGTTTGCAAACTTGTGACTCAGCTTTTATTTCTCTGTCTCTCTCTCTCTCTCTCTCTGTATGTGTCTTAATATACAGCCTATCATGTCATAATCCTAAAGATTTATCACTGTGTATATTTCTTTCATTACCTTGTTCCCTATCTAAAATTAAAAGTTGTTGCTATAATTAAGAGGACTCATACAAGATTAGAACAAATATATGTTTTTTATGGATCACTGTTCCAGACGTAACCTTTGTAAACTCCTCTATAGGTGAGGTCTGATGTCTTACATAATTTCCAAGCTTAGCATCCTTCCGTCCAGCTAGGCTGACCACTCTTCCCATGGATGTTGCAATGTTCTTCATAAAAAGAGAGCAGTGGACACCAGACTCACTCACCATCTCTATTTTTTTCTTCGCTCGAATATAGTTTCAGTTTTCCACACTGTCTACAAATTGTTTTTCAGTCCTTTTTCTTATGATATGTTTTCTGCTAATTTGATATTTACTGTAGAGAAATTATTGCAGTCAGGCACTGCAGATACAGTTCATAGCTCAAATATTTGCTCATGAAAATGTTTATTTAATGACTTTGTTGCCATAATTAAAGTACTAGGCAGTAATGTTTATTATTTATGTTCAGAATTCTGTGAAGCAGTAGCTTTAAAACAGTTGATAAATTAAGGTTTTAAATAATACAGTATTAGCCAATTAATAATGTTTTTAAATGTAGACATTGAAAGGATTTAATCCCTTTCAAACCCTTTGAGGTTAAGGAGCTCAGTGTCTCTTACATTATGAAATGAATTTGCCTATTAGTGTTGCATTGGATGATAACAATAAAATCAAAATGTTTCAGTGACATTTCTTTTGGTTTCTTCTAACTAGAGTTAAGAATAATGTTGAATTATACAGTTATTTATTTTCTACAGTAATATATTCTTACTGACCCTACTGGACTGAATTTAAAGAAGACAGGAGCTTTTTGAGTATCAGAGTTTGCTGACAGAACCTGACATTCATTTAATGTTAGGAGGTGCTTTCAGGTCTGCAGATGTTTACATTATAAAACTACTTTCCTTCCTTTAAACAACAGTGTTTGTCTGAAGAGGTGCAACAAGCCTGATTCTACACAGGTTGTACATGAAAGTCTGAAGGAATGTGTTATGTGTGCCTAAATCCATCCATCCTCAACCCCTTTTTCCCATTTTGCACATGGGGTCAGGATGTCAGTTCAGCAGTGACACTCATCTCGAGTCAAGGTTTTACACTGCCGGGTGGCTAGCCCTGCTATGGTAGGTATCTCTGCTTAAAAAATCATTACATGCAACCAGTCATTCAAAACAAGCAATCACTATAAATTTCAGGTACAAGCAAGAAAGCACAGCAACGTAACAGCAAAGTAACAAATCTGAACAGTACAGAACACCATGCCTATGATCAGGCCAAATCTAGGTCCATTTAAATGTGTAAGAACATAAATAACTGCAGTGGTAGAAGTCTCCATGTGCAAATCTCTTCAACAGTCAAACACACTTGCATAGTGTGCTATAGCAGTATCTGTTAAATCCAATGTCAGATGCAGTATAGCCCAGTATAGCAATGAATTTAATTAAAAAAAAGGATAGCGGGCAGTGTTTCATAGACAAATACCTAAAAGACAGTGTTACAAATTAAAGAAATAGGAAATGAGAAGCTGCTCATGTCCCACTGCTTACTTCTCCTGACAGAAAAGAGTAGATTATAGGTTCTAGGCTAGCTGCCCCTGTGGATTATTTTAAGTCTAATCAATTTTCATTAGTGAGAATCAAGCCCTGTACCTCTTGCTTGTGTAAATATTTTAACTATTATGCTAATCCCCAACCTGCAGTACATTAAATGACTGGCCTTCACTGGAACGTCACAAAATGTACTGGGTAGGGCATAGATCTACTGCTTAACGATATGAAATGCAACATCCTAATTAAATAGACAAGGAGTAATAATCCCCTAAACCAAGCCAAAACATCCAATCTTTGGTTGTAAGTGAATAGTTAAAAATCCCATCGGTCACACTGCTTTGTGAACTGACTATAGGTTGGTCTTCTCACAGCTTTGCCAGTCCAGTACTGTGCCACAAACTGTAAACAAAGTCTCTTGTGTGAACTCCAAAAATCACTTATCTTACTTTTTGTTTTCCAGTGGGAGGCTTTGTTGTCCCACACTCCATTAGAAGAGAAGACCCTCTTATTCCCCCAAGTAAGTATAAGTTGCATCTCACAGTGGTGTAGCAGAATGTACAGAACACAGTAACACAGGAAGTGACCATGCAAAGATTCTGGACAATTCAAAGACATCAGTTATGTGAAAGCTCAATGGTCAGGAGTAAGCGATGTGTAACATATGGAGGCAAGTACATAACAATACATAATTATATGAGAAAGTCCATGCAAATAAGCAAGACAGAATAAGCGAATGCAGGAGCTGAAGATGGCAGACCGATTCAGAGGCTTACAGAATGGGGGAACTGCTTGCTCATGTTGACCTGTTTTAAATGGTATCATTTACAGAGTGTATGATGACAGGCATGTCAACTTAGCAATAGTACTAGAAAAGTAATAACACATGGTGCTAGCAGCTGTCAAAGCCAGTGATGATAAAGCAGCAAGTTGCAGGCATCTATACTGATAGAGAAGATACGGTCAGCTACTCATATACAACATCTGACCATACCTCTCAACGTATTAGAGCAAGAAATCGGGACAAAGCCATAAATAATGGGGGGACAAAGGCCCAAAAATAGGGACACATTTTAAATATTGCTCTTACAAACTTAGAAAGTTCAAAAAAACAATGGTAGGAAGGCAGGATGAGATAAATAGAAGAGATGGATAAAATCCAAAACCTTTATTGAGTAGAAGCATTCATTAAGCTCTTTCATCCTTTTCTTCTAGGACATCATCAGAATAAAAAGTTACATATGAATTGTACTTAAATATTAGCTTCAGTTAACAATAAATCAACGAAAGTCTCTTAAAGGGACGTAATTAACTGTTTTTACAAATGAGTATTCTGCCCCTTTAAGAGACTTGGGTGGATTTATTGTTAACTGAAGCTAATATTTAGGTACAATTTGTATGTAACTTTTAATTCTGATGACGTCCTAAAAGAAAAGTATGAAACAGCTTATCGAATGATACTACTCAATAAAGGTTTTGGATTTTATCCGTCCATATTTATCACACCTTGCCTTGCTGCCGTTGCTTTTTTTAATTTAAGTATAGTTTGGTAGCTTGCTCCTTTTGTTGGTTTAATAGTAAACTTAGAAAGTTGATAGAATAACAGGTTTTGCATTAGCATGAATTTCCTTAATAGTATGAAATCTGAAACTCAAATGTTTGTCGTTATTTTCTGACTTCAACCCTCAATGATTTGCCCAAAACCCACAATTTTATGAGAAACAGACCAAAAATATGATGCAAAAATCTGTACAGTTAAGAGGTATGCATCTGACATGTCACCAAATAATTTAGCACTCCAGAGTGGACAGGACAGACACTGTCACTGTGTCAGTGGACCATGAAACTTGCAATTTGCCATCATCAGCAGTCACAGTAGCAATGCAACATCAGCCCTCTTTTGTCTCACAGTTTAACTCTCCATTAGTAGGACCTTTGAATGCATTAAAAGTATAACATCACTGTAAGTCCACAGACAAAGGTTCATAGGTGTGTACTAGGCTAATGGCCCTGAAGCCTTTACAAGCCTAGCCCATAGAAGTGCCCTGGCATTGTGCCACCCGATGTTAGTTCCCAGTGCCTCTATCTAGTAGAGCCACTGGAGTAATCACCAGGGTGAACTTTCTATTTCCCATCCACTCATCAAGGCTTTTCTTGAACAGGGCCAGTGAGGTGCTCTGCTTGACATGTATATGAAGTCTATTCCAGAGCATGGGCAGTCTCTGGGTTATGAACCTGTCCCCTCAGCATGTTTTGTTGATTGTGGTAATGAGGTTGAGATCAAGTATCCCCCTGTAGCATGCGCAGTGGGGCATGTGGTAAACAGTTTTACTCAGTACCTTGGAGTACATACCTTGTAGGACAAGACATTGTACCTTCCTATGGGACAGATGTGCAGGTGTCCAGCAGTAATGTAATCTTTACTTCATGCGTAAGCATGTTTCATATATTATTATGATCATTGTTAACCTGCTGTTTTCCCCTCCACAGCTATTAGATGCTGCATCCTCATCCAAGCTATCAGCTGGTATGTGTATAGTCCTCCTATGAAGTTAGCAGTACCAAAAACTTCTCCACCTTTGTCAGACAGATCAGTGTTTGTGAGCCTTCCCTGTGGTTGCCTCGCCCCACTGTGATGCCCCAAGCCTCCTGATTTGCTCTGTAGATAACTGTAACCCTCCTTTATACTTATTCTAGGAGCCTATTATGGCCACCATTGCATTATACCATGTCAGATCATGTCCCTGACATTCTGGTCAGCACCACCTTTGACCAGTTGATGCATGCAGAGGTCCTAAACTAGTGCAACCTTCTTCTGCATTGCAAAGATTTTCAAGCATTACCTCCCATATGTGGTCATACCAGTAAGTGTACTCCTACAGACAAAACATGTCATTCATATTCTAGGCTATGTCCTGCGTGTGTTACTGATCATGCCCCCCATGTCATTCATATGCTAGGCTATGTCCTGCAATTGTTACTGATCATGCCCCCCCATGTCATTCATATGCTAGGCTATGTCCTGCAAATGTTACTGATCATGCCCCCCCATATATACTTGGATATCACCTGCAGTTACCAATTTACAAGACTGCTCTCCCTAAGTATATGGCATTGTGACCATGTAGACACATAAGACTATGGAAGTTCCACACCCTGTAAGTTGGGGTATCTCATTCAGTTTCCTGTGAACATGGTGTCCTCACCACAAGTATAAGTCTGTGTGGTGTTCTTGCATCTGATATGGGGACATTGGGATGCCTATGCAACTACATGCCTTGAGAAGTATGTGTCCTGTGGAACCTACACGATGTGTGCAATATCTGAGGTGTGATACCTGTATGTGGCCCACCCTTGCACATGCCTCAGTTACCCAAACAGAAGTAACACTCTGACCTTCCCCTTCCCTAACATACATCACAGGAATTGCATGGGTGCAACAGCTATATTAAGTGGCCAGCTCTCCCTTTTGTTCTAATGCCCCACATCCATAGTACTTTTACAGCAGCTGCAATAATTTCTGTTTGTATGTTTGAAAGCAGTCTGTGCAACATGGTGATGCAACTTTGTATTGTGGTAAAACAGAACGCTCAGTACATCCAGTTTGTAAATTAGGCCAAACAGCACTAATGCCTTTGAATGACTTCATGTGTGCACTGTGCTACCCACACCTAGCAGCTTGCTCTGTGTACATACTGTTTAGTACATGGCAAGCAACATCTGTGGTTGTTCATCAATGGGAATGCGTGTAATGCCACTGTGCCACGGTGCACTACTGAGTTGTAGAATGCATGATTCAGTATGCAGATGAACAACTCTGAGTTCTTCAAAGAGAAGTATAGAATGAAGTGAAGCTGTACATGAAGGTACACAGCAAAATATCATGGCACAGAGCCAGGTAGGTATGGCTACGGAAGGCAAATGGCACCTCTCCTGCTCTCTACACCACTTTTTGTCTCTATGTTGCCTTACAAGGAGGGAGCCATCATCCCCTGCTCCATCAGTGCTGCATCCCAGAATGCATTTCATACCACCAGGCAGCACATGGCATATAGTGCAGCAGTGACCCAACAAAATGTTAAGAACATGTATATAATAATGAGTTTTTGTGAAGTAAAGCTGGATTTGTTAGTCACAGTGTTTATCACTTGGCATTTTGGCAATGCAATTTACTGGTATAAGCACTATGCCAATTTTTTCATAAACCCCAGATGTAGTAAATATTCAAATAAAATGTAAACTGTCTAAAGATCACTAAATGATATGTTCATTTTCCAACAAAGTGTCACACATACCAGATCATGCCCATAATTAAACCAGAAGGCTTAAAGATTTTATATTGATAAATGCACCTAGTCTCTAGTCTAAACAAGTTTGTGACACATAGCCATTGCCCTACCTTCAGCATATATTAGTTAGCAGTGATACTTAATTATTTATTTATTTAAAATTGCAGTATTCTTGTAATTCTATTTCAATATGTGAGTGGTTTTGACTAAATAAAACATTGGACAAGAATATCAGAATGCATAGTTCACACTTTGCCTGACACGAGTTATGAAATAACTGACATTGTGCAAGACATCATTAATTTGTGCTTAAGTACCCCATAAATAAAACTACATAATTCACATTTACCATAATGACCTTATATTTGGTGATGAAAATGACATAACGTATGGTTTAAAATGAAGTCGTCTTCATGACTACAGACTAGTATGTCTACTGTTCTAGTTATAGTTGTTACTTAATGCATGCGCCACGGCATTGTCTATAGGAGAGAATGAGAGCAAATTTGGGTGCAGCTGCAAAGCCTCCAAGACTACCTTAGTAAAATATGAAAAAAAATCCAATCATTGTCTGCCCTAACAAGTACAAGTCCACCCCTTTTCAGTCTGATGCTACTGTTTCAAACACAAACCCGTATGTTTTTGTAATGTTCTAAGAAACATTCTGCTACTATTAAAGTTCCTACTTGCTTATTTTACTTGTTTCTGCATTATGAGGACTCGGTCTGCTAACAGTCTATTCTGTCAGGGTGTCTGTCATTACATGCTTTATTCTGAACTTGTGAAGTAGAAGAATCCCATATCAGGTATGGTATATTCACATCACCTGTCACAATTGCTCATGTCATCTTTTTCCGTTATTTTCTGCTTCCAAAAAGTTTCTTAACATCCTTAAATACTGTTTCTAGTGGCATCTAGGTTTACTTGCACAGCAACTATCCTTTTATTATGTCCACTTTACCCCTTAATATGCCATTGTAATCCAGCTTTTACTTTACCCCCAAAATGCTGCTGCACCCAACATGTTTGGCTTGACCAGTCCATCCTAAAAATCTCAGTAGTCTGTAAGCACCATGTCTCTCTCACCAGCCATCATAGATGATATTTTTAAAATAATGGCAATGTCGACCATCTTCTGAAAACATATAACATGTTCCTGCGGCATTCTGTTGCAAAGGTTACTGACATTGTACAGTATTCTTTTGAAAGATTCCTGTCCCTCAGTCCATCCTCATTCTTTCAGCTGACCTCTGTATTCTCCATTGTTGCACAAAGGGACACAAGTAGACCTTACCTATCTAGCTCTGTTTTCTATATTTATAAAACTTGTGGATCCCAGTAGATATACAATGTAATCAACATGCCTTGTAATTATAAATGACAAGGGTACAGCTGTCAGAAGATGTTTTCAGATCATAAAATTCTAAAATCTATATTAAATGCAACTTGGAATTCTAAACTAGTATGTGCACATGGTGCTGAATATATCTTATGATCATAAAATCAGAAATGACTTCACAGATTAGAATTTAAATTACTGCGGGTGTCCAAAAGTACTGATTTGTGCTCATAATAGGATTCTTTCTACACTCTTCAAAGCATTAATCCTACTGTGTCATCAAAAGTGTTAGTGCAGTAAAAATTTAATTAGTTTTTAAATTATTTTGTGATTTAAATTGTGTTCAGAGTATATTACGCTTTACTTGTGTTCAGAAGTTGAAGCCAGTTTACAGAACAATGTAATTAGTGTATAAAGTATTGAATGTGTTTATAATAAGTACAACACTGACAGCTGAAGCTGTAGGCACATTTTTGAAATGTAAACTGTAGTGTGTGTGCGTGTGTGTGTGTGTGTGTGTGTGTGTGTGTGTGTGTGTGTGTGTGTGTGTGTGCGTGCGCTCCTGCATGTAAGTGACATTGTTAGTAATTATAAAATGCATCTTGAGTAACTGGAAACAAGCTAGGCCCAAGATATAATGATAATTGTGATCATAAGGAATGCAATACTGAGAAGTACCATGTAAGTGAAGTATACATGGAAATCATCTGACCAAAATCTGTACAGTTGTGCTCATAACTATGTCAAACATGTTCACAATAATCGTAACCTGCTTCTTGGATGTACAGAACATAATAATATTGTTAGAAATTGAGACCCATGTGGTTGTAAACTGGACTCTACATGATTTGTAAACCATTCATATGGTCGAAGTGTCAAAAGTCTAAAAAGATAAGTGTAATGAGTGTACACAGAGTCATTTTCACACTGAACTGATCAAAGGAAGGACACTGAGGAAACTTGGAGCTATAATATATAACATTAAGTATCCTGTTTTTTGTTTATTTTGTTCTTTATTTCTTTGTTATTTATAGCACTTTGTGTACTGTGTATTTTTCTAGCTAGTTTCACTGTGTGTGAGGTATTAACTGGAAATTGTCCACTTTTATTAAGCATCTGTTGGGTTGTTTGTTTCTGATAACTTGTTGCAGTTAAACTCTTTTTCTAGAGGCTCCTTTAGCTGTTTAAAACTTTCATTTAAAGGCTCACTGCTGCTTTTCAGCTGTGAGAAACATTTCTGCAGTTTGTTCTAAGTAGTGGGGATATTTGTAGCATTTCCATATTCAGGCTTGTATTTGGGCTTAGTGTTTGTGGAGGCTGTGTGTCTGAGCACATATTCAGGGACATCTTGGTTTAGCCAAAGCCATCAGTCATTTCAGTGAGAGAGAATTGTTTGAGGTCATTGGCTGACTGAGGTCACCTGGACTACAGCTTAGACTAAGCACCTCATTGGTTCTTTTGAGATTTCTTTCTTAAAAGCTGTCTCAGGTTTCAACTTTCTGTTACCTAAAAAGTTCAGTTGTGAGTGTTCTGCCATTTCACACTGAACTGATCGAAGGAAGGACACTGACGAAACTTGGAACTATAATATATAACATTAAGTATCCTGTTTTCTGTTTATTTTGTTCTTTATTTCTTTGTTATTTGTAGCACTTTGTGTACTGTGTATTTTTCTAGCTAGTTTCACTGTGTGTGAGGTATTAACTGGAAATTGTCCACTTTTATTAAGCATCTGTTGGGTTGTTTGTTTCTGATAACTTGTTGCAGTTAAACTCTTTTTTCTAGAGGCTCCTTTAGCTGTTTAAAACTTTCATTTAAAGGCTTACTGCTGCTTTTCAGCTGTGAGAAACATTTCTGCAGTTTGTTTCCCACCCTCCTATCCTGTTGGTATAGTGTATTTATAGTTGGTGGCTTTGCAGTTGCCCACCCCTAGTGTAAATTTGATCTGGGACCCTCCTCCCAGTCTAGTGTCGTTACCTCATTCTACCCAGAACAGGGAGAACATTTGAGAAGGCCAATCAGCTTAGTTTCTGCTACTCCTTTCTCTCTTTCCATTTAATTTTTTTTATCTGCTTTTACTGTATTTCTGTTTCTTCCTACTTTATTTTGCTTTTGCGTCATCTTAAAAGAACTCAATTGTATTTATTACTGCTTGGTGTAACTCATTCTAAGCCTTTTTGTTTAAGCACTTGGGCTTCAGACCAGTTGTTTTACATTAAGAAGGTTTGTGGTCTGCACTGTAGTGGCAGAACAGGTAGCTTACATATTTCTAAGTTGGGAACTGCTGATTGAGGGCTCAGTGTCTGTTATTCTAAAAGTGCATTAATTCTGGTTTAAGCACTTGGGCTTCAGGCCAGTTATTTTACATTAAGAGGGTTTATGGTCTGCACTCTTGTGGGAGGAGAGGCTAGACTCTGCCCTTCTATGCTGGGAATTTCTGGTTAAAGGCTTATAGTGCCTGCATATTTGAACTGCTTCTTACTGAAATTGGTACACCTTGTTTGCTGTAGCATAGACTAGAACCAGGCCTGCTGAATCTAGCTTTGTTTGTATAACTTGAGCACTAATCCAGGCATTCTTTAAAGTATTCAATTGTATTTATTACTGCTCAGTAGTAACTTGATTAAAGTATAGCTATCATTCTAAGTCTTTTGGATTAAGCACTTGGGCTTCAGACCAGTTGATTTACATTAGGAAGGTTTGTGGCCTGCACTGTGGTGGCAGGACAGGTAGCTTACATCCTTCTAAGTTGGGAACTGCTGATTGAGGGATCATTGTCTGTTATTCTAAAAGTGTATTAGTTCTGGTTTAAGCACTTGAGCTTCAGGCCAGTTATTTTACATTAACAAGGTTCGTGGTCTGCACTCTTGTGGGAGGAGAGGCTGGACTCTGCCCTTCTGAGCTGGGAATTTCTGGTTAAAGGCTTATAGTGCCTGCATACCTGAACTGTTTCTTACTGAAATTGGTACACCTTGTTTGCTATAGCATAGACTAGATCCAGGCCTGCTGAATCTAGCTTTGTTTGTATGCTTGTTGTTTGTTTGCTTGTTATTTCCCTGAAACGCTAATTCCACCTAAAACGTGGCTTTTCAGCGCTTCTGTGGATCGCTAGTGATATCTGCATTGCTTACTATACTTATTTCCTTGTTTCACTTGAAAGAAAGTTACTGTTTGTCGTTTTTGCATTTAAGTTACCTGTAACACATTGCATTTAAGTTACCTGGCACTTGCTCACTAAAGCAATTATATAAGTCAGCACTAAGAAATTAAAAGCACTACACCCTCACAAACTCCCCTTGAGTACCTTGTTCCCCATTGGCCCTTTTTTCAATTATAAAGGAATTCCCAATACTATTCTAGCATGTCCAAAGGTCAGTTGTCAATCTCCTCTCCAGTCCAGCTGGTGAATCTGGGAATCTTGAGGCAATGTTACAACTGCCTCATGTACACACACACAACCCTCTCCTCCTCCCAACAAATTCCAACACATGTGAGAGATGCAACCATATAGCCAAACTGGAGGCTAAGCTCTCTCAACTCAGTACTGGCGTAACCAGTCAGGAGGAGAAGGAAACCACACTCACTACAATTCCAGTCTCACATAGACCTACCACGACAGCAAACCAAACACATAAACACACAAAAACATACTCGGAGGCTCTAAATAAAAATCTGCCTAAGCAGCAGAGACCTCCAAAGCAGACACCCAAGCAACCGCTACCCCAAAACAAAACACGTGCAACACATAGCTCACAAAGCCAGTGTGATGAACAGTCACAGCCCTTAAGGCTAAACAACACACCTGATACACTTGCAATAGGTGACTCTATCATCAGGCATAATGACGTCCCGCTCACCAGGCTGAACAAGGAGAAGGTCACTGTGAGCTGCCTGTCGGGTGCTAGGATCCGCCACATAACACCAGCACTCAGGTCACTCCAAGGCAAGTACAAATATGACTCAGTCATTGTCCATGCTGGTGTGAATGACCTGAGACATACCTCCCTGGACTACATGAAAAGAGACATAGAGGAACTCTCTGAGCATGTAGCCCAGGCCGGTATGACCCTGACCTTGAGTAGCATCTTACCCTCACCAAGAATGATGCCACAATATGAAGACAAGATGATCAATTTCAACAATTGGCTTAAGTATTGGTGTCATTCAAAGGGGATCCAATGCCTGTCAGCCTGGGATGACATGCTCGACAAGCCACGATGCTTCGCTAGGGATGGCTTGCACCTGTCACCCCTGGGTTTTCAGATATTGGCAAACGCTCTTGCTACCCCATAGTGCCTTTGTTAGGCAAGGCTCAGAAGACAAACCCACCTCCATAGGTATCACAAGGGATAAGAAACTAAGAGTAATGCTACTCAATGCCAGAAGTCTAAACCTCAAGATGCACGCACTCAAAACTCTCCTTAGCATGGAGAACATCGATATCTGTGCAGTAACAGAAACCTGGTTCAAGGCTCCCGAGAGCACCCCAGCACTACCAGGTTATATCTCATACCATGCTTTCCCCCCAAACTTGGACCGAACCACAAAAGGAGGGGGAGTATCAATATTCGTCAAAGATATCCACACCTCCAGGTTGGTGGCGCAGCCCGAAGCATCAGAGACTATCCATGTGCAACTAACAGTGGGTAAAACTGCCTTACAGTTTAGAGCCTGCTACAGACCACCCTCCCAAACCCAGGAACCCCACTCAGCCTTCCTGAGAACACTGGAAAATATGAAGGTCTCTCCAAACACCATTATATTGGGCGACTTCAACTACCCAGACATAGACTGGGAGCATTACTCTAGCTCCAACACCCTAGCCCAAAGGTTCCTAGAATTTATAAACTCAAATGCTATGGAACAACTTGTTACCACTCCCACAAGAGGGGAAAACATACTGGACCTGATCATCATCAACATGGGGACTCTATGCTCCAGACCAGAAGTGTATCCCTCACTGGTAAGATCAGACCATAAAGTAATCTCACTGGATATTCACATCCCGACCCCACCCCCTGCCCAGAAAACCAAAGTGAAAAACTTCTCTAAAGCAAATTTCACACTCCTCAAAACCGAGGTGGAATCCTTCAAAGACCTGGGCCTGTGGAAAATACGTCTCAGACCGCAGAATCCTTTATAAACGCATTCTATGAACACCTTCAGGAATGCATGGATCATGCAATCCCAAATAAAACCAAGACCCAATCCTCCAAAGGCAGACATCCTGTCTGGTGGACCCCAGCCATAAACAAACTATACAATAGAAGGAGGAAGCTACTACATGATAGAGCAAAATCCCAAAAAGGGAAGGCATCTCTGATCAGTATTAGCAAAAAACTACGGGCACTCATAAAATCGTCTAAGGCCAGCTTCGAGAGAAAAATTGCACAGGACACTAAGGATAATCACAAGGCTTTCTTTAGTTATGTTAGGAATCTGGGTGGGAATTCCCAGATATGCTCAGAATTAGTCCAAAATGACAAAAATACACCGAACCCACAGACATTGCCAACATCCTAGCTGATAGGTTCAGCGCAAACTCCCCCCCCCCCAAAAGGGCAAATATCTATCCCAGCAGAGTGCTGCCCCCATGACATCTCAGATGCTCAGGTAAGAGCCGCCTCCAAAGCAAAAACCACAGCATCAATGGGACCAGATGGTGTCCCGGGCTGTGTCCTACATGTACTCCAAGAAGAGCTAAACCCAAACATAAAACTACTGTTTAATCTCAGCCTTACTACAGGATATGTACCCAAAGAGTGGCATACAGCAACAGTGGTCCCTCTCCACAAAGGTGGTGCCTCAACGGATCCTGGAAACTATCACCGCATAAGCCTGACTAGCTTGGTCTGCAAAGCTATGGAAAGGATCTTCATGGACCTCATAAATAAAGATATTGGGGACCTACAGACACTGGATCCTACCCAGTTCAGCTTTGTTAAGGGCAGATCCTGCCTCTTAAACCTGGTCGATTTCTTTGAAACAGTCACCAAGGCCATTGACGAGGGGAAGGTAGTCCACACAGCCTACCTGGACCTCGCAAAAGCCTTCGATACAATACCCCACTCAAGCATTATAGATAAGCTCGCCAGCTTAAATATAAACCCCTATGTCACTAGATGGGTTGCAAACTGGCTCAAGGACAGAACCCACATGGTTAGAATTGCTGGAGCCATGTTAGACTCCAAACCAGTTACAAGTGGTGTCCCACAAGGCTCAGTCCTGGGACCTCTCTTGTTCGGTATATATTTCTCAGAGGTACAGGCCAACACAGAAGGACTGTGGCTGACCAAGTTTGCAGATGACTGCAAACTGGGCGCCATAATAGACTCTCCAGCCGACACAAGCATCCTCCAAAAGGGCCTCATAGAAATAGACAACTGGTGCCAGAGCCATGGCCTCAAGCTAAACGCCAAAAAGTGTATAGTCATCCCCTTTGTCAAAAACAAAGTGCCCACAAATTACCACATAGGTGGTAATCCATTAAGTACAGAAGAAGTAATTAGGGACCTGGGGACCCAAGTTGATAGCAATCTCTCATTTGACAACCACGTGGCCAAAGTGGTTAGAAAACATTTTATATAGCCCACCTAATCATGAAGGGATTCACATCTAGATCAGGGAGGTCATCGTGTCTCTTTACTCATCCCTCATCAGGCCCATAATTGAGTACAATGCCCCTTTTGGGATGTACCTTACCAGACACCTGCAGCAACTGGAAAGACCCCAAAAGTACCTCACCAAGAGGATCAAAGGGCTCAAACAGATGCCATATGCTGCCCGGTTAAAGAAACTCCAGCTCTACTCAGTGGCATACCACCTGCTCAGAGGCGATCTGTGCCTGACGATAAAGCCATGTCCAACCTGGAATTAATGGACATGCTGCACCTCAGAAAATCCAAATCCCATCGAGCTATGTGCTCAAGAGACTTGAACCTCAGCACTGAAATAAATAGGACATGCTGGAGGGACAGATTCATAACCCAGAGGCTCCCTTCACTCTGGAATAAAATCCCAGTCCAGGTTAGGCAGAGTCCCTCATTGACTCTCTTCAAGAGGAATCTTAATGAGTGGATGGGAGATCGTAGGTTTACCCCAGGTATCACTTCTGTGTCACTGTTAGACAGAGGCACAGTATACTAACCTCGAAAAAGGGCATAGCAAAATTAATTTAAAATGGGTGGTGAAAGCCAAACACACTCTGGCTAGGCTTATAAATGCCCTAGGGCAGATAGACTAGTATGAACCTATGTACCTATAAGATCAGAAATTATGATGTGGGTGGGCAAGATCTCCATTTTGTTCTATTTATGGCATAGGCTTATGGTAATCACATGGTCATAACTGTGTTCTAGGTACACATAGTAATTATGTATCATGAACTAAGATATGCTTGAGCAAAGTACCATGGGAGTTACAGATATTCATGGTTTGCCACACTTGCAGAGCATTGTTGTGGGTTACGTAGTGTGCCATGGGTTTGCAGCATAGTCAGGTGATCGTAAACTGTGTTTTGAGTAAACTGCAGAATGAGTTTACAGATAATGTGGTAGTAAACTGTGTCATGGCTATACTGAATAACGATGCATTTCTTAAATGTTATATGAGTGCACAAAGTAATCATAACTGTAAAGCAAACTAAAGATTCACAGCATCGCCATGTGGTAATAAACTCGTCTCTGGGCTGACAGAAGCATCATGTGATCATAAACCATGCCAAGATGAAACAATTTAATCATGTGACTATAAAATGTCCAATGAATGAAGTAATCCTGTGACAATGCACTTTAGTATCAATATGCAGAATATTACATAATCATATTTGGTTATCATTGATTATGCAATGAATCATCATTAATTAATAGAACAGTTGTACGATTATAAACCATGAAGGTGATGAATAGAGTTATTGGGTCACTGTAAGCCCTCTGTTCACTGAATTTTCCTGTTGAAGGGGGCTGCACTGCCCACACCCCCTGCTAATTATATATACCAACTCTGAGATCGCACTACTGTGGTGAAATAGAAGGTTTCCTTATCCCTGTGTTACCGGTAAGTAGGTACTAGTTCCATTCCCATGATGTTGGCCAACTATGATCATTTGATGAACTTATTTACAACCATTTGCCCTTTCGATGGAAGTAACTATTAATGGTCTATGTGCGATGAATGACTGTTTAATGAACATTCCATTCGATCACTAAACATAGACCCAGTAAAAATGAGGTGCATAAAAGACACAAAGCTTTGACTATACCTGTGAGTACAGTATAAATAAATTATAACATTGTTAAATGTACAACAGATGTCCAGGTGGACATTTCCTGGCAATAAAACATCCACTCAGTCAGTTGCTCACTAAACAACTCGGTTCTGTAGAATAATTCAGATTTCAGATTTCCTCATATTTCACAGAGCTTTAATGTTATTAAAGTTAGATGGCATAATTTCATGTAATTCAGTTCTTATTGCTCATTCCTTGACTAGACTTCCCTTCAGGCAACTTGTTAACTTGTATGAAGAACTTCATATTATTTATATGTATGCATGTATGTATGTATATAATATGTGCATGCATGTATGGGTGCATGACAGATGAACAGGCTTAGTTCATTTATGCACAAGCATTTTATATATTATATATCGGTGTGTGTGTGTGTATATATATATATATATATATATATATATATATATATATATATATATCGATAGATTGATATATAGATAGATATAGATATAGATACATGGATCCCTATTAGTTGATTGAGTTTTCAGAAACTGGAAATTCATATGGTTGAGACCATATGATTGAGTTTTTGAAAACTCAAAGCTTTTGAATGGAGATTGGGGTACAGCAAAGGTTGGGAAATCTGCCCTTTTCGTCACTGTAGTGGATCTTGGAGTTGATATATATAATTTGCAGGGGGGGTGAGGGGTGCAGAGGGGCATGCACCCCTGCATAGTTTTTTTTAAAAAGTAGACTTTTGTGTTTTTTTTCCATATCCAAGGTTTTAGGAAACACAGAGTTTGCGAAAACTCAATCATCTGACATTGATCCATTTATATAGATGCATTGATATTGATCGAAACAACCAAATCCCAGCATTTACAAAGTCAACACCAAAAGATTAACTTTGCAAATGCTGACACACTACAAGAAATGTGCCAATCTAAGGGCAAGCAAAAAGTTACCAAATAAAAATAGTTAAAAACATCATTTTATGCAGAATGGCAAGTCCTCCTGCACATCTACACCCCTTTGCTAATTACATATACTAACTCTAAGATTGCTCTGTCTTGGGGAGTCAGCATATTTCTCTACTCGGAGACCTGTGTAATCTCACAGACCTGTCAAACAAATTTGGTCAGCTAAATAGATGTTAACCAAAAGTAGAGTCGCCCAACTTCAGTACACCCATATATATTATATATGCATGCATACACGCACAGAGGTATGTGTGTGTGTGTGTGTGTGTGTGTGTGTGTGTGTGTGTGTGTGTGTGTGTGTGTGTGTGTGTATGTGTGCACGTGCACATGCAGTCTGATACCATTAATAAGATAATGCATCACAAATTATTGTGGGTGTATAACACTTTGAGGTGCTCCTTACAAAACATGCATAGGAGATTTCTGTATATTGGCTGATATGAATCGACATGTTCACAGCAGTAGTGTTTTTAAGCACTTTGTCTTATTATCATTGCTCCACAGCAGACACATTACAATCAACTCGAGCCAAGGTTCACACCACCGGGTGGTTAGTGACATTTTACATTAATGTGTTAATCATTTTATGTGTTCACCTATAGATTAACTGATTGATTTACAGAACACTGAACCATGCAGTCAGAGGAGAGAAAAACAATTTCTAACAATGTACTCAGTGAAAGAAAATGTAATCAAAATCTGTTTATACCACAGCAGAAATACTCCAGTAAAATTACTCAGTTGTTCTGCTAATGGCAACATTTCAAAGTGTTTATGTTTTTTTATGAAACAAAATGTGTGTTACAAGTCTATAGTAACACCACTGCATTACATAACTTTGCAACCCTTATAAATAAATTTAAATATACAACAGAGATTTGAAGGAATTGGTGAGGGTACACTTGTTTTTCCTATTCTACTAGCTAATGTCACCTGTATCAGCATTATAATTTTGTCTCATCCTGTAACATATATTTTCTGACATGGAGGCAGGTGTTTAACTGAGCCCTATGGCAAAACTAATTATTTCAGCAATACTTCACCACTTGTAATACCAGTTGTGCAATTTATATTTTGTCTGTCACATCACATGCACATACAGAGGTGTCACATACATATGTAGGTATCCTGTGCACATACACTGGTATCACATGCACATAGAGAGGTATCATGTGCACATACATAGGTATCATATGTACATACATAGGTATCTCGTGCACATATAGAGGCATCACATGCACATACATAGGTATCCCGTGCACATATGGTGGTATCCTGTGCACAAACATAGGTATCCCACGCATATACATAGGTATCACGTGCACATACAGAGGTACAGACACAGATTAGCTCTGTGGTCTTCTAGTGTAGGTGTAAAGAAAAAGAGCACTATGTGATACCAGCATACAGCAAGGCTTGGGAACCTCTTAGGAAAATGTTAGCCTTTGTGTAGTGACAGCACATCCTGTAGCATGTGGGGAATGTGCCTTGTACACATCCCCTGCATGTACATCACTGTGTGTTATCAAGCCTGTGGTTCAGTGGCAGCCTGCACTATTTATGCATATCCCCCAGGTGTCTTACTGAGTTTAAAGAGCACTAAGGATATTACAGATGATTTGTCTGTGATGTCATGAGGCATACTCGTGGGGTACCACTAATGAGCACAAAGTCTTTTTTTTCTTTTGTACCCCCTTTACATCATTCACCTGGCTCAGCTTCCCATTGGCCTATGTCCACAAAGTGTCTAGCAGCAAATCTCTTACTACCTGGACTTACTCTAGTATTGCTGGGACCTGTCATGCCTTCTATGTGAGTCCTGTAGGCCTGGCCATCTTTGCATCTGTCCAGGGTTTTTCTTTTTTATATGACCTACCCACTCCCCCCTACCTCCCACGCTTGTTGACTATGTCCAGGGGCACCTCTCCTCTTTAGATCATGCCCATCTTTAGGGAGCCTCATCTTCAAACACCATCCTACCCAGGATGAGCAAATGCCTGTCTATCCATGCTGCTCTGTCAATCAGCCAAGCAGCTAATCGAACCCAGGTCACCTGTGACATGGTTTAGGCATTATCCTTCTACACCACCTGAGCGGCTGTGAGCATAATCTTGTCATCACTTACATCAAGTAATGGTCATGACAACCTCAACCATGTACAGTAATGGCAACTGACATTGCCAATCATGTACAATGTTATACATCATAATATTTTATTTAAAATACTTTAACTGTCTAATCTGTGTTTGTATAGATATTGGTGTCTTTACTGGGCCTCCTATGCCCCTTGCTTTATTCCAAAATCCATTGCTGTCTTTGTTAAGTATTGCTGCTAGTTGCCACTTTCTTTTATCCACTACCATTACTATGGAAAAGTACATTGTGATGTCTAGTTAAACATTGTAGCATTAATCTGGAGTACGTACCCCCCTGTACCTCCCCCTTTCCTCTTCTGTCATTCTTCTTGAATTGCATCACTTACACCATCCACTAAGTATGTTGTGCACCCCTTATCAGGTCTTCCCTTTTTTCTATCCTCAGATAAGAATAGAATGAACTTCTGTATACCTTCCTCATACCTCTACTCCTCCTGCCTGTAATACCCAATCAGCCTTTCTTTGTACCTTCTCAACAAACTTTTATTCCTCAAATGTCAGTAGAAATTAAGTCATTGGGCTGGGGGCCTCAGCTAATATCTATAAAGGGATAATATAACCTCTCTTTTTCTGGTGTCCACTCCCCAAAGGATATAGCCCAGCATCTTATTAACCCTGGCTACAGCTTTCTTAGTTCATATTCACTGGTTCTTTTTCAGTGTTACTGTTAGACTAATGTATTTTTCCTGATTTTTGAATTTTAAGATCACTCATTCCAGTTGGTATTTTAGTTTTGAGTTATCAGAGCCCAGATGAACTATTTCACATTTTTCTGCATTAAACCTAGATGTTATTGCTTAACCCACTGTATCATACTCCTCACATCTCTTTAAGGCTTGCTTCCCCATTTCTAGTGGCCCTTCTGTCTTAGTCTCATCCAGAAGTGGGGCTTCACTTTTCATAGTGTCTCTGATGATGTGTAATACAAAGATGCCATAGAAATAGAGTGCTGCTCCCAAAACCAATAGCTGTGGAACCCCACTTAAGTTCTCTCTCTCCTTTGAGAAGGTTCCTCTGACAACTATTTCTTTCTTCCTGCCACCCAGCCACCTGTCTACCCTTTTGGTCAACCTTTCTCATACTCTAATGTCCTTCATTTTCTCTGTGATTTTCCTCTAAGAGACTCAAGGGCTTCACTGCCATCCACGTATACCACATCAGCTTTCCTTTGTTTTATAAAGTTCCAGTTTGTTTGTAAAATTCTATTGTACTCGATCATAAAAAGAATGAATCTGGACTGACATGGCCTGCTTTTCACAAATGCATGTTGATACTTATCCTGCAGAAACTAGCTAGCCTTTCTCTTAGCATCTTCTCCATGACTTTCCTGCTACCGAAGTCGGAATTATGGGTCTGTAGCTTCCTGGATGACCAATATCCTACTCTTTCCCATGATGGAACTCTTTCATCCTTCTCTTTTATTAGGACGCAAATGAACAGTTTCTAATTTTTCACCTTACATACTTTACTTGCTCAGTTCCTTGACCAATCTCTGCAGCCATGTGTTCACATTCCTTTCTTCCTAAATGTATCAGTAAAGTACTTTCTTCCTTCGCTGTTCATTCTTCTAGAAGTTTCTGTTTTGGCCTTTCTTTTGACATTTGTTACCTCTTTACTCTTTCTTTCTAGTTTCTTTGTACAGCTGTCTGTGCTCTTTTCCTCCCTTCATTAACTCATGAAATGCTTTTTTTTTACTTTGCAGTGACTGCTTCCTATTTTTTCTCTGCCTTTGTCTTTTTTCTAGCTCTATTTCCATAGCAGGTAACATGGTCTCTTTATCCACATGCTGATTACTCCCTTTTTAGTTACCTGCTTTCTGCCAGTTCACTCTCAAAGTGGTCACCAAGTCTTTATGTGTGATGTTCTACACTGGTTTCAGTTATTTCCTTATTGCACCCCTTACATGGTCACACTTTTGGCCGGAGCCACTTCTTTTCCCAGGTGAGAAACCCCTTGTCCTTGTTAAAAACAGTGTTGAGTACTTTGTTGTTCTTTGTATCTACCTGTACTAGATGAATGAATCAATTAATTTGCTACTTTTCACTGTTTCATTTCCCTCCCTTATCTAGATGAGAAATCCGCTGTTCTACTTTGGGGAGATTAGAATCTTGCTTCATAACAGCTATTTATTTCCTTCCCCAAGACTATATCAATTCCTTCACCTCATAATCGCTTCTTTTTTGTCTGCTCAGTAATGCCCTATCAAGTCACTGGTGCAGTTGTTCACTGGATGTCAGTGCTACTCCACCTTAACCACCTCTCCTAAGGCATTCCTCCTGTCTGCAGCATGTCTGAAGTGCTACATTATTCATAATTACAACTAGATGACTGTGTGTGTGTGTGTGTGTGTGTGTGTGTGTGTGTGTGTGTGTGTGTGTGTGCGTGCGTGTGTGTGTGTGTGTGTGTGTGTGTGTGTGTGTGTGTGTGTGTGTGTGTGTGTGTATGTGTACACATAGAAGCATAACACAAAGAAAAATGCAAACCAAATCTTCAGTTTGGCAAAACAATATATCAGAAAACTGCATCAATCAAAATCAGTCCTCTAAGTGCGTGGTTTTCCAATTTGGTTCTTGGCCAAGATGCCTTCTGTGGAGAGTCAGTACTGCCTTTTTGCATCTGTTGTGGATTTTTCTGGGTACTTTGATTTTCTCCTACATCCCACAGACTCACCACAAGAAAACGGGCAATTGTTTAAATTATTTGTAGGTGTGTGCGTGTGTGTGTGTGTGTGTGTGTGTGTGTGTGTGTGTGTGTGTGTGTGTGTGTGTGTGTGTGTGTGTGTGTGTGTGTGTGTGTGTGTGTTTCTGTATGTGTGCATGTGTATGCATGTGTATTTGTGTTTGTGTGTGTGTGTGTGTGTGTATGTGTGTGTGTTTCTGTATGTGTGCATCTGTGTATGTGTGTGTGTGTGTGTGTGTGTGTGTGTGTCTCTGTATGTGTGCATCTGTGTATGTGTGTGTGTGTGTGTGTGTGTGTGTGTGTGTGTGTGTGTGTGTGTGTGTGTGTGTGTGTGTGTGTGTGTGTGTGTGTGTGTGTGTGTGTGTGTGTGTGTGTGTGTGTGTGTGTGTGTGTGTGTGTGTGTGTGTGTGTGTGTGTGTGTGTATGTGTGTGTGTGTGTGTGTGTGTGTGTGTGTGTGTGTGTGTGTGTGTGTGTGTGTGTGTGTGTGTGTGTGTGTTTCTGTATGTGTGCATCTGTGTGTGTGTGTGTGTGTGTGTGTGTGTGTGTGTGTGTGTGTGTGTGTGTGTGTGTGTGTATGTTCCATCTTTCCTATAACTCTGCACTGGATTATGTGGGTAGTCGGAGAATGAGTACTAATGCAGCAAAACACAAGAAGTCTTAAAACCCTCCATCCTCTCTAGACTTGTAATGTTACTTCAGTGACATAACACATGGAAGGGAAGGGGAATTTTTCCTGTTCCCACTGTTACCAAACACAGATGTACCAGAATCGTACCAATTATTAGAAGTTACCCAAGCAATGGGTGGTGCAGTGGTGTAGCGGTAACATTGTTGCCTTACAGCAATAGGTTCTCCAGTTTGATTCTTGGCTGGGGTGCCTTCTGTGGAGTCTGCATGTCCTCTCTGTGTTTGTGTGCATTTCCTCCGGGTACTCCGGTTTCCTCCCACGTTACAGAAATATGCATCTGGACTGTTTCTTCCTGGGCCTCTGTTGAAAATTGGTTTTGTTCCAAGTCGGACTTTCCCGGTTAACAAATGTTTAATAAATAATTAAAATATTTTCACTTAATAGTAGATTTGATGGTTCCTATTAAAACAACAATGATTTAAATTAGTAATTTTCGACAAACTGTCAGCTTTCCAAGTAATTGTGTGTGTGTGTGTGTGTGTGTGGGGGGGGGGGAGTGATGATGTGACTTTTTTGGATATACTAATGTAGTCCATTAGTGTAATTTAAACATTCTGGAGTTTGATATGAATATTTTCTTGTATCTAGAGCTGTTCTTTTCAAATCTTTGTGCAACGTTTAAATGTAACAGGTTAAACTACAGAGAAAATATTTAAATTACAAGCTGTATTGTGTCTGAAATGATGTTTTTCTTGCTTACCCCCTTGATATCTGATGCTTGAATACAGTATCCTCAAGTTCCCCTGTGTTTTGCCTGTAGTTTCTGAGCAAAACAGGCTCCCTGCACATCTGAAACAAGACAACTTCAGAATGAGGTTTACTGTGTACATTATACTGTCTATTTCTCTTTGCAATTTTCCCAGCAGTCTCTGCTAAATAAATCATTTTCCTTCTGCATCTTTCATTCTGTTCTCCCTCCCTATTCTCACTCTCTCTCTCTCTCTCGCTTTCTTTTGAGCGTCTGCACCTTACTGCTTTCTACTCTTTTTTTTTTCTCTTTCTTTCTCGTGACCTCACCACTTCCTTTTGAAGTAAAATGCTGTTTTAATATTTCATCACATTTATCTGTTCATTTTTGTTTTAATGGTGTTTTAGCCACCTCCCTAGATAATGTGGATTTCCCAGCCTAGCTTTGTATGTGCACAAACTCATTTTCTTTAAGTCGTGGAAAGAGAGAAAGAACGGTCTCATTACCTCTGAGTTCCTGAGTGGCAGCTCTGCAGAATGCTTCACTGTAATCCAGCATTTCCGTTCTCTATTTTTCACCACTTAGAGTCTCTCTAAGGGTAGAATAAAAAGACAAATCATTTCATGTATTTTAAACGAGCTGTCAGAATACCGAAGAAGAGTGAGGATAGGGACAGGCTCCAAAGGGGCTTTTGCAATGATGCAGAATTCAGGTTCTTTGCTTCATAATTGCAAAGTACTTACTGCGTCCTGATAGCCTGAAAATGAAATTGTTTCCAGTCTTAATCTATGACTCAAGTTCAAAACCAAGTCCAGTACTACTGAACAGACAGGTCAGTGACTCAGCTTTGAATCAGAGCTCTGTATGCAGGGCAAAGTTTTATTGCAACACCTGGTTTCTGTAGAAAAAAAAACAATTAAAATGTGCAGTAACACATGGCTAGACATGAGACTGGGTAAATACATGCCATTAAATTAGTCTGTTTGAAAAGCAAAACATTTCATATATGCACCAGGCTGAAACATGACAGAGAACAGAGCCAGTGTGCAGTTTTTCATCTTTTCTGTTCTTGTTTTGTAGCCTCATAAGTTTATGTCATTCCTTGTGGGTTTGTAGCATATTGTCACACTAATACTCAGATGACTAGTTATTTAAGAATGGCATGAGACTTAAAAAGCAAATAGTCAAATCTTGCTTATGTAGTGATACAGTGAGGGGTTTACCATTATTTATTCAAAGTTTGCCAAGAACCAAAGACAATGCTGATTAAAAAGCTAGTCCTAGCCATCTGTTTTATGATGCTGAGAGCAGTGATGAATCTATGATGATGATGGACAGTGTTATGCTTGTGTTCGCAGTTTAATCTGGAAAAATACCCCTAACTGTACCTATCAGCTATCTCTGATCTTCAGGGATGTCCTTGATTTTTACACAAATTTTAAGACTTTCCCTCTTAATCCCTCTTAAAACCAGTGACTGTTGGAGAAAAGGTGGTGAATTGTACTTAATAAATAACAATAGTAATTAGAGTTATAGACTTCTAGGTCAGAAAATGTATATTAATTCACATTCTCTTATTCTGTCAGTGTCTCAAGTTAATAGTGCTAATGTTTTAAAAGTGTTCTGATTATTTCTGGATTTGTCCCTGATTCGGTTGAGATTTGTCCCTGATTGGTTGAGAGCTACACCCCAAACATACTGAGGCATCCCTTGCCTAGAACTCTTGTCTGCCACTTGGCTGTGGCAGTGATACTCTAAGTATGTGTTTATCTAAAATCATGTTTTTCCTCTTATACCATTTTGTCTTGAGTGAGTGTCCACCTCTAAATCTGCTGATACTGCAGACTACAGTACAGGATAAGACTGTTGTGCTAAGGTTTCGGAAAGCAGCTGATTAAATCTGTGTGTGCAGATGGAAAGTAGTCAGCTGGCCTGGTAACATTCCATAGAGCCGTGAGTAGCATAATGCTAATTTCTGCCTGTCTTCCTATCAATGTGTGAAACAGAAGACAATTATTGCTTTGGCTCCTCTACAACACTCAGTCAGTCTATTTGTTCTAGCTGGATGGGTTTTCCTGGGCAATGAGATAGTCCTCTGGCCCATTTGTTCCTACCCAGGAGTCTCAATCAGCCTTCCATTCTCTGGCAGGAGTCAGGCAGAGGGAGTGGTCTGACTTGCCTGTCCTGCAGAATGACCTACAGTCTCTCATTGGTAGCTCCCCCTCCCTCTACAGCAGCAAGTCCAAACTATGTTATTCCTGTCTTCACAGGGAAATAGTTTCTCCACACACACTCTAAGTTCCCCTTGGCTTTATTAAAGGGAATGCACTCATAAAGTACAGAGGTGTAACATATAGTGTTCCCACTAGGTGTATCTCATTTGTTGAGCTAACTACCCCACCTACCACCCTCCAACCCCAAGGATGAGTGAGCCAACAGCAGCATCTTACTCACTTGCCACATATGGGCGAGCAGTTAGGATATCCAATTTTCACTAAGGTAGCCAAGTTTGAATTCTAGAGATGGGAATGGCATTCTCCTTTACGTTGGGAGGGGTCAGCAAAATAGTTAAGGTGTTTACCTCACAGTCGAGAGGTACAGGGTTTGAGTCTCAATAAGGGCAAATTGGCTACACTTAAAATGGTTCACAAGGGCAGGTAGCCTAGTACTTACCTATGAACTTATAAGCTACCTATGAACTTTCATTCTCACTGGTCACCTCCTACAGGCACCAAATCCACTAATTGAACTCTGGTCAAACTGGAGGTCAGGCTTTGTGGGTCTTGGGATGGAGGCTGGCCATTTTGAAGTGAGTCCACTGAAGGAAAAGGCTGGATCATTTCATTACCTCTTTGTTTCACACGGTCCATGGAGAGGGTTTGGGAGAAGCACTAGCCTGGAATTTTCTGATGAAATTTCTGGGTAATGTTGAATGGTGAAAGCCCAAAGCGATCTTGAAATCCGTGTATAATCAGCAGTGCAATAGTTAAGCAGAATAGACATTTTTCTAATGAATAAGCAGTGCAGGTCAGAGAGACGATTTCAGAGTAAATGATATCCCATTTGTGACAGTATGAAAACATTAGGGGACTGGTATATAGTCACCCACACTTCTTAGATTCCATGCAAGCAGACTAAAACTGAGCATAAATGATAATGTTTTTTGTAGAATAACTAGCCAGTGATCTCCATTTACTGGTAGCTGAGTTTGGACAACATATTAAAGATTGGTATGATGTAGAGTTTAGATGTGATCCTGCTGTCTAAAAGAGCTAGAGACAGAGCTGTACCAGAACTGCGTAATGTAGACAGCATGCCCCAGCTCTTACTCCCACAGCGATTTCAGTAATGCAGTCTGTTTGTAAACAGGACGATAGTTAAGTGCTTTGATACCAGTCTTTCATGTCAGGATGAGCCTTGCATGTCCAGTTAGCCTTATGATTCCTCCATATTGTCTGTGAGCATGATAATAAAAGTTAATGGTGTCTGTAAGAGGAGGTCTGTATAGCCACACAAATATCTGAAATGTTCGTATGTGATCTTAAGGCTATGCAAATGGACTTCAAGAACCATATTATTCAAATTTATAAAATGATTTAAACCAAATGCATTTCTTTTCTTAGTAACTGCACATATTATTTAGAGGGGAATGTTGCAAACACAATGTATTTTGTGCACATAACAGTTGTAGCAAATCATCAAGACAGAGAAAGAGAGAGAGAGAGAGAGAGAGGGAGAGAGAGAAAACACCCGCAATCATAAAGTGGAGAGCAAAATCTGTAGACCATGTGTCCTGATGTCTGAGGCAGCAGTCTCTGCTACACTTAGGACACAGATGTCCAAGGATTGGACATCCATCATCTGGAATTGCTATTCAGCACCTAAGTATATAGTGACCCCACTTTCTCCACTCCCACCCAACCTCCCCCTCAGAACTAATTTAAATATGCTCAGGATTTTTTCACCTTCCTCCAGAACCCGTAGGAAAACCAGACCAGCTTTCCATTTCTGGAGTCTCACCCTGCATCAGAGGAAGAGGAAGTCAGTCTCCTCAGATTCTGAAGGGAGGAAGAGCTGGTCTGCAGGTATCAGACAAGTGCCAGTCGGTCACTGCCAGAAGTTGAATTTCAGCTGAAAACATCTAAAGCTAAGTACCTCATTGTGGATCTTTTTTTCTTGCACTTACTGATGTCTGAAAAAGTTAACAATTGTCTCGCCTGTGGAAAGCAGATCCCACCCCGAGACTTCTATTTTTAATGGGTCACTTGTTTAGGCCCAGACCATGACATCCCCCATTGCCAGTTCTGTGCCCTCTTTAATGCGAGAACCATTCACTGTAGAGCTCTTTTTGTAGACAGTTATTTCCATGTTCCGTCTTCGCATTCTGATATGGCATCCATCAGCCAACAATCTGTGGATATTCTGAAAAAATGTAGAGATAGAGATAGAGACAGACCACACAAGGCTAAGGCTTCTGACGATTATACCGCTAAGCAGGTTGTCAGTTCTCCGGAATTCAGTGAGGCAATTTCTCAGCCCCTGATGCCCGATTCAATATCTATGCAGGCCTCTACCAAGACCCTTTCAGAGTCTGATATGCTGTAGAAATCTTCTTCATCTTCTGAGCCTTTGGCTGTCTCTGCCTCGGTTGGGTCTGGAGTCGTGATGCAGGCACCGGCTTCCGAGGAGGCCTTTTGCACTACCAAATCTAGACAAAAAATGACATCTTCTCATCCAACAACTGTTTCTCTCAGTCCGACAAATTCTCTCAGGCCTAGAAGCCAGGCCACTCCTAGGAAATCTGTTTCTAGCCACAATCTTGCTACTGCTCCCCCACCCCAAGCAAATATGCTTAAAATGGCGGAAGATCTCATCTCCCTTATCTGGGGTACTCAGGCCACAACTTCTAAAAGGAAAAGGCACCCTTCTCCAGAAATTATGATAGAACAGGATTCTGAGGAATCTGACTATTCAGTTTTTGAAGAGGAACAGCATCCCTGACTGCTTATGAAGATTCAGATGCAGAGGAATCCATTCCTTCTGCCTCCCCTCCAGAAGACCGTTCTTTTAGGGAAACCTTTTACTCCCTCAGGGAACATTTCCAGTGGGAATCTCAGGACTTCCCACAGTCTAAGAAAAGACTTAGAGAGTTTCTGGACTTGCCCCAGCACAGACCCCTGGCCATCCCCCCTATTTTAGAAGTGGTGGATGATATTTTCCATGAATCCAGCTTAGCCCCTGACGCTCTCCCTCCTGCTCCCAGTAAACCTGACAGGTACTACAGAGTACCGAATTCTCACAAATACCTGTACAGAAATCCTGCTGCAGACCCAGAGGTCATTACACAAGGACCTAAAGGAGCCAAGACTAGTTCTGCCAAGAATCCTCTTCCTTCTGACAAGGACTCCAGAGCTCTGGACAGATGGGGTAAAAAAATGTACACCTCTGCAACCTTAGCTATCAGAGATCTTAACTGTCAGTTCCATTTGCTAAAATGTCAGCAACACACTTTGGAACTATTAAAACAAAAGATTTCTACCTTTCCTGACTGTGCCAAGTCAAAAGATTTAGCAGATTTACTGCACTCTACTTGTCAAGTCACCAAACACTAATTGCATTGTGAATATGATGCCCTAGAAGCCTCTAGCAGGGCAGCAGTGACAGGATCTGTTATTAGAAGACATGCATGGTTGAAGGAATAACCTCTTCCTGATCATGTCAAGTCTAAACTTATTGATGCACCCCTAGATAAAGAGCGCTTGTTTGGGGAAAAAGCAGAAGAGGTGCTTAAAAAGATAGAAGACAAATCAAAATCTATGCAGACAGTAAGAGATTTCTTTCAGGTTCAACCTCCCAGGTTCAGCAGGAACTTTCCCTCTAAGCACTGGTCCTTCCCTGCACCTAGCAGACAGGGCCAAGGTAAGCCCTGTAGGGACAGACCATCCAAGCTCCTATCCCAAGGCCAACAGAGGAGCAAACAATGGACCACTTCCTTCCCAAAGGCAGGGAGTTCTAAGCCAACCTTCTATGGCAAACACTCACAATGACTCCCCCTCCCCCCTCTGCCCTCCATTCACTAATCAAAAACTAGGAGGACAGTTCTTCCTCTTCAAAGAAAATTGGCTTTCTATAACAAAGGACCAATGGGTCTTAAATATCATTTTTTAGGGATACAAATTCTCTTTCATTGAACTCCCAGTTCCAAGAGGGTACCCAGACTTACCTCCAGTGGGCAGAGGCATTGAAACAGGTCAAAACTCTCATATCCTATGGGGCAGTAGAACCTGTCCCCTCAGACCAAACAGGAAAAGGCTTTTACTCCAGACTATTCCTTGTTCCCAAAAAAGAGGGCACTTGGCACTCCATCCTGGATCTATCCATTCTGAACACCTCCCTGGCGATCCCCAGATTCAAAATGCTAACTTAGCAGCAGCTGCTACCTATGCTAGCAAAAAATGCCTGGCTAGTGACCCTAGACCTAAAAGATGCCTTCCTCCACATCCCCACCAGGGAATCGTGCAAGAAATTCCTGCGTTTCAGGGCAGGATCACAACACTTTCAGTTCTCTGCGCTGCCCTTTGGCTTATATACTGCACCCAGGGTATTCAACAAAAGCTTGGCCCTGCCCATAGCATTCTGCAGACAGAGAAGTATACAGATTTACCCTTACCTGGACGACTGCCTCACTCAAGCAGAGTGCAAAGAAAAGCTGCTCCAGGACCTTCTCTTTGTCAAATCACTCCTAACTTCCCTAGGGTTTACCATCAATGAGAAGAGATCAAAGCAAAACCCCACCAGGAAGATCATTTTCTTGGAAGCTGTGCTAGACACAGCATCCCAAATGGCCTTCCTATCCCCAGAAAAGAAGAGCTTCCCGCCTCTCTATTTTACCCAGCTGGCTCCTAGAAGTCACCTCACCACAAGGAAGTTCCCGCAAGCCCTGGGATACATGGCACCTTGCATCCTTTTCATTCCTCTGGCCAGGCTTCACATGAGATAACTTCAGTGGTATCTAAAGAACCTTTGGTGCCAGCAGAGGCCTGTACCAAGAACAAGGGTCTTCCCTTCATCTTCCGCCCTACTGGCCAGACCATCACCACTGATGCCTCAGACATTGCTTGGGGCACTCGCCTAGCAGGCAGGTGTACCCAAGGTCTTTGGGATGCCAAGCACCTTCACTTGCACATCAGTCAGAAAGAAATGATGGCAGTAAAAAAGGCTCTGACATCTTTCAAACCCCATCTCAGGCCAGGGGTTCTCCTTATAAAAACAGACAACACCACAGTAATGTGATATATCAACAAACGAGGGGGGGGGGCTATCTTACCCCCTGTGCAGGTTAGCCATGAGCCTCTGGATTACAGCTGCCTCCATGTGTCTACAGCTAATTGCCCAATGCCTACCAGGGGTCAAGAACACCTTGCCAGACCACCTAAGCAAAAATTTACTGGACCCCCATGAATGGCAGCTCCACAGGTAAATCTTTCTGCAAATCACTCAGGAGTGGGGGACTCCAGAAGTGGATTTCTTTGCCTTGCACCTCATCCACCAGCTGCAAAAGTTCTGTACCAGGGAGTATCACCTCCTAGCATGGAAGGTGGATGCCTTGACCTTCCCCTGGAACTCTGTCTTTCTGTACGTGTTCCCTCCTCTGCCCCTTATTGCCAAGGTACTGATCAAAATAATGGATGAGAGACCAAAGGCCATCCTCATTGCTCCAGATTGGTCCAGACAGCATTGGTACCCCTTACTGCACAGCCTGACCTTACAGGCCCCCCCAAGCAGCTTCCCCTGATCTCAGACCTCTTGACCCAGGTGAGGGGGAAGATACTGCACCCAGACTTACAGACTCTCAAGCTTTCAGCATGGCTTATACATTAAACACTAACAAGGAGTCCCTGTTAACCAAACAGGTCCTAGACATTATCACAGAGGCCAGAAGGCCCAGCACCAGAAAATCATACAGGAAAATGGAAAAGATTCTACTCCTGGAGCCAGTCCAAAGGGGCCAGTACCTCCCATCCTTCCATCCGTCTTATCTTGGATTACCTAGCCGAGTTGCTCAAAAGTGGCCTCTCTTTCTCCTCTATTAAAATCCATGCCTCAGCCATTTCTGCCTATTACAATTCAGACACACCCCTCTTCGCTCATCCTTTGATTAAACAATTCCTCTAATATCAGACCTCCCAGAAGGCCTCCCACACCACCCTGGGACCTGAATTATGTTTTAGAAAAACTAACTTTACCTCCTTTTGAACCTGCTGCTTCATCAGAATTGAAATACCTCTCTCCTGGAAGACTGCCTTCCTACTAGCTATCACCTCAGCCAGCAGGGTATCAGAACTTCAGGCTCTCATAGCTGTTGAGCCCTTCATTATTTTGCATGCAGACAGGGTCTTCCTGAGGACTAACCCCTCCTTTATGCCCAAGGTGGTATCTGATGTGACCCTCAACCAGGCCATACACCTACCCACCTTCTTTCCCAACCCTCAAAACAAGGGGGAAAGAATTCTACTCTCATTAGATGTGCACAGACAACTCAGATACTATCTGGACCATACTAAACCATTCAGAAAAACAGACCAACTGCTTGTCATCTTTGCCCCTGGGGCAGAGGGGATGCCCATTGCCAAACAAACCATTTCCAAACGGATATCACACTGTATCCATTTCTGCTACAGACTACATGGGAACCCCCCCCCCAAGTCTATCTGTAACCATTCCACTAGGCAGCCTCCACTTCCACAACCTTCCTCAGAGGAGTCCCCACCAAGGACATTTTCGAAGCTGCCACCTGTACCTCTGTCCATACCTTTACAAAGTATTACCACCTACCTCTTTTTTCTAAGTCTAGGGCAGGGTTTGCCTCTGCATTTCTTGTAGGCCATGCTGACCCATGCCTAGGGCTCTAACCCATCCTTCCACCCCTCTTCTCAGCTTTGGTAATCCTCCCACAGGTGATGACTGCAACATTGAAACACAAAGAACATACTGAAGTTGTGTTCACTTACCATAAATGTAGATGTTTGAGTGTATTCACAGTTGCAGTCCTGAGTTCCCTCCCTCCATCCCCCATATAGCATCTTCTCCTAGGGGAAAATAAGCTTCCCACGGTGTCTTTTAGCCACCAGGACCACTTTTCCTAATTTCCTTGTGCTTCTGTCAGGTTAGGGGAAGAAAAACTGATGTAATGATGTCAGCTGCCTTGCTTTATAGCACTGATGACCTGACGTCAGACTACAGGCGACTTGCAGCCGATGCAAAAAAAAATTGACTCTGGTATTCGGGCCGGCCAAGGGCTACCACAGCAGGGATAACCCACAGGTGATGACTGCAACAGTGAAAATATTTGAACATCTACATTTATGGTAAGTGTACACAGCTGTACTATTTTTTTGGTTGGAAGTGTTTCCTTACCAACTTACCTCTTTCCCATTTGAATTTGCTCCTGCTACCAGGGTCTTTACAAACTGTTTAGCTGCAATGATAGTGAATCACAGAATCAAACACGTACACATTCATCACTACTTAGTTGACTGCTCAACCCTGGTATATTTCCTGGAGGAGTTGGATATGGTAATAATTTACATCCTGGAACATTCCCAGCAGGAGGTGGATATGGTAATAACTTACATTCCAGATTGCTTGCAGAAAATCAGTCTTTTTTTTTTATCATCTCCAAATCCAGTCTGACTTCTTTTTGGGTGTCCAGCTGGTCGTCTAAAGTCAGAAGGCAATCCTACCCCTTGACATTGTAAATTTCTTGGCCTATTTATTTCAAGAGATGGCTAGGGAAAAACAGATTTAAGCAAAGGAGTTTCTAATCCTCCTAAGATACTTTAAATCTAGTATGTTATGTTCCCTCAAGCAAAAGTACATGTAAGAAAATTAGAGTGGTGTCTTAGACCATTTTTGATGGTAGTACCCCAGTTTTTAAAGGTCATCATCTCCCTTCGCCCTTGCATCCAAACAAAGAAGTCAGAAGGTCACACAGATAAACCATTCAGTAAAAACTGCAATAAAAACCTAGCCAGGCTAGAGTTTTCCTGGGTAATACCTTAACTTCCTGTAATGGAAGCCCATGGAATATATGTAAATGAACCCTTAAGGACATATCGTGTTTCCAGTACATGGCTTCTGAATGCCTATACCTTTCTACTTTTAAAATTTTTATGGGTACATTCAGGTTAATAAACCCAAATACTCAGTGATTTCATCACTATAACATAAGTAGATTGTTTGACTTTACAATCAAGCCTGATGTCCATAAACATTAAGTCCCCCTGCACCACCTTAGCCTAATGTTGGCCCTTCCCCCAACCTAACCCAGCACTTTAACTTCATAAAAACCTTTGCATAACACTAATCCTACACAAGACACACACACACACACACACACACACACACACACACACACACACACACACACACACACACACACACACACCGATGAATGCTGTCTACTCAGCCAGCACAGCAGGGATCCTTTAGTCCTGGACTGGCCTTAGGGCTGCTTTATGCTCAGTGATGAGTGATATTAAACCCAGTTTGAGTTTGCTTGATTAATGACCCAGGAACAAAGACAAAATCTTTAAACCAGGAGTCCAGTAACCCGTTGAAAACCTCAAGGCTTCCTGCACAATGTATGTTGTTAGGGGTACCAATGCCTCCCTGCCATGTGATGAAAGACAAAGTACTTAAGTAATGCTCCAGATGAATGTAGGTTGACTAAGAGATTGTTTATTCTAGTGGAGGCATTGTGATTAATGAAAGAGATGCCCAGAATTGTGAACATAATTTCATTTCATTTTGTAGGCATTTATATTACATACTTAAGCCCCTATCTTAATAATCAATCGCCAACAGAATGACGCCTTCTTCTGTATACCAGCTGACTGATCCCTGTTTAATTGGCTTCGGTATGTCTTCTGGATATGTTCAAGTTTCTTCCAGTGTGAAGTCTGGAAAGTATAGAAGGATCCACAATATTTAATAATGTGTCAAACATCTCTGTTAAATAACGAGATCCGAAAATTGTGTCCCTGCTGTTGACACAATACAGGATATCTTTAATAGCCAAATATGTTGCTTGTAAACCTATATCTCAGCTGTAATCTTAGCCACTGTTATTCAAGGGTAATAGCGGCTAGCTCAGCTATTAAAATACTTGCTAGTCTTTATGGCACTAATGATATAAGTGTTGTACCATTTAACTAAATACTTAATTTCATTTTGAACTGTAACTGTTTACTACTACTGTTAAACAAAACCTACCTATACTTCTTGTAACTTGTAATTAATTGTTGTTTTTATTATGGAGCTCTGCTGAAAAAGGAGCTGTGTCCAGCTGGATTTTCCCCATCAACAAATGTAAATAAATAAATAATAAATGAAATAATAACTATATAACTTCTTACAGTTTCCTTTTATGCAGTCATCAAGTTTGAAGGCTAGATTCTTCTAATACTCCAAGATCCCTTAACCGGGTAATGGCCGATATGTATTTATCCAGGGCATACTGGTACATTAGGTTACAACTGCCACGGGGCATCACCATACCTCATGTTATTCCCCAAAGCCAGGTTTCACACGGTCACGGCCACTTCAGTAGAATCCATTGTCTCACTCTTCCAGGAAAGCACATGCAAACCTTTAGTCTCCAAAACTGATGTCTTTTCTGCTCCTCTTCCTCTATGGTCCATGGACCAAGGGATCCTACATGGTGGTGGATATTCTGTCACCTTCTAAGAAAACAGCCACCCAGAAAAAAAATAAAAGAATAAATGGAAATTATTCTTAATATGGACACCACAGCATGATATACATCTATTCTCTGCTTCTGAGTGTTTGATGTCCTACAGCATTTATCAGAACTTTTTGGCTCAGGGCACAACTATCAGTTAAGACACACCTGGCTGCTATTTCTAATATCCTTGCTTGGTAGAATCTCACTTCTTTAGCTTTTTATAAAATCACTGTGCCATTCCAAGGAGTGCCTTTTATCTATGTTCTCTTATAAGAGAACATGTGACCCATAAGATCTTTACTTTGCTCTGAAGAAATTAACTCTTGCTCATTTAAGTTGTCATCTTCAACAGACTTTCAGTTTATAACACAAAGAACCCCCCCCCTTCTTGGTAGCTGTGACTTCCAGCAGCAAAATTTCTCAATTGTATGCACCCTACATTTTTGTTTCCATAGGAAAAAGGTTAACTCGAAGAATGACCCATTGTTTATTCCCAGAGTAAAGGGTCGCACTAACCAAAGATAATTAATGCTGTATAATATGGCTGTCCTTACTACTCCAGACAGGACTAAAGATTTTAGGAAGGATACCCAACCTTTTGTTCCTCCTGCCACCCAGAAACCAGGACAAAAGGCGACTAAACTTTTTTTGGTTGTATTTCCATCATCTGACAGAAGTATGGGAAAGCACTGTTATAGTTGTTTATTGCTCATTCCAACAGGACTGTGTCTGTTTCAGCCACCCTTTTCTGTAAGGTGTCTTTAAATGTCATCTCTACAGTTACAACTTTGTTCTCACTGAATAGACACTGTGAATATGATACTTTATCTCGTGGTCTAGGTCTACTTTTGGGATTACAGTAATCAAAGTTATGTTTCTGACTTGAATGTTCCTCGGCAGTTACGTAACTTCAACTTTAGGTACTTTTAAAGAAAGCACCATGCAAAATAAAAAAGCAATAAGATACAAAATAGTAAAGTATAAAATACAGTAAAGATTAGAATATTGCCCAAGCTTCTGGGAGGAAAAGGAAATAAATATCAGAATATCCTTGATAAAATTGTTAGCCCAATAAACTTAGTATAATGGTAGAGCTTGACAAATTCAGTTTTTGTGAACCAACCCTCTCTTCATCCCCTGTTTAGATAGGGGAAGGCTGAATATATATATTTTCCTGTCAGCTTGTTCAAAACCTGGAAAATGCAATACGGTTGCCACATTTTCAAATGCCCTAATTGGGATGTTTTTTGTAGAAACGTTGGATTTTGTAGACAAGCCAGTGCATAGGACAAAACTTCACTTTCTTTGCCAAAATAAAAGCTTATTCTTGTAGCATTTGAGTTGCCTATGCTGTTTCATATAACACTGAGGTTTTTCAGATACAAAATAATTAATTTATGTCACTATTAAAGAAATTCTGGGAAATATTTTTGTCCTAAAATCTCAGGACATTTGCCATTATTTATTTATTTACTTTTTTTGTAAGATACAGCTGCCCAGATACTGAGTGTCCTGCGTAGAGGGACAAGTGGTAACCCAAAAATGGAAGGCAAAGGGGGGGTAGGACTACAAATAGGGACTGGGGAAGTTGTATCTGCTGAGCTGAGCCTGTGTTCTATACTAAGTCCTAAAGGTTCATAGGATCATAGGAAGTTACTAGGCTATTGGCCCTGAGGCCCTTACAAGCATAGCCAGGAATTAAGCCCATGTTCCGACACGTCAGTACCCGATGTCCCTGTCCAGCAGGGACACAGGTGGAATCCCAGGGGTGTATTTTCTGTTCTCCATCCAATTACTCAGGTTACACTTAAAAAGGGTTAATGAGGCACTCTGCTTGATGTGGACAGGGAGCCTATTCCACAGAAAAGGGAGTCTCTGGGACACAAATCTGTCCTGCCAACAAGTCCTAGTGATGTCACAGACCACGTTGCGGTCATGTGCATGGGTTACTCGAGTGGAGCTTGACTTGTGAATATGTAGCAGTCCCATCAAGGTGGGGTCTGAGATTGCTTTGTATACCAGAATGAGATCACCTCTGAGGAGTCTGTATGAGACTGAGCAGAGGGACAGGACTTTTAGCCTATCTGTGTAGGGTAGATGTCTGAGACCCTAGACTATCCTAGTGAGGAACCTCTATGGTCTCTCCAGCTGCTGCTTGTGCTTTGTGAGTTACACTATAACTATAACCCAGCTACACCCTGGAACCTACTCCCCTTGGAAATAAAATCCCTCCAGCATAGCAAAAGTTTCAAATTAGCCACAAGGAAATACCTAAAAACAAAGTGGCCTTTCCACTGTAGCCAACCACCATCCTTTCACTTATTTCACCACCTCTCTCTTAATGTATCTCTAACATTATTCCCCTGCCTCTTCTACCTCTTCCCTTCCTCTATCTCCAACCACTCTTAATTCTTACAGTCTCAAAACAACCTACCTGTCTAGTCTGTCTCCTATACTCTACCTCCCCTACATCTCCTACTAGCCATTCTTACTTTCCTTTCTTGTTTCCAAACTCCTATACAACTAGATCCTACCCACTTTAAATAAGCATCTGCCTAACTATTAACTCATTTTGCTCTAAGCAGCTTAAATAATGTTGTAACTAGTCACATTTTCTTCTGCTAATTGTTTAAAACCTTGTTTGTAACAACTCACAGACTTGTCTGCCAATTGTTAATACTCTGCATAATTGAATTGCCTGAGGAGCTTTTTTTTCTCTCCAGGTCTCTGCTTGTAAGATCCTATAGCTGATTGTTACTACTATGTTACTAAAATTTAATAAATTGTTTTCTAGTCCTGAGGAGCTTTTCACCCCAGGTCTCTTGTGAAAATGAGCCAAAAGCTCAGCCAGACTAACCCGGTTAACAAATGTAAAATAAATGTAAAATAAATAAATAAATAAATAAACATGCAGAAAGGGGCATTATACTCAAGGGAAGAATACAGCAATGTTATGACCTCCTTGTCCCTGGATGAGATATCCTTCCTAATAAGGGGGGCCATGTAGAAAGCTTTCCATACAATGGAGGCAATATAGTCGTCAAAACTCACAACTGATTTGCATGCTTAGGACCTTGTTAGTAATGTGATGATTTGTGGGGACATTACTCTCCCCAAAGGGGATGATGATGCATTTTTTGGCATTCAGTTTGAGGCCATGTTTCTGGCACCAGTCATTTGTTTGGGTGAGACCCTCTTGGAGGATGTCCACATCACTAGGGGAATTGATGACACCGCCCAGCTTCCAGTCATCTACTAACTTGGTCAGCCATAGCCCACTGGTTTTGGCCTGCACCTCAGAAAAGGCTATAAAGACTGAATTCTTCATCTAGGTCTAGCATTGTAGTAAATACATGTTTGTTTTTTACATACATGTTTTCGCAAACCTTGTCTTTCAGACAACAGTTTTGTACAGCTGTACATCACTGAGCTATCCTACTTTTGTGTTTTATCAGTAAAACAATGATTTCCATATTTTGCATTGCTAGATAATCTGATGATTAAGAAGTGTTCCTGTTTCATGAGTCCTTAGCATATATAATGTTGTGTGCTTTTCATGTCTTTATTAGCTATTTCACCAGTCTTTTTGACATATAATGGCATCTGTGGTCACGTCTTTATTACTTATAATGGTGTGCGTGTGTTCATGTGTCTGTCACGTATAATGGAGTATGCGTGTCCAAGTGCCTTTATCAGACAGGATTCTATGGGACCCATTCCAAAAGACTTGCGGTCAGTGTAAGTGACCACTTACAATGAGAGCAGGCTAAGAGTTGGTGTTTTGGAATCTGACCTGCAGTGTAAGCCTGTTTTTAGATAGGCCTGTCACCAAATTCAGTCAATTACGTTGAGATCAAGTCTTTTGGAATCTGGCCCAATGTGTGTAGGTGCGTGTGTGCATCCGCATGTCTTTATCACATGTAATACAGTACTTGACCTTGCATGTCTTTTATCACATATAATAGTGTGTGTGCATGTTTCTGTACCTTTATCACCTCATACTCTGTGGGCGCACGTCAGTGCATGTGTTTTTAAGTAGTCATGAATCACCAACCATTTCAATGCTGTTTTTAAAAAGTTTTCAGTTTAAAATATCAGATGACATTCTGAAGATTACCACCCAGATTTAACGGGCATCATGGTTCTAAAAAACGTGTCGGTCATCAGCTTCAGATCTAAGAAATGCTAGAAAAGGGGACTTTTACAGGATATATCTTTAGACTGTAAGATGGCTTTGTTTTGATGTGCAGTTCTGTAAGATAGTGCTTCTGATCAGTATGGCAGTCGTCTACTTCCATCAGATCTAGACTAAAGATGCACATTTTGAAAACTGTATGAAAAATATTGAACAGTTCAAAAGCTGTGGCCTTATCTGAAGACTGATGCTTTGTAACTGACCCTGGATAAATTTTAACGGGATGCTTCATTCATGCATCATACAACACTTTTATATGAGAATGCCTGTAAATGTTAGGTTTTGCTCATTCCATTTACAAACATTTATTTCCTAATAGGTCACTCCATCCAATGAAAAGATTTTATAATGCAAGTTCACTGCCCTTGATACTAGAAAACCCATTGCACTTTTTGACTTCCTTTTTTCTAACTCATCTTCCCTGTTGCATGGTTTTTATTTATATTTTTATTTCTGCATGAATGGATTAGTGGTAATACTTGTGAAATAGTTGTTTTGTTTTATTTATATATGTATATATATTTTCTGTGTAGAGATATTATTGGAACTTGTAATGAAAAACAGTTGTTATTCTTCCATAATCACTGGTTAGGTTTCTCTTTTTCTTTAAATCTGACCCATGCCCTGCATGTCCCCTGCAAAGAGGGATACCTCCAGCTATTTAGTGAGGCTAATCGGTCATGAAATAAAGAAGCAAATGTTTAAATAATTATTTCACTTGTGGAAAGCTTAAGTGCACACTGCAAAACTGTGTATGTGCAAACCTGCAGTTTGAACCTTTTGTTAAGGTGATATTCAAAACTTGTCAGAAAGTTGTATGCACACCATTAATAATAATTCTCTGGATATTTATGAATTACATCATTAAGATTCCTGATGGGTATTATAGTACATAGCATTTTTGCCTCAACATTTTGTAAATTCCGGCAGTTTTATCTAGCGGTTGTAGTGTTACCACTGAAATTAAGGTGGTTATATTTTTTGCTTATTACACATCTACATGGTCAGCATACTATTCACTATTTCTGTCATTATATTTGAGATATCCTGTGTCCAGGTAGCCCGAATGTCCAGTCTAGCTTCCAGAGCTTTACCTTCCTGCAATGCTTTGTCCAAGGCCTTACCTCCAAACTGAAGGGATGGCAGTGGTAAAAGTGGTACACTGGTCAACACAACCTTCAGATCTTTCTTTTCAGGCAATGTATGTGGCCAAATGATTTTCAAAGTGTGCTGAGTCGGTCAATTGGCCTGTTACCCAGAAGCAGATAAGTTCTTATCCTTTTGTATCTGCATTTTGTATCTAAATGCCTGATTTTGAGACTATATTTAAGGTCAGTAATTGTATAGTGTGAGGGAAACAACCCCCCCCTCCCCCACAAAGACGTCCACAACAGGTTTTTGATTTGCTTTGGCCTGGAGCATTAAGCAGACTCCTGTCCACATTGCACCTTTTACTCCAGGTACAGTACAAAAATGACATCTTTGTCTTGGAAAGAAATCTATGACTTAGCCATTCGACAAACTGGGAGTTCGACATTTCCGTGTCGACAAAAAGGTGAGTCGACATTTTCGGATGTCGATCTTATGATATAGACCATCATATGTACATATATGTGCATTAGTTGGATAAATAGACTGGTGTAAAGATCCTTTTAACTAATAAATAGGCCTGGGAGGCATAAATGTAATGACAGATAGTAAAGAAAAGAACATTGCTCTTAAAACTATCTAACATTTATATACAAATACAAATTAACAGGCTAAGAAAAATGTTTGCACTTGGTAAGGTAGAACAGTGTAAGTAACATACAGAGAACAAAAGTAGTTATCAATAGTGAATTCCATCCAAACATGGTGTACATACAATTATGACCTGTATATATGGTTTCAATTCATATCGTCGAAAGCTCATTTCATCAAATTTCAAAACAGCGAGACCAAATAATCGAAAACTCAAATCGTTGAAAACTCATAACATCGAATCTCAAATCATTGAAAACTACAAAGCAACTAGAAATAACATCCCAGACACTGTTTACTATGTTTATACCAACTCCAAGATTGCACTACAGTGGGGTTAGGAAATTACCTTTTTCCCCCACTGTAGTGCAACCTTGGAGTTGGTATATTTAATGTACGGGGGTGTGGGGGGTGGAGCACATGGGGGTGCAGGGGGTCTTGCCCCCCCTGCATAAACATAGTAAAAACTCTGTGGGATGTTATTTCTAGTTGCTTTGTAGTTTTCATTGATTTGAGATTCGATGTTATGAGTTTTCGACGATTTGAGTTTTCGATGATTTGGTCTCGCTGTTTTGAAATTTGATGAAATGATCTTTCAACGATATGAAGTGAAACCGTATATATACACACCGTGTGTGTGTGTGTGTGTGTGTGTGTGTGTGTGTGTGTGTGTGTGTGTGTGTGTGTGTGTGTGTGTGTGTGTGTGTGTGTATGAGTATGAGGCTTACTACAGCCCAAAAGGGCAGTTGTTAATAAACTAAATACTGTTAAGTACAGATTCTTTGTATATCACTTATAACACAACTATGTGGGAGGAGTAGCTTTTATTGATGAAAGGCAGTAGTGCAAATGTAACTGCAGTCTAAATAGTTTACAACACAGCCTTACACTAAGTACAGACATGGTGTATCTGATTCACCGCATAGCCTTATGGTACACTTGTTAATGAAATGCTCTGCTACAAATATAAATATAATGTATATCTTTAACAATCTAGCCCTGTTTGGGGGTGGGGAAGAGATATTCATTACTGAGATATATTAGTTCAGGTAAATGTACAACATGTAAATATATATAATTTACATCACAACCCCACTAAATGCTCCCCAACAAAATGCACTAGTCTTTGTATATCTGTGGTCCATGTCATTTGCAGCACAGCCCCATGCATTAGTTGTTAATGAAGCATATTATTACTGGGATAGATACATTGTGCATAATTTAAAGCATTGCCCCATGGGACACTTGTTTGTGAAGTGTGAGAAGTAAGGTACAATGTATATAATTTACAGTGCAGCGCTTTGGGAGAGGTTTAATGAAGTGTGATAGTACAGGTATGTTTGCAGTGTTTATCATTTACAGATCAGCCCCATGTGTGCTTGCTAATGATGTTTAGAAAACAGCATGGCTTCAATTTGCAGCTATGCCTAACAAGAAATATATATGATCTGGGCATCTGTTCTCTCAGAGAGTCCTGAAGAAAAGAAGTTTGTGTCAGGATGTCCATTTACAAAGAGCATCATTCGTGAACCTAAATTTAGAAATATACCGACTTCTATGCTTTCAGTCTCCTTTATTATGTATTGCTTTGTTTATTTTGTATTGCTTTCTTTATTATGTATTGCTATATATTTTTATATAATAGCTTGTCATTTATGAGAAGAGCATTAAATAGTAACTAAAGCAGAAAAGTAATGGTTAATTTTGTGTGTGGGAGGAATCACAGGTGCAAATGTATATTCGTTTTGCTTTCCTGTTTTCTTCACTTTCTGCACATTTTGTACCTTCTCTTTAGCTGTAGTCAGTACAAAAAGAAATAAGTATATCAGGCAAAGAAATAAAAGCTTAAAGGTTTATAATGGTTGCATACCAAAGCAACAATACACTTCCAGTTATTGCCTCCAATCCCAGTTTATCTGCTTTTATCAGTGCCTGCTTTAGCCGGTTTTAAATACATAAAAGACAAATAATGTAACTTTTTGGTTTCTGCCTTTTTATCTTTAATAGCAGGCATCTCTCTGTACTGGTTTCTTTTTCCTAATATCTCTGAACATGTCTTTACAAGAGACCTATGAAGAGAATTTATTTTTCTTCCCTTTGAGTGAAGGAAAATAGGGGGAGGTGTTGCATCTAGGAAGAATACATTCTAAGAATTTGGGCAAAAGTGGTCTATATTAGTTCGCTGAAAGTTATTTTCAGCAACCACATTCTTCTTCTTCTTTTGGCTTTTCCCAGTTAGGGGTCACCACAGTGGATCACTTGTCTGCTCATGATTGGCAGTGGAGTTTTACAGTGTCGAGTTGCCAGCCCGGCACCCAACCTTCCATGGAAGGCACATACATGCACGCACTCACGTCTAGGGCCAATTTAGAGTATCTAATCCACCTACAGCATGTCTTTGGGATGTGGGAGGAAACCGGAGCACCCGGAGGAAACCCATGTGACCACAGGGAGGACATGCAGACTCCACACAGAAGGCATCCCAGCCAAGGATTGAATGGGAGAACCTCTTGCTGTGAGGCAGCAATGCTAACTGCTGCACCACCACGCTAGCCCATTTTCAGCAAACACATATTCATCAAAAATTACTTCTGTGATTTGCTGAATTGTCCAAGGGCAATGAAGTAGTTGGCCAATTACATAAGTTTGTCCTTTTCCCCAATGTAGTGCAATCTCAGAGTTGGTATTTATAGTTAGGGGGAGGTGGGGGGTGCAGCCCCTCACTTGTGTGGGTTTGATTTAGTTAGTTGTAGGTTCTGTTGTGTTGCAGGGAAATTGTTTCATTGCCATTAGAAAATTCAACGAATCACAGAAGTGATTTTTGTTGAATATGTGTCAACAAGGAGGTGTTCACTGAAAATAACTTTTGGCGAACTAATATAGACCCGGACAGAAGTTGTACCTACTTGAAAACAACAACTTGGATGGACTTACTTTAAAGATAGTAGTTAAAATGGAGGCCAAAAAATATGAATCTCAAATCCCTAAAAAAGACATTTTGGTGTAACTGAACATATAAAGGTATAGCTGGATAATCTGTAGTTTATTATTTAAGTTAAAGGTAAACCAGAGCCATGGTTTAATTCTGTGAAACAAGGTAATAGATTAGCCTGGATTACTGCATGTTTTTATTTTATTTAGCAAACTGCGCATGTCTGGCATTGTACAAAGTACTGTATTTAAAAAAATATATACTTCCCATTTCTGCTTTGTCTTCTCCTTGTGCTCAAATGCCTAGCCAGATCTACAAAAACTCAAATACGCCTCAAATCAACTCTAATTTATCCATCTTTGTATCAGAAGCATGAGCTTAAATGCAGTCATAGTTAAACTGTAATTCTTTTGCAGAACAAAATCAGCAGATACACACACAAATCCACAGTTATTGCATGTCTGAATTCATTTACACATAACATGTAGGAGATGTTCCCACAGTCATTTGGAACTGATTTACATAAAGTAGACACTTCCACTGTGAGGCACGTCACTTCTCTTTGTATCCTCACCCTGTTGTGGGTGTCGGCACACTTAGTGATATTTCCTTGATAGAGTGGTGAAAGTGACAGATGTTAGCAGCATAGTCAAGTGAATGCCATGTTTGCCATAATGTACTAATTCATTGCTCAGGGGATAACAGAGTGGAAGGTTGGTTCACAAATCTGATGTTTCCAGCTGCATCTGTAGTTAGGAGCTTATGAGGCTGGAAGGCATTACCCATCATTTGCAAGTCTTTGCTATCAAAACAGTCTTAAAAGGAAACAACAATAGCGTAAACTTCTCCAGCCAGTAGATCTGCAATATGCTATCCTGAACAAAATACATATAACACACACCACTCCCTGAGTGCTACTCAGAATATATTATTTGATGTGGTAGTCCAGTTCTGAAGTAACAGTGATATTTTCATTTGGATAACACTTCATTGTAATGAGAGTTGCTCCTTCAGTAAAAAGTCTAATCCAGTTTGATGTAAACTCTTAATGTTCTTAGTATTTTATTGTGAAAATGCGGTGATTCCCTGATTTGTAACCTTATCCACAGCTATTGGGATTGTGACAGCAGGAGGACAAAATTATTTCAGTTTTTTGCTTTATTGCCTAATCTGAATGGCTGCTATTCATTCACCAATGAAATCTCAGGTGTGTCATGTGACCTAACTAGCTGGTAGTCTTATCTTTCATATTTGTCATTAAGACAATAGTACAACAACACCAGTTACTATTGTTAACATCTGCCCAATGAAGTTTGACAATAGAATGTCAACACTTGTAAGCTTACCTTAATGCCCAGTGAAGTGACCCAGCATATGGATACAAATAAATTATTTGGTTGATAGGTGAATACCAGGCTGTCGTCCCTAACAGGTCAATTAAACCAGGCCATCCATTCCATTTGTCACCCAGATGTGAAATTCTACTTCATGTCAAACAGACCACCTCATTGACCCACTTCAAACGCAATATGGATGACTGGATGGGTAACTGTAAACTCACCCCGGGGGTTCCACCTGTGTCCCTCTTGGACAGGAGCAGCTTGTGCTAATCATTGAAATAAGGGTAGAACTTGGCTAGGCTAGGGCTATTAGCCTAGTAACTTCCTGTGACCCTAGGTGTTTAACTATCTTTGCCATAGTTATATTTATATACTTTTCCTTTGTAACAGATTATTTCCTTTGGGTCTTGCCTTCAGTGTTTTAGAGGTCCCTATTCTAAGATGGGGTATTTATGCATTTCCTATTTTTCATCCATAAGTCCCATTATACTTAAAGAGGGTCAAGGAAGTACTTTATTTTATGTAGATGTGTAATCTGTTCTGTAGTGGAAGTACACTCTGGGATATGTACCTGTCCCTTCAGATGGTTCTGTTTCTGTTGCAGAAGAGATTAAGGTTTCTGGACTGGGTATTTCTAATATCATTTGAATTGCAGATGTGCAGTAGGTCCATTCATGATGTGTCAGTGGAATGCCTTATAGGCCAGGTATAGATCACCTAGTGATGTGTCAGTGGAATGCCTTATAGGCCAGGTATAGATCACCTAGTGATGTGTCAGTGGAATGCCTTATAAGCCAGGTATAGATCACCTAGTGATGTGTCAGTGGAATGCCTTATAGGCCAGGTATAGATCACCTAGTGATGTGTCAGTGGAATGCCTTATAGGCCAGGTATAGATCACCTAGTGATGTGTCAGTGGAATGCCTTATAAGCCAGGTATAGATCACCTAATGATGTGTCAGTGGAATGCTTTATAAGCTAGGTATAGATCACCTCTTTGTAGTCTGTATGAGACTTAAGTATAGTGACAGGGCTTTGAGGTGGTCCAAGTATGTCAGGTGACTTAAGCCCACTATTCTATTTGTAAGGAACCTTTGTGGATGCTCAAGTTGTTCCAAGTGTCTGGACAGTACATACCAAAGGGGGCATTGTACTCTATGATGGGCCTAATGACAGCTGAATAAAGTGGAACAGTGACCTCTCTGGACCTAGATTCTACCCCTTTATTTATAAGATAGGCAATCTAGAGAAACTTCCTCATGACAGTGGACACATATAGGTCAAAATGTAGCTGATTGTCAATGCATGTAATGAAATCCCTGACTACGGGGTCTACTGTTAGGGGCATATTGTCAGTGTGATAATTCCCAAAGATAGTCAGTTTTCCAAAAGACACAGTAATGCACATTTTGGCATTCAGTTTTAGTCCATGACTGACACCAGTTATTTGTTTGGGATAAGCCCTCTTGTAGGATTGTTGAGTCCTTGGGGGATTCAGTGGCTGCTCCCAGCTTGCAGTCGTCCATAGATTTGGTCAATTGTAGGCCCTTGGCATTTGCTTTGACTTCTGAAAATTACATGTTAAGTAAGAGCAGACCCAGAGCAAAGCCTTATGGGACTTCACTAGTGACAGGACTTTTTGTTGAGGTGTCAAGCTTTTCCTGACTTCCTTTGTTATATCTGTGAAACAATTTCTAATCTGTCGGGTGACATAGGGAGTTCATTCCTAGCTTATCCACAATACCTGAATGGGATATAGTGTTAAGGACCTTTGCCAGGTCAAACTAGGGAATTTGTTCTGTCTAACTTCCATCTCTCACTTTGATGACCTTATCCAGAAAAGTCCACTAGCTTGAACAGACATGATCTACCCTTGACAAAACTAAACTGTGATTGGGTTCATTGTTTGGAGGATGTCCTTCATGGATGCATCTGCAGTCATAACAAATGGGTTGTCCTGTCGTCAGGCAGCCCTGCAGTCGGCCGGATTCCAAAGTCCGGGTCCGGCTTCGGCTGATGTCGCACTCCACCCGACGTCATCTCTGTTGGTCTTCGGGTATAAAAGCATCAGCCGACGCCATTTTCCTCAGTCTTTCTTGCCGTGGCGCAAGCAGAAGCTGTTCGCAAGTGCCGGTCGGTCGGATCCAGAGATTACTTCTACCGAATACTACTTGAGACTTCTAAAGCTAAGTACCCGTTGGGACTCTTTCTTGCCTCAGCCGATGTCAGAAAAAGTTAACAATTGTTTAACCTGTGGGAAACAAATACCTCATAAAGATTTCCACTCTTACTGTCTGCCTTGTTTAGGCCCAGCCCACGACGTAGCAGCCTGTTCGCCTGTGCCTCTTTCAACCGAACGCTAGGCGTCGGTCGGAGTTTGCAGAACAGTTTTCGGTTCTGATTTTGAGTACATTATGCCGACGGATCCTCCGACTACCCCCAAAAAATAAAGATAAAGACCGACAGTCCGTGGTTTCGCCGAAACCACGGTAAAACCGAGAAAACTGCTCAAAGTACAGCTGAACCTATTCTACAACTGAGGCCCCTGCTACAACTCTTGAATCGACCTCAGAAATTTTACCCACTACGGTGGTTGACTTATCAGACACCATCCCTTGGATGTCTCTACCCCAGCACGTGGTGCTGCTGGGCCTCCAGCTGCCATGTCCATTAAGGCCTTCGCCAGGGCTAAAGCAGCCAAGACTACTAAATCAGTGCCTGTTAAACCCCCACATCCAGGCCCTCTTCGAGTTCTCAAATGCTTTGGCAGAAGATTTAATTTCTTTAATTAGAGGATCTCAATCTCACCCAGACAGGGCCTCTCAGCCCCAGAGAAGAGACCTAGGGCAGAGCCCCTGAGCCAGTGTCTTCTGATGATTCTGCTGATGAATCAGACATAACTGACCAGCCTGAGGCTCCCTCTCCAATTTTGAAGATTCTGATGCTGAAGAATCCATCCCAGCTGCTTCCCCACCAGAAGAATTCTCCTTTGGGGAAACCTTGCATGCCATGCGAGAACAGTTCCAATGGCAGCAACAGGATTTTTCAGACTCCAGAAAAAGACTTAGGACCTTTCTGCACCTCCCACAGCACAGGCCCTTAGCAATACCTCCTGTTCTCTGTGGTGGATGATGCTTTCAATGATGTTTGCTCCGCTCCAGATTCTTTACCCCAGCCCCTGCCAAACCAGACAGATTTTACAGGGTGCCAGATACTCATCACCACCTTTACAAGGCCCCACTTGCAGACCCAGAAACTATATCCCAGGGTCCCAAGGCAGTAGCCGACCACAGCAAAAACCCTATTCCTTCTGAAAGGGAAGCAAGGTCACTAGACAGATGGGGTAAAAGGTCTACACTTCAGCTACTCTCTCAGCTAGAGCTTTAAACTGTCAGTTTCACATGATACAATACCAAGAGTTTATGCTTGATCAGTTAACTAAAAACTAACCACTGATGAATCTCTTGATAAGAAATATGTATTAGAGATGGTAAATAACATACAACAGGTTAGCAACCATTCCTTAAAATGTGGCTATGATGCACTGGAGGCTTCATTTAGATCAGCCATGACAGGCACAGTGATAAGAAGGCATGCATGGCTAAAGGAACAAGCTTTACCGGATCATGTTAAAGCTAAGTTGCTAGATGCTCCTATGGACAAGACAAGTTTGTTTGGTACACCTGCCCAGCAGGTTATGAAGAAAATGGAAGAAAAGGCAAAATCTGTTCAAACTGTTAAAGATTTCTTGCAGGTTCAACCCCTAAGGTTTAGCAGGAACTGGCCTGCCAAAAATTGGTCCTTTCCTGACTCCACAAAATTTCAAAGGGGCAGGAATAGACGTTCCAGAGGCAGAAACCAATCCAGAGGAGGTGCCTACAGAGGAAGACAGTGGCAAGGTAACAACAGAGGCACAGACACAGCCACTGCCACTACAACAGCACAACCACAGTGACTTAATCCTAAATCCGCCTACCAGGGAACAAATAGCAGCTCCTCTAGGCGGAAAGTTAACCTTATTTTCAAAGAACTGGCACTACATAACAAAAGACAAGTGGATTTTACAAACCATAGATCAAGGTTACAGGTTTCACTTCCACACTTTACCAGTCAAAACAGGAATGCCAAATCTACCTCCAAATCAAAAAACAGAGGCTCTACGCCAGATAATGGAGTTAGCAAACATGAGAGCAGTGGAAAGAGTGCCAACAGCAGAACAAGGAAAGGGGTTCTACTCCAGACTATTCCTAGTTCCAAGAAAGGAAAAAAGTTGGAGACCAATTCTCGACCTGTCCACCTTAAATACATACCTCATTGTCCCAAAATTCAAAATTCTGACCCTACAGCAACTTCTTCCCATGCTGGGCAAGGAGTCTTGGCTGGTAACTCTAGATCTCAAGGAGGCATACCCATTCGACCAATCTGCAGAAGATACCTCAGATTTCTTGCAGGATCAGAGCACTATCAATTCTCAGCATTGCCCTTTGGCTTATCTACTGCACCCAGAGTATTCACAAAATGCCTGGCATCAGTAATCGCCCATTGCAGACTACAGGGAATTCAAATTTACCCATACCTGGACGACTGCCTGCTACAAGGGGACAACAAAAGCAAGCTGACAACAGATTTACAAAGGGTCATTTACTTGCTACAAGGACTGGGATACACAGTCAATTTACAAAAGTCAAGGCTGATACCATCCCAAACAAGGACATTCTTGGTAGGCGAATTGGACACAGTACAACAAATGGCATTCCTGACTACAGAAAAACAAAAGAACTTCCTCTTTACTTCTTGGCACTAACAAAACTGAACAAGTTAACAGCAAGAAAAGTTCTGCAGGCCTTGGGCTTCATGGCATCATGCATAATCTTGGTCCCATTTGCCAGACTACATATGAGGAAACTACAGTGGTACCTAAAGAATTTATGGTCCCAACACAGACACAGTCTAGAAACAGAAATCCCACTAATTCCATGCTTAAAACAGGAGTTCCTATGGTGGGCTCAGGCATGCCAGTCAAACCCAGGCCTACCCTTTCGCAGATGTCAACCAAGCCAGACCATCACAACAGACGCTTCAGACCTAGGATGGGGGCCCACATGCTGGACAAATGCGTGCAAGGATTGTGGACACAGGATCAACTTCACCTGCACATCAATCTAAAAGAAATGCTGGCAGTAAAACTGGCAATCCAAAAGTTCAAACCATTTCTCAAAGAGGGCCAGTTGATGATAAGGACAGACAACACCACAGTCATGTGGTACATCAACAAACAGGGAGGCACTCATTCATACCCCTATGCAGAATGACCTTGGAGCTGTGGACCCTGGCACTCAGCTACAACATTCAGTTACAGGCAATATTTGTACCGGGAAAGACAATACTCTAGCAGACATATTAAGCAGAACCACTGATGCCCACGAATGGAAGCTGCACCGGACATCTTCAAGACCATCTCAAGAAATGGGGAATGCCACAGATAGACCTATTCGCATCACCTCTCAATCACCAGCTCAAAAAATTCTGCACAAGGACATTCCAACCACTAGCATGGAAAGTGGACTCACTCTCCTTCAACTGGAAAGGCCTAACAGCATATGCATTCCCACCTCTTCCTTTGATACACAAGGTACTACTAAAAATCAAGGAAGAACGTCCAAGGATAATCCTGATAGCTCCAAACTGGCCAAGACAACACTGGTACCCACTACTGAAGAGCATGTCTCGAACAATATGTGGCCAATACCCTGATGCCTTTGATGTTAACTCAGTACAACTACAGCATCATACATCCAAACCTAAAATGCTGCAACTGACTGCATGGAACATCACATAGCAGCAGCTAATCCAGAACTTTCCCAAAGAGTTAAAGACATTATTCTTGAAGGACCTTCAACAAGAAGGAACTATGCTGGAAAATGGAAAAGGTTTGTCATTTGGAGTATGGAAAGAGGAAAGATGTGTCAAACATAGATATGCCTAACATTCTGGAGTATCTGGCGAACTTCTTCATTCAGGCCTGTCCTACTCCTCCATCAAGATACATGCATCAGCTATTTCAGCAGAATACAGCTTTGATCCACCTGTTTTTCGCACCCTTTGCTCAGGCAGTTCCTCAGAGGAATCAAGAATGTAAAACCTCCAAGGAAACCACCATTACCAGCTTGGGATTTAAACTTTGTGCTAGAAAAGTTGACACTATCACCCTTTGAACCAGCAGCAACAGCAGACCTACAACACCTGTCATGGAAAACTGCTTTCCTACTGGCAATTACTTCAGCAAGGAGGGTTTCAGAACTACAGGCCTTAATGGCAGTGCAACCCTTCCTAATCTTCCACCAAGATAGAGTGTCCATGAGGACTAATCCTACATTTATGCCCAAGGTGGTATCCAGAGTGTCTTTAAACCAGGCAATCCACCTACCTTCTTTCCCAACCCACAAAACAGAGGGAAAGAATACTGCATACCTTGGATGTACATAGACAGCTACGCTACTACTTGGACAGAACAAAAATAGCAGAAAGACTGACCAACTTTTGTAGCCTATGCAACAGGAAGGGAAGGAAAAGCTATTTCCAAACAGACAATCTCCAAATGGATAGGAAATTGCATACGATACTGTTACTCCTTCCATGGAAAACAAATTCCACAGGACATAAGACCTCATTCTACAAGGGCAACAGCCACTACCACAGCCTTCTTACGAGGAGTGGCAACCAAAGACATTATTGAGGCGGCTACTTGGACCTCCGTGCATACATTTGCCAAGCATTATAATTTGCCTCTATATTCCAGATCCCGAGCAGGGTTTGCCACTGCTGTACTGCAAGGGATCCTAAACACACCATAATCTACTTTTATCCTCCTTCCCTAGTTGGCTATGGTATTCTACCCATTTGTTATGACTGCAGATGCATCCATGAAGGACATAGTACAGTTTTGTACCTACCATAAATGTAGATGTCCGAACTGGATAGCATCTGCAGTCAGGATTACCCTCCCTCCTTCCCCTCTGTGGTACTCCTAGGGTGTTTACCCTCCTAATAGCTAGCTGTTGGGGGGGAGTCTTTTATGGTGTATTTGTTTGTATATATGTACATATATGCTTATTGCTGTGTTTACCTCTATCTATTTGGAAACATTGTCATCTATCCAAATTTTTAGCCTGCAAGAGGGCTACTGGCATCTGGGGCAAGAAACACTGAGGAAAATGGCTGATGCTTTTATACCCGAAGACCAACAGAGATGACGTCGGGTGGAGTGCGACATCAGCGACTTTGGAATCCGGCCGACTGCAGGGCTGCCTGACGACAGGACAACCCATTTGTTATGACTGCAGATGCTATCCAGTTCGGACATCTACATTTATGGTAGGTACAAAACTGTACTTTTCCTATGTCCTTAATGATTAATGCCATGATAAGTCTTTTCTTGCCTTTACATAGGTGGCTGGTCAGACTAATATGGTAATTGCCTAGGTCAGTGGAGGCCTCTTCTTTGAGCATGGGAATGACTGTTGCTGTCCTCCATAAAGTTAGGTATGAAACCAGTTTGGAAGCGGAGGTTGAAAAGTGTTGTTAGGGGCTTAGAAATATCTAGTTTTATGCTATTTAGGATACATCCTGGGATATTGTCAGGGCCCAAAGTAGCTGTATTTCCGGTCTGTGAGACTGCCTCCAGGACTTGGTCCTGTGTGATAACTGGGGTTGTATGGTTTCCTGATAGTTTTTGTGAAATTACTGGGGGTTGATTTGAGCTGAATTTGTAGTATATTTGCTATATCCATAGCTTACATATAAGGGGAACCATTGAAAATTAGTTCAGCATACAGACGTGTTGCCCTTGAAGTTGTGGATACACCTGAAGCAGGCTTTATGGTTATCTTTCTCCTGGGTGGCTATTTTTTTCTCATGTTTGGCCCTGATAGTTTTTATTGGTTTACTATCATGTTCTTGACTCACAGGCAGTTGAGTCCTTATTTACTCTAAACCATTGTATGAAAGTTGGCACGCTGAATCCCAGTAGACCCGACACAAACACTGAACTTCAAAATTCCTTATTGCTCTGAACCTAGGAACAAGCTTTACCATGGGTACAGAAAGAAGAAAGGTTGGACAACTGGTAATGTCAGTTTTCGACATTACAACTTTCATAATTCAGGATTTGACCAGGTGGACTCAAAACCACCTGTGAATCGAGTACATGATAGTAAAACATTTTTATTATGTTCCTGCAAAGTCTTATTTTAGATAGTATGTAATATGTCTGTGCAAAAATTGATAATTTCAGGATAACTACCTAGAGTGACATACTCAGCACATTCATTTGTCTGTAAAAAAAAGTACACACGCACACACAAACACACGCACACACGCACACACGCACGCACACAGACACACACACACACACACACACACACACACACACACACAAAACCATACTACACAAAACAGTTATTTTATGTGAGGGGCAAAGCTCCTTGCACCTGCCATGTGGAGTCAACTATTGTCCATAATTGTTTTAACTCAGAAGTTGATATTGCCACAGAAGAAAGTACAGTTGGAGAGTTTGTGGGTGTTTTAGCACAACACCACACCATTCACATTACTCACATAGTTGTCACACAACTTCTACATGAACATTCATCTCTGAAATGTACAGTGCACTGCATTAGCACTGCACATCCAAGCATAACCAAAATGCTTCCAAACACTGTTACATTCAGAGTACATTAATGCAAACAACACTCGCACTTTTCAGCACTTGCTCTCTAGCCATCTCTAGTAAGCATTTGATTCAAATATCTGACATCTGTGCACCAGTAATATTTACCATGTGCATTCACATACAGAATGATGAAGAGAAATGTTGCTACAAGCACGGCTGACTGCATCTGGTTGTCACAGGGCGGGTTCCTGTCATGTCTCACTCTACTATCTTCGCCTGGGAAAAAATATGTCAGAACCATTACAATGAATTTTCTGCCTGCCCTTGCATCCTGCATGAAAGCCTTAGCTTCACAGACCAGACTGCTGATGAGAAATCCAGAGGAGCAACAGCTGCATGCCTTATTCATGTTACATTAACAGTAAACCCACCAAATGCTTTGCCGAGCGCAGCCTCTGAACCTGCAGTACAAGACAGAAATAAAACCTGGCTTGCTTATTTCAGCTGTGAGTCTGAACAGCATTAATACAAACATAATTTTCAGTAAAGCCGAAGCATGCTTCACACATTTGTGCTTTAAGACATGGTATTGCCCTGAGAAAAAAGAAACAGAAGTTTGAAATCTTCATCTGCTTCATTGTAGATTTTATTTTGTGTTAAACTTTTACCACTGGTGTTGAAATAAATGAGTTGTGCTTTACTTCTTTCTTATCTTGTACTTTATTTAGTTCTGATTACTTTCTTAATTCAACAGCCTCTCCCTCGCTTTCTGAGGCAGTCATCTGAACAGGAGTGTAACTCACAGATGGTGCAAAGGTCCTGTTCTACCCAAGGATAACTATCTACTGTCCTACGTAAAGCCCAAATCTACTTTCAACCCCTTATCCATGAAAACATTCCTATCAAATCTCTCTTAGTATATGTATAATCACTTTATTTTCTCCCAACTCTCCTTAAACCTTTATATATCTACATAAAAAACTCACTCCTGTGCTTTGTACATTGATGAAACCTCTATATCACAACCTCCATATGTCTCTAATGTATGTTTAATCAAACTTTATGTCGCACGGTCTTATCGTTTTACCGATTTCAGTATAACGGTCTTCGAACAATACTTGGGCATCATGTCTATCTTCACTAGTATAACTGAAACTAAACACCCCATAACAGTTTTACACTCTCATGTCAACAGCTTATTTAATTATATCGCACTACCATGTTGCCTCTCTCAAATATTTGACTCTGTGAGCAGTTTATCTGTACTTTTGTAAATATTTGAATCTATGTACTAGGTTTCACATGTAATTTTATGTTTAATATTACAAATGTAAATTCTCAATGTAATACAGTGTGAAATGTAATCTATACCCGAAGCTTTTCTCAGTGGGCCTCTGCTGCAAATGGGTAGACACCCAGACAGACTGTCCCAGTAAGCAAATTTCAAATAAATAAATAAATACAATAAAAATGTCCATGTTTTTGAAGAGAGTGCCAAGCATCATCTCTGCCACCTTGCTAATAAAGTTACCATAAAGCTAGGCAGTATTTAAGTCTGGCCTCAGTATTCCATTGTGTCACAACACAGTTTCATTAGATTTCTTACCACAGCCTTTTCAGATATTGCAGACTGTGCTCCCCCAGTAAGTGAATTAGAAGAGTACAGACCCACTGTGCATGCACCCTTAATTATGCAATAAACTGACTGACCTTATAGAACCTGGGGCTCCTCAAATATTTTGTCCATGCGGAAGATCAGAGAAAAAAAAAAAACTTCTGACTCCTGGACTGCCAGTGGGTTTCTGGAATGGACCAGTGCTAACTAACCCTTTGCTAACTCTGGTGCTAAAACTCTAGCTGAAAAGGAGAATTTTATGTCTTTAAAGAGAAACACAAACCCATAATTTCATACAGTATAAAAAGCCATTCAACACACACACCAAAGTGCAGCGCATTATTTTATCATGTGAAAATAGTCTCTATATGTTTTCTCTGGTTTACGAATCCATTTTAGATCCTATAAGACACTAAACCAGCCCTGTCACATTTTCATACAGATGCTTTCCACAAATTGTACAGCCTCAACGTACTTGCCTGCAGTTGCCCCGATCTCAGGTTAGTACCTCTTTGAATGTTGTCATGTTACTCAGCCTTTATTTGTTTTGTGTTCCTGTATGTAGCAAATGCTAAAATTTGTTCCCATTCCCATGAAAATGCCTTCTAAATTGTTCTATTTCAGAATATAAAGCAGATCTCCTAGTCTGAAATAGACTCATTAGAGCCCTGCTTGTAGAATTTGCTTTCAGCCCCCACCCCCACCAACATTCCCTTCAAGTTCTTTCTTTTACCATCTGAATTTTTCCCCTCTTAAGACACTAAACTGCTTTCAGAGCAGGCAGGAACATTTCCCACAAGATGATAAAAAGCATTCGAACTCTCATTTCACACGTAGTGCAGTAGGAAGAAGGCGGGCAGAGAGTCTGAAGTACACTTTAGTTCTTCTGCTAACCCTTATGTAGGGAAATCGTGGACAGAATTTCAAGCAGTTTTTCCTGTCTTGTAAATCCATAGTCACTTGGGGAAATAGACGGAGATATCATAAAATTAATCTTCAGATCTTTAGAATTACTTTGTTGCCTTCAAATTGCTTATATAATGCATTTATGAACTAATATTCACTCATCACTTGGGTTAGTGGTTTGCAGAACTGTATAACTGACATTCTGTGAGTCAACCCCCTTAAAACTGCTGCATTTATAGAAGACACCATTGCACTAAATAATTTAACTGAACAGATTATTTTGCTAGCTTTAAAACCTGTTGTCAATGTGTATGTACGTATGTATGTATGTATGAGTGTATTTGTGTGGGTGTGTGTGTGTCTCCCTCTCTTTTTCTCTTTCCCTCTCTCTCTCTCTCTGTACACACACACACACACACACACACACACACACATATATATATATATATATATATATATATTTGTTTACTTTTATCAAATGGAACTAATATCAAAGTGAATAATGTCGACACCAAATGATCAACATTATGCACGTTGATTGGCTATTAAGCATGAGCCTAGTATCAATCTTAGCACTTTCAAACACATTAAAACAAAATTAAAGCAAAAAGATTGTTTTTTGCATGGGGGACAAGCCCTCTTCACCCTGCATGTGGGAGGTCACTCCCGTACAAAAACATAATTTTTTGCAGGAATGCAAGCCCCCTGCATCTTGCATGAAGGGGGCTGCACCCACATCACCTGTTAATTAGATATTCTAATGCCAAGATTGCACAGTTCTCAGGGCTGACACCCCAACCCTGTGATTCACCCAGTTTGCTACTTTTGTTAACTGGTGTCGGCCATATATTTAGTCAACCAAACTATGTCAGCTAAATAGATGTTGACAAAAGTGCTGTTTGACAAAAGTAGAGCCTTCTATATATATATATATATATATATATATATATATATATATATATATATATATATATATAAGCATACATACATAAACAGACATACCCACACACAGTGCAAGCTGTAGTATTTAATCATCCATAAATTTAAACTGTGGATCAGTGAGGACTACACAGTTGTGCAGCATTTCACATTACTGCCTCACAGTACTTTGTCTAGAATTCAGTTCTCAGGTGGATATCTTCTGTGTAGTAACTGCATGTCTTGCATAAGTCTGCACTGATTTTCACAAGATGTTCAGGCTTCTACCAGCATGCCAAAGATGTCATATGTGAAGTGTGTGTGTGTGTGTGTGTGTGTGTGTGTGTGTGTGTGTGTGTGTGTGTGTGTGTGTGTGTGTGTGTGTGTGTGTGTGCCATAGCCGGTCTTAGGCATAGGCCAACTAGGGGATGCCTAGGGCGCCACTCTACCAGGGCCACTTTTCCAGTATTTATTTGGTGTACATAGTCCAGGATGGACTATGGGTGGTGTGGGGGGTCGCTGTGGAGCCCTTTTGCCTAGGGAATCAGTTGACCTAAGGCCACTCCTGGTGTGTGTCTGTTGTAGACATCCAACAGTGGAATGCAATTCTGATGTCTCTTGCTGCCTTGGGCCCACTGAGTACTGAGATGCACTCTGCCTCTGCTGTGACCTTGAATTGGCTAAAGCTGGTAATCAGACAATGAATGTCCATCAGTGTGCTTGGTGAAAGGAAATGTTCTACTGCTGCTACTACTGAAGCACACAGACTAAGTTGGTGATGAAATGCATTGATATTTCAGTAGCCATGAGGTACATTGATATTTCAGTAGCCATGAGGTGCAGTGATATTTTGTAGCCATATCCCCATGATGGTACATCTTGAGGAAAAATCGTTTGCAAAACTTGCAAGGAGGCTTCATTGTGTAGAGAACTGTCTTAACAAGAATGTGAATATGCTTTTCTGGCATCACAGAGTTAGCTCTTATCAGTATTGGGCATGTTCTGAACAGGGGTAAAAGACTGAGTATTTGGGGGAAAGAAGTTAGTAGCACCAAAAGTCTGTTTCCTCATCAAAGCACTGTCTTTTGGTATGATAGTGCAAAGCATGAAGCCAGAAGTGACTCTGTACAGAATGCACAGTGTAAGGCATGACACCATGAGAGACTGCACACAGAAAGCAATCTGAAACATGACACCCTAAGAGACTATGCGCAGAATGCATAGTAGAAAGCATGACACCACAAGTGACTGTGCAAAGAATGCAGTCTGAAGCATGAAAACTAAGGGTAATACTGCTCAATGCCAGAAGTCTAAACCTCAAGATGCACGCCCTCGAAGCCCTTCTCAGTATGGAGAACATCGATGTCTGTGCTGTGACTGAAACCTGGTTCAAGGCTCCTGAGAGCACCCCAGCACTATCAGGTTATACCTCATATCATCCATTTTCATAAAGGATACCCACACCTCCAGGTTAGTGGCAACGCACGAAGCATCGGAGACCATCCAGGTGCAATTAACCATAGGTAAAACTGCCCTACAGTTTGTAACATGCTACAGACCACCTTCTCAAACTCAGGAAACCCACACAGCCTTCCTGAAGACACTGGAGAGTATGAATGTCTCTCCAAACACCATCATATTGGGTGACTTCAACTACCCAAACATAGACTGGAAACATTACTCAAGCCCCAACACCCTAGCCCAAAGGTTCCTGGAGTTCATAAACTCAAATGCTATGGAACAACTAGTCACCATTCCCACAAGAGGAGAAAATATACTAGACCTGATCATCACAAACATGGGGACAAAATGCTCCACACGAAGTATATCCCTCATTGGTGAGATCAGACCATAAATTAATCTCACTGGAGATCCACATCCCGCCCCCACCCCCAGCAAAAAAGACCACAGTGAAGAACTTCTCAAAAGCAAACTTCACACTTATTAAGACTGGAGTGGTATCCTTCAAGGCCCCCAAGCCAGTGGAAACCACAACCCACGCTGCTGAAACCCTTACAAATGCCTTCTACGAGCACCTCCAGGAATGTATGGATCAAGCAATCCCTAATAAAATCAAGACCCTTTCCAAATAAGGCAGGCGCCCGGTCTGGTGGACCCCAGCCATAAACAAACTCTACAACAAGAGGAGAAAGCTACTACATGACAGAGCAAAATCCCTAAAAGGGAAGGCATCTCTGATCAATACTAGCAAAAAACTACGATCACTCATAAAATCATCCAAGGCCAACTTTGAGAGAAAAATCACTAATGACACAAAAGACAATCATAAGGCCTTCTTTAGCTATGTTAGAAACCTGGGTGGAAACTCCCAGATATGCTCAGAATTAGTCCAAAATGATAAAAAATCACTGAACCCACAGACATTGCCAACATACTGGCAGACAGGTTCAGTGCAAATTTCTCCCCCCCCCCCAAAAGGAGAAATATCTATCCCACCAGAGTCTAGCCTCCCAAACATCTCAGATGCCCAGGTGAGAGCTGCTCTCTCTAAAGCAAAAAACACAGCATCAATGGGACCGGACGGTGTCCCCGGCTGTGTGCTACACAGACTCAATGAGGAACTAAACCCACACATAAGGCTGCTGTTTAATCTTAGCCTTACTACAGGATAATGCCAAAGAATAGCGTACGGCAACTGTGGTCCCACTCCACAAAGGCGGTGCTTCTATGGACCATGGAAATTACTGCCCCATAAGCTTGATGAGCCTTGTCTGCAAAGCTATGGAGAGGATCATAATGGAACTCATAAATAAAGACATTGGGGACCTACAGACACTGGATCCTACCCAATTTGGCTTTGTCAAGGGCAGATCCTGCCTCTTGAACTTGGTTGACTTTTTCGAAACAGTCACTAAGGCCATTGATGAGGGTAAGGCAGTTCACACAGCCTACCTTGACCTAGCAAAAGCGTTCGACACAATACCCCACTCGGGTATCATAGAAAAGCTCACCAGCTTAGATGTAAACCCATATGTCACAAGATGGGCTGCAAACTGGCTCAAGGACAGAACACACAGGGTTAGAGTTGCTGGTGCCATGTCAGACTCTAAGCTGGTCATGAGTGGTGTCCCACAGGGCTCAGTCCTGGGCCCCCTCTTGTTCGGCATTTATTTTTCTGAAGTGCAGGCAAACATAGGGGGATTGTGGCTGACAAAATTTGCAGATGACTGCAAACTGGGCACCATAATTGACACTCCATCAGACACAGACATCCTCCAGAGAGGTCTCATAGAAATAGATAACTGGTGCCAGAGCCATGGCCTTAAGCTAAATGCCAAAAAATGTATAGTCATACCCTTTGGGAAAAACAAGGTAACCCCTAATTACCACATAGGTGGTAATCCATTAAACATGGAAGAAGTTATCAGGGACCTGGGGACCCAAGTTGACAGTAACCTCTCTTTGACACTCACATTGCCAAAGTGGTTAGGAAGACCTTCTACACTGCCCACCTGATCATGAAGGGATTCACATCCAGATCAGGAGAGGTCACTGTACCCCTGTACTCTTCACTTATCAGACCAATGATTGAGTACAATGCCCCATTCCGAATGTACCTTACCCGACACCTGCAGCAGTTGGAAAGACCCCAAAAGTTCCTCACCAAAAGGATAAAGGGGCTCAAACATATGTCATATGATGCCCGACTGAAGAAACTCCAGCTCTATTCAGTCGCATACCGTCTGCTCAGAGGTGATCTGTGCCTGACATACAAGGCCATGTCCAACCCAGAATTAATGGACATGCTCCACCTCAAAAAATCCAAATCCACCAGAGCCACGAGAGCAAGAGACTTAAACCTCAACACGGATATAAATAGGACATGCTGGAGGGACAGATTCATCACCCAGAGACTCCCTACACTATGGAACAGAATCCCAGTCCATGTGAGGCAGAGCCCATCACTGACTCTGTTCAAGAGAAATCTTGATGAGTGGATGGGATATCGTAGGTTTACTCCGGGAATCATCTCTGTGTCACTGCTGGACAGAGGCACAGCAAACTAATGGGTATAGTATTCTCATCCTAAGGGGTGGTGAAAGCCACACACACTCTGGCTAGGCTTATAAATGCCCTAGGGCAGATAGCCTAGTATGAACCTATGAACCTATGAACCTATGAACCTATGAGTGACTGTGCACGAAATGCACAGTGCATAGCATGATGCCATGAGTGACTGTCCACAGAATGCACAGTGTAAAGCATCATACCACAAGTGACTGTGCACAGAATGCAGTGTGAAGAATCACACAGTGAGTGTTTGCACCAAAAGCACAGTACAAAGCATGATACCATGAGTGACTGTGCACAAAACATAGTAATGTCTTTCATCTTTTCCTGGTTAGGGGTTGCCACAGCGGATAACCGGTCCACTTATGATTGGCAGTGGATTGTTATGGTATTGAGTTGCCAGCCCAGTGCCCAACCTTCAAATAAGGCATGCCCACTCACACACGCACCTACCTGCATGCCTTTAATGTTGACTCGACCAGGGGGAGGACAGGCAGACTCTGCACAGAAGGCACTCCAGCAAATAATTGAACCAGAGAGCATCTTGCTGTGAGGCGACAATGCTAACCTTTGCACCACCATGGTAGAACACACTGTAAAGTGTGATGCCACAAGTGTCTGTACAAAGAATGCACAGTATAAAGCATGACACCATGAATGACTGTGCACAGAATGCACAGTGTAAAGCACAACACCAAGATAGATTGTACACAGAATGCAATGTAAAGCATGATACTATGAGTGACTGTGCACAAAATGCACAGTGCAAAGCATGATGCTACATATGATTGTGCACAGAATGCACAGTGTAAAGCATGACACCATGAGCGATGGTACACACAATGCACACTGTAATTCATGATGCCATGAGTGTCCATGCACAGAATGCACAGTGTAAAGCATGATGCCATGAATGACTGCACACAAAATGCACAGTGTAAAGCTTGATGCCACAAGTGTCTCTACAAAATATGCACATTGTGAAGAATGATGCCACAAGTAACTGAACACAGAATGCAGTGTAAAGCATGACACCACAATTGACTGTGCATAAAATGCACAGTGTGAAGCATGGCAACATGACTGTGCACAGAATGCAATGCAAATCATGATGCCATGAGCGTGTACAAAATGAAAAGCACGATTCTTCAAATGACTGGGCACACACTACACAGAGTAAAGCATGATGCCTTGAGTGACTATGCACAGAATAAAAAGTGTAAAGCATGATGCTTTGAGGGACTGTGTACACAATACAGAGTGTAAAGCATGATTTCATGAGTGACTGTGCACACAATACACAGTGTAAAGCATGATGTCTTCAGTGGATTTGCACAGAATGCAGTGCAAAGCATGACTCCTTAAGTGGCTGTGCACAAAATGCACAGTCTAAATCATGATGCCACTAGTAACTGTGCACACAATACTCAGTGTAAACATGATGCTTTGAGTGGCTGAGCACAGAATGCATAGTGCAAAGCATGATGTCACTAGTGACTGTGGACACAATACACAGTGTAAAGCATGATTCCATGAGTGACTGTGCACAGAATGCATAGTGTAAAGCATGACACCATAAGTGACTGTGCACACAATACACAGTGTAAAATATGATGCTACTAGTGACTGTGCACAGAATGCAGTGTAAAGCATGATGCCTTGAGTGGTTTTGCACAGAATGCATAGTGTAAAGCATGATGCCACTAGTGGCTGTGAACACAATACACAGTGTAAAGCATGATGCCTTGAGTGGCTTTGCACAGAATGCAAAGTGTAAAGCATGATGCCTTGAGTGGCTGTGCACACAATACGCAGTGTAAAGCATGATGCCACTAGTGACTGTGCACACAATACACAGTGTAAAGCATGATGCCTTGATTGGATGTGTGCACAATACACCGTCTAAAGCATGATGCCACTAGGGACTGTGCACAGAATGCAGTGTAAAGCATGATGCCTTGAGTGGCTGTGCACACAATACACAGTGTAAAGCATGATGCCACTAGTGACTGTGCACACAATACACAGTGTAAAGCATGATGCCTTGAGTGGCTGTGCACAGAATGCATAATGTAAAGCATGATGCCACTAGTGACTGTGCACACAATACACAGTGTAAAGCATGATGCCTTGAGTGGCTGTGCACACAATACACAGTGTAAAGCATGATGCCACTAGTGACTGTGCACACAAAACCCAGTGTAAAGCATGATGCCTTGAGTGGCTTTGCACAGAATGCATGTAAAGCATGATGCCACTAGTGACTGTGCACACAATACACAGTGTAAAGCATGATGCCTTGAGTGGCTTTGCACAGAATGCATAGTGTAAAGCATGGTGCCACTAGTGACTGTGCACACAATCCACAGTGTAAAGCATGATGCCTCAAGTGGTTTGCACATAATGCATAATGTAAAGCATGATGCCACTAGTGACTGTGCACACAATACACAGTGTAAAGCATGATGCCTTGAGTGGCTGTGCACAGAATGCATAATGTAAAGCATGATGCCACTAGTGACTGTGCACACAATACACAGTGTAAAGCATGATGCCAGTATTGACTGTGCACACAATACACAGTGTAAAGCATGATGCCACTAGTAACTGTGCATATAATACACTGTGTAAAGCATGATACCTTGATTGGCTGTGCACAGAATGCATAGTGTAAAGCATGATTCCTCTAGTGACTGTGCACACAATACACAGTGTAAAGCATGATGCCACTAGTGACTGTGCACACAAAACCCAGTGTAAAGCATGATACCTTGATTGGCTGTGCACAGAATGCATAGTGTAAAGCATGATTCCTCTAGTGACTGTGCACACAATACACAGTGTAAAGCATGATGCCACTAGTGACTGTGCACACAATACACAGTGTAAAGCATGATGCCTTGAGTGGCTTTGCATAGAATGCATAGTGTAAAGCATGGTGCCACTAGTGACTGTGCACACAATCCACAGTGTAAAGCATGATGCCTCGAGTGGCTTTGCACAGAATGCATAGTGTAAAGCCTGATGCCACTAGTGACTGTGCATACAATACACAGTGTAAATCATGATGCCTTGAGTGGCTGTGCACAGAATGCATAGTGTAAAGCATGATGCCACTAGTGACTGTGCACACAATACACAGTGTAAAGCATGATGCCACTAGTAACTGTGCATATAATACACTGTGTAAAGCATGATGCCTTGATTGGCTGTGCACAGAATACATAGTGTAAAGCATGATTCCTCTAGTGGCTGTGCACACAATACACAGTGTAAAGCATGATGCCACTAGTGACTGTGCACACAATACACAGTGTAAAGCATGATTCCATGAGTGACTGTGCAAAGAATGCAGTGTAATAAGTGACTGTGTGCAGAAGTCATGTTTCTCACTAATAGTCAGAGACTGTACATAGTAGCATGAGATGTGAATAATACTAATACAATAGGAGTATATATGTATAAATAATATTATAGTTCATGATTTATTAAATATAGTAACAGGGAAGTAAACTCATTAAACTTTAGGTCCTTTCAGTGAACAGACAAGAATAAGAAGCCCATGAAAGAATGCTCTTTTCCAGTCATATAATTCAATATCAAATAGCAAAGGGCAGTGTGTACAAAGTTATTCTGCAGAAAAATTGGCATAGTAGTATCTAAGGTAGAGAATTGGGGCATGTGTGTCTTGATAATTAAAAATCCTGTGAAATGCATTTGAGGAAATTTGATGGTTACAGTGGATAACATTGCTATATCACAAGACTTGGCTCTATGGTTAATTTCTTAAAAAGGTTACCTTTTCTCTGGAGCATACATATCTCTTCTGTGTCCACACAGGATTCAGTTTCCTTTGACATCCAAAGACATGCATTCAGGTAAATTGGCAGTCCTGTAAACTGCTCCAATGCGTGCGCGCGCGCGTGTGTGTGTGTGTGTGTGTGTGTGTGTGTGTGTGTGTGTGTGTGTGTGTGTGTGTGTGTGTGTGTGTGTGTGTGTGCACATGTGTGTGTGTGAGTGTGTGTGTGTGTGTGTGTGTGTGTGTGTGTGTGTGTGCGCATATGTGTGTGTCTGTATCTGTCTGTGCATGTATCTGTTTCTATGTGTGTGTGTGTGTGTGTGTGTGTGTGTGTGTGTGTGTGTGTGTGTGTGTGTGTGTGTATACTGAGACAGACTGACATCCTATACAAGAGTGATTCCTGCTGTATATGTGCTTCCCTTGTGGCCACTGATCAGAATTCTGATGCTTGAAATTGTAAGCTAGGTTTGTAATTTGACCCTTTCTTCAAGGTGCACTTAACTTGAAGTTTTTTTTTTTTTATTTATTTATTTGACATTTGTTTACCGGATTGTCTGACTGTGCCTACAGAACTAATTCTCAGCAGAGGCCCAGGTACAAAAGTTCCACATACAGTACAATAAAAATACAGTAAAATCCAATACAGTACAAATCACATTAGAAATACTATACAAAATAAGGTGAAAGAACAAACTATGTTACAAGATGCTACAATATATACTACACATCTAGATGATTCTATAGAGTTAAAACATTATAGACAATAATAGGCACTCTCACCATACATGATGTAGTGTCCAAAAAATAGTACATAGGTAGAGCAATGTGTGACATTGACTGCTATAGTACATGAAAAAATAAATAAATAGAATGTTAGTTTCCATTAAGAAAATAATAGCCAGAAAGTTAGTGATGCAGAGAGATAGTGAAAGAGTTAAGAAGAATAGAAGCAATACAGCCTGAGCAGTAGCTTAAGGATGTCGTACAGAAGCAGAGAAAGCGTTAGAAGAGCCGTAGGATCTTGCAGTCTTTGAAGGACTGAAATGTGACAGAAGAGGAGGATGAGCCTAGTGTGGAATAAGAGGAAGGGATGCGCATCAGGCATGCTTTATGCAGCAGCAGAGCCATGATTTTTTTTAAATAGAAGTGTTTTTTGAGAAACTTATTTTAAATATTTTAAATATTTTAAGTGTGTCACGTTAAGGGTTCAATTGTACCAATATGTTCATTGGTTAATTGTAAAAACGTGTGCTTATAAAATGTGAGCTATTTGGAATTAAGTTAGATGTGAAGACGTTTCTTGGTTGAGACGAAAGCACTCATCATATTTGTTTTGTTACAATAAATTATTAGTGTCATTCCAATGCTGGTGGCTCATTTTATATTTCTTTGTAAAGAAATCACATTGGCCTTTGGTGTATTACAGGCTTTGAAATGGGTTAGACCAGGCATAGACCTGGTATCCAAAGGTAGTGAATTCCAAAGTATAGAGACAGACTATGAATACATTGAGTGACCTGGTTTTCTTGTGGGTTTTAAGATAGCTAAGGGTTTTTTGTCTTCTGATCATAGGGATTGATTTGGTGTGTAAGGTGTGACTAGATTGGTTAGTACAGGGCAGGCAGTAGGTTTGAAAGTAAGGTTGTGCAAGGTGGATAGCTGAAAAAAGGCAAGTTGGTTGGGTAGTTCAAGACAATTTAATTCCAGGAGTGGTTTATAGTAGTGTGTGTGATATTTAGAGTTTGTGGCAAATGTTGCAACTTTGTTGTATCACTGTTCCATCTTGTTTATGGTAGAAGTTCGTAAGTTAGTTAGGATAGGGCCATCATAAAGAAGGGAGGGAAGTAAAAAAATGTTTTTGCAAGGGTAGTTTTGTTTGCTGCAGTAAAGAAATGTTTGTTTCTATATAAGAGTCCCAGTTTTTGATGAGTTTTCTTTATATTTTGCTGTATATGGGGGTCGAATGAAAGTTTATTGTCAATGATAACTCCTAGAAGTTTGGTTTCCTGCACTATTTCTATGACAGTGTTGTCAGATGCAAGGATGTTAAAATGATCAGTGACAGGGGAGGTGTTCTTGGGATGAAAGAGTACTAGTTTTGTCTTCTTTGGATTAAGAAAGGGTTGGGCATTTCTTAGCCAGGATTCGATTGCAGTAAAGAATGGTTGAGTTTTTGAAAGTAGTTCTGGTAGTGATTGAGCAGTACAGATTATGGTGGAATCGTCAGCATATTGAATGAGTTTCCCAGGGTGAGAGGCAGTGTGAAGGTTGTTTGTGAAAATGTTGAAGAGTAGGGGACCTAGGATGCAGCCTTGAGGGACTTCAGTAGGGTTGTGGACAAAGGGTGAGAGTTCATTGGACCATTTCACTGCTTGTTTATGATCCTTGAGGTAGCTCTGAAACCATTCTACTATGTTATGTGAGAAGCCTAAGTTAGACAGTGTGTTTAATAGTAAGGGGTGAGACACTGTGTCAAAGGCCTTGGAGAGATCAAGGAATACTGAGGCCATATAGCATCCTGCATCTCTGGCCTTGTTTACGGTATCTGTAAAAGATAATAGGGCTGTAGCTGTGCTGTGGCTAGATCAGAAACAATGTTGGGTTTTGGATAAAAGGTTGTTTTGCAATAGATATTTCATTACCTGCTGATAGATACCCCTCTCAAGAATTTTGGCTATGGGTGACAAGATGGATATAGGACAGAAATTGGATAGATCAAAAGAGTTGCCTCCTTTGTGGATGGGGGTGATGTGAGATTGTTTCCATATGGTATGTACTTCTGATTCAGCTAGGATACTGATTGGGTAGGTGATTGAGTTAGCAGCCAGTCCAAGGTAGTGTGGTGGAAAATTATCAGGTGAGGTAGAGCAGGGTTTTAATTTATGTAGCAGTTTCTTAATGGTGTCAGTATGTATGGGCCAAAGTAAGAATGGGGTTTGTATGACATTTTGTTGAGTAGGAGGGGTTAATAATGACAGGGTTAGAAGTAGTTGATGGTCTGGGGCTGGTGTCTGAATAGGTTGAAGGGTGGTGGTGGGGGTCCAGCATTTGGGGTGTTAGTTATTTAGAAACAGAAAGTGGAGGGAGGAAAGACCTCATCAGATAGGTGAAGGGGGATGCAGCCCCCTGAAAAAAATAGAATCCCCACAATAACAATGGCAAGAATTTTCAATTATGGCCATCAAATTGTGATTGTGAGCAGTTTTTTAGTATGATAAACATGGGTCCCTCTGACTATGACTAGATAAAATAGGTATGAAAAGTGTATTGGTGGATGAATGGATACTCCTTAAATGTCTGTTAATATCTAGTGTTGTGTTTTGTAGGTTTTCTATGGGTTGCCTAGTGCTACATAATCCATTCCAACGTGATACCTGTTGTACAATTTCTCTCTCCCTCTCCAAAGAAGATGAAGACATAAACATGTAAAATATACTCATAGGTATTATATCCCCATTCTTTTATTGCTTTTATTTGATGAATAACTCTCTAGCACATGAAAATATGTCTCTTAAAAAGATGTACTGAAATTAGATACTTTGCTAAAGTTTTCATGGACCTTATATTTGAACATCAGAACATATGCCCATAGAGGACAACAGAATCACTAATGTGCCAGAAGATAATGCCTGTATAATTCTGTGCACATGCATTTCATGAACCTTTATTTCCTTACATTTATCTCTCTGAATCACTCCTTTGTAATGGTCATTTCATGTTCATGTTTCTGCCAATGTCAAAACATTTCTGTGAAGAGATGAGATCCCAATAACCATTGCTAAACCATCCTTCAAGTCAGAAATTAAACCAATTCCCCATGTGCCTAAGTTGGTGGTAGCTCAGGTGAGTGATCCCACAACACTTATTAAAAAGAGTAGGTGAACATCCCCATTGCCTGGCCTAATTTCCCCTAGTCAGTATGCATGCTACCTCAGGTTTTCCCTTAAAAGAGGACATTGGCCTACTGGGACTAACCTGTTCACCAAATCTTATTAAAGCCCAGGTTCCAATTTAAGGCAGTCAAAAGACTTTGTGAGTTATTTCTTTAACTTTTAAAATGTTACTGATATCATTCTTTTTTAGAAGGGAAGTAACATGATGGCTTTTAAAAAAATAGTTCAGTACATTATTATGTTTTCTTTTATGGGTGATTCAGGTTCACTTCCCATCATTGCACTGACATGTTTTGGAATTCATTCTCATTCATTCTGTTTAACATTACAAAAACTATAGTATGAAGGATATTGCTTTATCACTCATGGTGTTTTCAAGATTTTATATTAAAAAAAAACAACAGTTTATTTTGCAAGTGAATGGATAAACGACAAAGAATATAACCCCCTCAGCTTTTCTGCAAATAAAAGAAACTCTACATTAAGGTTATCCATACAGTATAAATTCGTTCTCATGCATTCTACCCATAAGCAGCATACTTGGAGAACATGTCATGGCTCCAGGCCTTGCCAGACCTTCTGTCCACCTTAAGCATACAATAAAACTTTTCACCTGACCGTTGGCCACATCCACATGAAGCACTGACTGAGCTAGTAAACTTTACAAGTCTTGACGCTTCAGGGACTGCTCTTGCCTGACTGCATTTTGAACCTCCCAAATGAGAAACTACCTCTCTGATTCTTGCTGTTCAAATACAGCCTTTCTACGTGCTCACTAATAGCACATCATTCTACATTCAGTTACCCTTTACCTCTCCAAAATTTGTAAGGAAAGTGACATTTTCCTACATTTAAAGGTATACTCTACATTCCTCTACATTTTCAAAACATACTCCACATTCCAAACTTAGCATGTTACTGTGTGTATATATGTGTATGGCTTCATGATAACACCTCGACGGACATAAATGTAAAGTATCAGAACTTTGAACCCTATACGTTGATGTCAGAAATGTCAATTTATGGGAATAAAAGGGAGCATGTGTTGTGTGATCACAGTACAGTGGGCACGGGGAAATTTGTTCTTTCTCCACTGTAGTGCAATCTTAGAGTTAAGAAATATATATTTTATATATATATATATATATATATATATATATATATATATATATATATATATATATATGGTTTACTATCAAAATCTCGCAACTGACTAGAGCGAGTGTTCATATATGCATACTGAAATGTTGTAAAATCAAATAACTGATCACTCACATAACCAAAAGTGGGAATTAAGGAAAGTCGACAACTCAGGAATGTTGACTTTACGAAAAATACCTATATTTCCCGTTATGTGCTATGAACATTTTGCAGGGGGGCAAGCCCCCCTGCATCCCCCACATCCCCTGCTGCTTATATATACCAACTCTGAGAATGCATTACAGTGAAGAAAAGGGTACATTTCCCAATCCCCACTATAGTTCAATCTGCATTCAAAATAATGAATCCACAATAGTAAATGCATACTAGCATTTGCTCTTATGGATTCGTCATTTTAAAAATCAATGTTACGACACCTTGGAAAAGTGCCTTTCTCCCTTCCAAGGTCACGTAACTGATATACGACAGTTTGATGGCAAACCTGTATATATATATATATATAGAGAGAGAGAGAGAGAGATACATACATATATTTATGTATTTATTTATGTATGTATGTATGTATATATATATATATATATATATATATATGCATTATATATATAAAATTAGCAAAAGTCAAATGAGTTTCCAGTATTTTGAAAATTAGGTATTGTGGTCTCAGTAAAATGAATATCAGTATTTTGAGTTTTCAGTCATGTGAAGTAGATCTCTCTCTCTGTATATATATATATATATATATATATATATATAGAGAGAGAGAGAGAGAGAGATGTAAGTCTACTCAATATGATTGAAAGATCCAGATGTAGACATTTATAATATTGATAGTGCAAACATTCACATACAGATGTGCATGTGCTGATAATAGTTCTCAGCACATGCATATAAAACAAAAAGACTAGCTTTTACACAGGGGTAGTAGGACCCTCTGCACCATCAGTCCCTCTGCTAATTATAAATATTAACTCTGAGAGTACATAATGGAAGGAAAAATGTGCATTCCCAACCCAATGGATTCTGTGGTCTCAAACACCTGTCAACCAAACTGTATCCATTTTAAATACATTTGACAAAGTTTGGTGCTGCCATACATATAGATATATATACATATAGATAGATAAATATTTATGTATATGCAGGGCATTCATAAAAACAGTAACATTAACAATGCTTTACTTATAATTTCTTTACAACAGTAAGCAACAGATGACATGCAACTGACTTGAAAGGCAAATTTTCCCTCATTTTACACATGAGAATGCATACATTTGACCTGATATTAGTGTTATGCTGTGTAACTATTAAAGAGTTCAAAAGTTATTCCATTGTTTATGTTTAAAAAAAGTCCCTATTCTTTTCAGTGTGGATTCATAATTTTTTTTTTACAAAACACATCTTTATTAAATTATCACATATGAGATAAGCAATCTTACATTTATATAAATGAAAACAAATCATCCTGACTCAATTCTAATTGCAAACTTTATACATTACAAACCACATTGACTCAATTGTAGCTGCAAACATTATACATAACTTATAATCTATCCAGTCATTGTCAGTCAAACATTACATAGCTCATTCAACTCCTGCCATGTTTTAAACCTCGTTCCTCCTCTCCATGTATTCTTACCACAGTTCCCATTTTTCCTGTATATTTGCTCCTACACTTTACACTTTTCTAAAGATTCCGATTTCAGTTGTTTTATCTGTGTTACTATATTCGCTACTTCTAGTAAAGTTGGTTTAGACTTTGACTTCTATTTTCTAGTAACTGCTTTTTTTTGCAGCCACCATAATTAGATTCATCAAGGCCTTACTATATCTAGACAATTCTGATTCTGTATCATAGGTCAAAAAATAATTTCCATATGCAGATTCATAATGTTAATATGCAACAGAGATATTATATCCCTTCAAGAGGTTTTACCACAGAATTTTTGTCATAGGTGTTATCTTGGGTCTACTTCAGTAGACCGAAATATCAAATCATCGACAGTCAAAACACCAAGCCCAAAAGAATAAAACTACTCAACACCAAAAGTTCTCAAAACCAACTATCAAAACACTGACACAAAAATACAAGTAATCCACACAAAGCACAATAAAATATTACTACACAACGTTCGCAATGCCATCAGTAAGCGCAAAAACACTCTCGCAACCTCTACTAAATCATTTACTCTTATTTCGCTGATAATAAACCTTAAATAACAACCTTACCTACTACACTGTAACACATACAAGATAAACTGTAACACAGCTACAAAATAAACACATCTCCCTACACCAGAACATCCTGCAGCGCCATTACCCAGCAAACTGAAGTATCACATAAATACAGGGTACCTATATTCATTAACAAAAGCTACCATAAACAAACAAAATTTCATAAATTACCATTAATCCATTTCTGCTCTTGTGAGGGGCTGTGCCCACTACACCCCCCACTAATTATATATACCAACTACGAGATCACACTTCAGTGAGGAAAGGGCATATTCTCCGATCCTCACTGTATCACAATCTCGCTGTGAGCAGTCTACACTCATTTCGTACCTGTTGTTTGAACTTATAAGGAGGACTTGTACGAATCCACTGTTCTAGTGGTGCATAGGGGGAACTTGACGGTGAAATGGCATTTTGCTCATGTGAACGTTTGGTGTTGTGTACGTTCATTCATTTGGGCTCGGTATTTTAAATTTCGATCATGTGATCTTTCGGTCTACTGAAGAAGACCCGTTATCTTACGTCTCTCATCATACTTGCTGAAACTGTAACAAAATTGTGAGGAATGTTAGTGTTACAAGATGTTATAAGTTTATCACAGGTTAGCCATTTGCTTATAGTCTTAGTTTAAATGCTCAGTACTAAAATACATTTTATAGTTATGATTCTGTTTGTAAATGATGTTGCATTTCTGAAATTCAGAGAGACTGTTCATAAGTTTTGTCACATTTTGAAGTTTTATTCAGATTTTGTTCCATTTGCCTGCCTACTATCTGCCTTACGAACACAGCACTCCTGCAAGAGAGAAGACTTGTGAACGGGACATTGTCTAGGCATCCATCAGAGAGGTTATCACTTTTAGTAGCTATGCTTTCCATATGCCATCAGCGACATTGCCCTTTTTCACTCCCTCTGGTTTTCTGCATGCAGGACCCATAGCATTTAAGGGGTGGAGCGTTAATGGGTATAGTGCAGGGCTGTTACTCTCATCCATAAGTGAAGCAAGCTTTCAGTATGTATGTTCTGACCGCCACCTTATAAACAAACACTTCTTTTCAGATCTTCTAGTTTCAACTAGGGCCATTAAAGGTGTGCGCCTTCCAAGGTACCTCTTTCTCTTTCCACTCCCTGAGTGAAATGAACAAGGACTGCTCACTTATTCCTCTCTCTCTCTGTCTCTCTCTCTCTGTGTCTCTCTCTCTCTCTCTCTCTCTCGCTCTCTCTCTTTCTCTCACTCTCTGTCTCTCTCTCTCTGTGTCTCTCTCTCTCTCTCTCTCTCTCTCACTCTCTCTCTGTCTCTCTCTCTCTGTCTCTCTCTCTGTGTCTCTCTCTCTCTCTCTCTCTCTCACTCTCTCTCTCTCTCTCTCTCTCTCTCTGTCTCTGTCTCTCTCTCTGTCTCTCTCTCTCTCTCTGTCTCTCTCTCTCTCTCTCTCTCTCTCTCTCTCTGTCTCTGTCTCTGTCTCTCTCTCTCTGTGTCTCTCTCTCTCTCTCTCTCTCTCTCTCTCTCTCTCTCTCGCTCTCACTCTCACTCTCTCTCTCTCTCTTTCACCAGGTCAGCCGCTGCAGCACATGGACTGCTACTTGACCCCAGGTCATTTTAATCATAATCAGGCCGTATCATCCTTTGCCACCAAACCAATTTCTTGTCATGTTTTTGGAATCATCAGATGTCACATTTTAGAGTTAAAGTTAACACAGAAGTAAATAAGCTGGAAAAAATTGAAAGAAGAGAAAGAATATGACAGGTATTTAAAGTAGGTAATATGCACAAAGAGGGATACAGCAGAGTGAAATGTAGAGTGTAGAAATGAACAAATGCATGATAACTGCAAAATATTGCCCTGCAAAATTTTACAAATGGCTAATATGAAACGCTGCACATAGTAGAGATAAGTAAGTGCAGAAATGTGTGACAGAGAAAATAACACTATTGGTACTTACATGAGTACCTAACACTACAAGCTCCATAATAATAATAACAAGTCAGTGCAGACTTGGGAGCAATGTCTGGATAAGTGATTTGCTCAAGGGCACACATTAGGCGTAAGAGGAGTGAGGGGAATCAAACTCTGCATCACAGGAACTACAGCTCACAACCTTAATCTCTGTACCAGTTGTGAGACAATTGCTCCATAATGAATAGACCTTACCTCATTGGTTTACTTGTGACTCACACTACAGTCTCCATATGCAAAGGATCATAACAACAGTTTTCTATGCGCACTCTGATGTGCCACACACTTGTAACCTTATATGGAGACAGACAAGAATCTCTGTTTCTGCATAAGGGCCCAAAGCCTTTGTACCTTACACTATACTAGCCATGTACAGTGGCATATGCCTTATGTTAGCTTTACCATATCTCTCATCTGTCCAGATTTTTTGCAAAATGTCCAGATTTTTGACTCATATTTTTGGTGTGTTCCTCATAAAACCTGTGGTTTTCTGTCAAATTACGATGACTGAAGCCATTAAATAATACAATACATTTGAATTTAAAACTGATGACATCTTTCAGAAAATACATGCTAACACAAATTCTGTAATTTTTATAACTTTCTAACTTTATAAAAGCAATATTTAAAATATGTCCCTATTTTTGGACCTTTATTGCTCCATTATTTTACACTTTGTTCAGATTTCTTGCACTGTGTGGCAAAGGTGACAAAGGGTAAGGGAAGAAATCAGCCAATCATTATCACTCTTCAATGCAAGCCAACATTTTAATTGGTAGCATTACATTTGTAGTCAAAAGTGAACACTGTAGCAAGTTTTTTTTGCTCCTCATGTATGAGTGCCCTATTTTTGCTTTTGGAGGGGTGCTTGATTGGAAGATGGCACCGAGCACAAAAATAGCCAACTACACCTCTACTCTGTCCAGCCAGACATGCATCATAATGGTGTTTGATGAAAAAAACCTAGTAATCAGGCATTATTAATGAGACATACAAGAATATAAGTAATGCAAGTGATCTGTCTCATATTTTTCTTCATACCTGAATGTGATGGTAACCAGCTAACACATCAAAGATGATTAAAATCTGTTGCAAGTTCAAATATATACAAGCTTATACCTTTTTCATGTTACATTTTAAATGTTTAAACATGTGAAGCTGGCTTTTTTTCATTACTAACCATGTTTTGACATCAATCAGGAGCACGGTCAGGACCTCCACTGTATGTCATTTCTGCACTATGAAGTTTGTAATCTCTATAGAAAATGAATAGAAATGTTTTCTTCAGTAAAATGGCTATACTGTTTGTACTGCTGAATATTTTATGACATAGTTTTCAAAACGCACATCCACACTCCTAGACAGATGATGCCCAGAAATTCTTATGTCTGCCAAGAGGTTCTATTTACGATGTTATATGTGAGCAGAATTTTCTTTTTTATGTGAGTCAAAGGAGGCGGTCGCTGGTTGCATCTTTTATTATAGGTCACATGTGTCCAGTACCTACCTTCCTTTCTTTCAATTCCTACCAAATCTGTAAGGTTTCTTACTCTGGATAATATTATACCACAAAATCAATTTAATGCAGATAAGATAGGAAGCATAAAGTATTATAATTAATATATTTGACAGTTGCAATGTGTTTTTCTGTACCTGCATATGTGTGCCCACACCTGTGAGTGAGTGTGTGTGAGTGTGTGAAGCAGACAGAGAGTGAAGGAAATACTGGAGATAATAACTGATCCATTTTTGTAAACGGTGCCATTATAGGTATCTAAGTAAGTAAGTAATTAAGAATAGGGTTATGTCGGTAAAGAATTTAACAAACAAGAACTACAAAATTCCACTGTAAGAGTTTGAAACCTTGCTTTTGCAATCAAGATACAGTTAGAATTTATCTTGTATCTCTTTTTTAGTAGGTATAAACGACTGCAATGTTTATTTCAAATGTCTGAGCATACAGAGAAAAAGGTGAATGCAATCACTGAATTTACTTGACTAAGACAGGGGGAGGTGACATTACATTGTTGAGTATATTAACAACTCTGTCAGAAAATGTGTACAAAAAGTGAATGTTTCTCTTATTCCCTTTGGAGACTTGCTGTTTAGAAATCAACCAGGTGTCAGTACAGTGAGATCTGAAATGAGAGCTCAAAACAGAAACACACAATAATGTCTTTGGTTTTAACAGAGGGGGATGCTTGTCCTGTGTATTTGGTGATAATGGCATTGAAATGGCACCAGCTAGGAAGGCAGAAGGACTGAGAGGACACATAATTTACATTTCATTGGTCCAAGTATATCTGATTAGAAAAGTATAACTAGAATCAAATAATCTGAGGAGCCCTTGGATGTGTAAATGTGAATAATAGAAACATCCATTTTGGGGAATTTTGTATCTTTAGTCCTGTGTGTGTGTGTGTGTGTGTGTGTGTGTGTGTGTGTGTGTGTGTGTGTGTGTGTGTGTGTGTGTGTGTGTGCGTGTGTGTGTGTATGCGTGTGTGCTCGCGTGTGTGTTATGTGAATGTGTGTGTGTGTGCGTGTGTGTGTGTGTGTGTGTGTGTGTGTGTGTGTGCGTGCGTGCGTGCGTGTGTGTGTGTGTGTGTGTGTGTGTGTGTGTGTGTGTGTATGTAAGAGAAAGAGAGAGATAAATGGAAATTCAGACAGTAGGTTCTAGAATGCTCCTATATGGAATGGTGAAAGTTCAAATTGAACAGCATATTTTATACTCGTCACGGATAACAGTTCTTCATTCCTGCTTGTCACCCAGTGTGCAGCTGCACAAAATCTGTTTTTAAGCTTCTCTCTGAAAATGTGATTTTTATATAAATAGAAGCAAATTGCTGGAAGAGAAAGCTCTGATTTGGAGCACAAGTGAGAGAGAGAGGGGAAAACAGAGCCGGCGGGGATTCATTTCCATCTGAAGGCTGTCGCAAAGAATAAAAGGCATTTCTGTGAACCCACAGTTTAATAGCACAAGAAAAAAAAAGTAGAAAAGAAAAGAAAGAAAAAATGGAGCAAGGAGCCTAGGGCAGAAGCGTGAGCTTAATTTGATGAATAAAGGTAGACAGAGGCAGTGAATGCCGGAACTAGCAGCCCCTCCAACTTTCCTTAAGCTACCCCCAACACATACACTATGTATATGTCTATATGTATGTATGTATGCATATATATATATATATATATATATATATATATATATATATATATACACACACACACACACACACACACACACACACACACACACACACACACACACACACACACACACTTCTTCAGAAAAGGAAGACATATCAGAAAATATGAATTATTAAATAGAACTGAATCTAACTGTGCATTGTGGGAATATGGCAAAGAAGCTTGAAAGTAAGCTGTTTTGTGTGTGTGTGTGTGTGTGTGTGTGTGAGTGTGTGTGTGCTTGTGCACACTTCATGATAATGCAGCTAGACAGAAATGCATTTGCATAATAATGAACAGGTTTCTCAACAGAAGAAAGATCTTAGCTTACTCTTTCTTGAATGAAGAAGTAATTTTTTCCCCTGAGTAAGAGTATAGTGAAAACTCTAGCTAGATGCACAATTCTTTTTAGGACTGAATACCATTAATACACTTCTAGGCAATAGTTATTAAATTAGTGTCTGATACTGAGAAATGTCTAGTAGACAAATATGTTTTGCAATTAAATATGAATCTTTAAAGAAACAAAAGTCTACAGGCGTAGTCTTGCAAGTTTTCATTTGTCTTCAAAAACGCCTTACAGCTGAATGAGATGGATGGATGTTTCTTGAACCACTGAACAGGAAATAAAAACACTGACCCTTGTCTGTAGATCGAATCCAGCACCCCCACACTTCCTGAGATTGCCACAGGCACTAGAACAGCAAGATGTTTCTGGACAGATAGATACCTTGCCTCCCCCAAAAGCAGTTATTTCTCCTTTCAACTAGAACTCCACCTTGATGGTCATTTTTTTTCCTCCTTGTAGCTGACCATCGGCTGCCACCAGCTCTTCTCCACATTCACCAGGTCCACTGGACACATCTTATTCTGGACACATCTTATTCTTCTTTGGGCTCAACCCAACATATCTGGGGCCAGTGAGGAGATTGAGGACGCTGGTGCATCATACGGCAGTGGGGCAGTGGGACCTAACTCCCACCTCTCTGGGCAGCCTTGTCAGCTGTGCAGTTGCTGCTTTTAGGAGGTGCATGTGTTCTTTGACGTATGTACAACCACGTGACTAAGAAGCTCTCCACGTATGCAGTCTGGAGCTCACCAGGCTTGTATGTCGCTTATTGCCTTCAGCCTAGGCTGCCTCCTCTCCCTCTCCAGGATGGGCGAGCCAGCACAGGCCACTCAGTACATTCCATTCAATGCCATCCTCCTGTGTGGCCTGACCTGCATCTGTGCCACTAATTGAAAATGGGTCATTTGAGGAGCAGTAAAGGTTTTATCCCCCTGTGCCATGCGGCCACTAGTATGATTTTTTAACACATAAGCAACCACATGCAATGTGGATGTTTATCCTAGTATTGCCAGTGCAACAGGACAGCAAAATACTGGCCCTTGTCTTGGGGGTAAAACCCAGGACCCTCTCATTCCATGTAGCTTTCACTACCACTCAACTAACAGGGAGTCATAGGACAAAACTGCAAACTAGATGCACCAAAAATCATTTGCTGTAATGGAAATCCTGCCACATCTCCTTACCACTGTCCTGGAATGTGAACTTTACTCTGTCTCTTCCTCACTTTCCTTCAGGAATAAATCACTTGGAAAATATGCTGTGAAACTCTTTCGGAAGAGGAAATCTGGATCAATTTCCTTAGTAGTTTGTGGCTTATTTCGTGGCACTTTAAGGTATGATGAGTGGGAAATAAAGTAAACTGAGGTGGGACTCCAAAGGGACTGGTGAAAAGCTAACTTAACAATGAAAGATGCAGTTCCTAATAACTTTGAAAAAAAAATAATAATAAAGACAAATATGTCAAGAACATTTTTTTGAGACAAGTATTATCCCTTTCTAATTCTTAACCTTTTTGTTAAGTCTACCTCCAGTAAGAAATGACTTCTAAACTTTGGTACAGTGATTTTCCACTGTTTTCATAAATATGTTCCACAGACACTCTCAGACCCACGCAGATAGTTTCATATGAACACATATGCGCACACACACACACGCACACACGCACACACACACACACACACACACACACACACACACACACACACACACACACACACACACTCACACACACACACACACACACACACACACATACACACACACACACAAACTTCTCATATTTATTTTTTTCCCTACCTACATGCATACGGATACATTTCTGTTCCCATTGTATTATGTGTATTTTTAGCCAGTCTCTGTTTTAGTATATTTTTATTCTTGGAAAGATAGTTGTGTTACTGATATCCACAAATATCTAAAAGAATTCTTTTAAAAATGATGACTGGTTATATCCTGTGGGGACTGGCATTGAACTTAGCAATTTGCATCTTACAAATGCATATTTTTTTCTTTTTTTAAAAGTAAATAACAGAGTGCCTATGATACTGTCTTTAGCACACAGAATCCTGATTCCAGTCCTAGAGTCAGTAATTGTAGCATATGTGCTGTGCTTAGGAGCACTCCAAGGCCGTCTGCTCAGCGAAAGACAAAATTTTTCAGTCAGAAGTGACCACACGAGACAGGCAGAAGAAGCATTATATATATATATATATATATATATATATATATACATATATATATATATATATATATATATATATATATATATATATATATATATATATATATATATATATATATATATACACACACACACATATACATATACATACACATATGGTTTCACTTCATAATCTTGACATGCTGAAATCTCAAATTTCACAATTTCGAGACCATGAAGTTGAAACTTCAGAATGCCGAAAGTGCATAAGAGCAAATTTGAATATCTTGAATCCGTGCTTATGCATTTCCGGTACATTACATGAAGTGTCTGGGATGGCGTTTGGAATGCCAGGTAAGTGAGTGTATGTGAGCATTTTTCTGATTTGTATGTGTGGGTTAGTTTAGGGAGGTTTATGTTGAGATGTAAGTGTTGGATGTGTTGGTGTCTGTGTGTGTGTGTGTGTGTGTGTGTGTGTGTGTGTGTGTGTGTGTGTGTGTGTGTGTGCGTGCGAGGGACTGTAGAATGTCTGTGTGTAATCGTTTTTTTTTTCTGTTTGTGCAATCTCGGAGTTGGTATATATAAGTAGGGGGGGTGGGGATGCATGGGGGGGCTTGCCCCCCTGCATTTCTGTATTGTAGTTGTGTGTCTGTGTGGTATTTTGGTGATGTCCTTCGTGTTTCACTGTTGCAGTCATCACATTTGGGTTATCTGCTTGCAGGAAGCCCTCAATCGACCTGATTATCAAAGTCTTGGGTCTTGCGTCGGTTGCTGTCTCATCTTCCATGACGTCAGGTAGTCAGGGGTATAAATCATGCAGCTGACTCCATTACATCAATCTTTCATGCCATGTGGTGCCCGAAGCAGAAGCAGTTCGCAAGTGCTGGTCGGCCGACTCCTGAAATTTTCGTTTTCAAGTTTCAGATCCGAAGTCTTCAACAAAGCTAAGTACTCTGTTGGGGAAACTTTTTCTTGTTCTAAACCAATGTCAGTAAAGGCTAACAATTGTATTTCTTGTGGAAAGCAAATACCTCATAAAGATTTTTCATTTGTACTGCATTCCTTGCTTTGGCCCAGACCATGATGTCCCTCGCTGTCGGTTTTGTGCCTTATTCAAACCATCGAACTATTTGTCGTCGGTTCATTTTCGCATCTAAATATTTTGGTACTTGGTTCAATTATCCAGAAATGGCTTCAGTAAGCCACTCAACTACCGGCATTCCAAAAAAAACAGAGACAGGCCGCATAGGTCCAAAGCTGCTGATGACGCTTCCGTTAAGCTACCAGTTTGCTGGTACTCAGTGTGGTGCTTTCACAGACCCTGATACCCACTTCTTCAGATTCGCAGGCCTCTACTGAGACCCATTCGGAGTCTGGTATGCCACGAGATGTTTCTTTGACTGTGGAACCTGCAGCTGTGTCTACCTTGGATGGGTCCGGAGCCGCTGTGCAGGCACCAGCTTTTGAGGGTGTATTCAGGCCTACTGACTTGCATGTTAAACTGACGCCATCTTCTTCTTCAAGGCCTAAATCTCAATCCATGACTAGAAAACCGACACCCAGACTGCATGGTCAGGCCCCTATGCCTAAAATACAAATGATAAGAATGGCTGAAGACCTTATTACTCTAATCAGGGGAAGCCACCCTTCTCCCTCTAAGAGACCTAGGACTGATTTTCCTTCTGATTCTTCTGATCAGGATTCTGAAACTTCTGTTTTTTTTCTGATGACCAAGAGTTGCCTATATCTACCTATGAGGATTCTGATGCAGAGGACTCCATTCCATCTGCTTCCCCTCCAGAGGATTTCTCTTTTGGTAAAACTTTGCATACACTTAGGGAGCATTTCTGCTGGGAAAGCCAGGATTATTCTGACTCCAAAAAGAGGCTTAGGGAATTCTTACTCCTACCTCAACACATCCCTCCTGTACTGGACATTGTGGACGATGCCTTCTTGGAATCTCACCTGGCCCCTTACACTTTACCCCCAGCTCCCAGAAAACCTGACAGGTATTACAGAGTACCTGACTCTCACATGTTCCTCTTTAAGAATCCTACTGTGGATCATGAGACCATTTCACAGCGACCCAAAGGCATTAAGGCTACTACTGCCAAAAACTCTACCCCCTCTGATAGAGATTCCAGGGCCCTGGACAGATGGGGTAAGAAAGTTTACACTTCTGCAACTTTGGCCATCAGGGCCTTAAACTGCCAGTTTCATATGTTAAAGTATCAGCAGCATATTACTGGATTGCTTAAACAGAAAATTATGTTGATTCCTGACTGTGCTGAAAATAAAGAATTAAAGGATTTAATGCATTCTGCTGCATAAGTTGGAAAACATACTTTGCAATGTGGTTTTGATTCATTAGAGACATCTTGCAGGGCTGCTGTCACTGAGTCTCTACTTAGAAGGCATGCTTGGCTTAAGGAGCAAACTTTGCCAGATCATGTTAAAGCTAAATTACTGGATGCTCCCTTAAACCAAGACCACCTGTTTGGCAACCAAGCAGAAGAAGTACTTAAAAAGATGGTGGAAAAAGCTAAATCTATGCAAACTGTTAAAGATTTCCTGCAAGTACAGCCTCCCAAATTTAGTAGGCACTGTTCTTCTAAGAATTGACCCGTTCCTGCCTCTTCCAGGCCTTTTTAGTCCAAACCCAGAACCAGCAGATCACCCAGGCCTCAGTCTCAAGGTACTCACAGGTCTAAGCAGTGGAGGGCTCCCACTTCCAAAGCTGGAAGTAGTAAGAGACCCCCCTATGGTAAACTGTCACAATTACTTAATTTTAAATCTTCCAAGCCCTGCTCAACTGACTGTTTCTTTAGGGGGAAAGATCGCCCTGCATACAAAAAACTGGGAGCTCATTACCCAAGACAAATGGGTTTAAATATAGTTTCCCAAGGATACAGATTCCACTTCCACTCCTTACCAACCCCAAACGGTTGGCCAGACCTACCCCCAAATCAGTGGGCAGATGATCAAAAGCAAGATGTTCATTGTGTTTCACTATTGCAGTCATTACAATTGGGTTATCCTGCTGGCAGGCTACCCGCAGTCGGCCTGAATTCCAAAGTCTAGGTCCGGCGTTGGTTGCTGTCGCCTCCTCCCTGACGTCAGTGCGCCAGGGGTATAAAAGATGCAGCCAGCGCCATTTTCTTCAGTCTTTCTTGCCACGCAGTGCTTGAAGCAAAAGCAGTTCGCAAGTGCCAGTCGGCCGACTCCTGAGATTTTCGTGTTCAAATTTCAGATCCAAAGTCTTCATTAAAAGCTAAGTACCCCGTGGGGAAACTTTTTTCTTGCTCCAGACCGATGTCAGAAAAAGTTAATAATTATATTTCTTGTGGGAAACAAATACCTCATAAGGACTTCCATTCTTACTGTATTCCTTGCCTAGGCCCTGATCACGATGTTGCTAATTGTCAGTTTTGTGCTAGATTTAACCAACGCACTATTAAGCGTCGGTACGATTTTGCATTTCACTATTTTGACAGAAGATTTAATTACACTATGTCGTCGGATAGCCATCCAACTACTGCAATTCAAAAGAAATGCAAAGAAAAAGAAAAGGACAGGCATCCGAGGTTCAAAACTGACGAGGCTTATTCTAAGCCAGTCGCCGGTTTACCGGTTCTCAGTGAGGCACTTTCGTAGCCCCTGACGCCTGCTACTTTAGAGCCGCAGGCCGCTTCTCACTCCCACATGGAGCCAACTAGGCCACTGGAAACTCAAGGTATTGGAACCTCAGAAACTATTCCCTCAGATGGGTCCAGAGCCACTGAGCAGACATCGGCTTCTGAGGGTGTTTTCAGGCCTACACAGTTATATGTTAAAATGACTTCAGCTTCAAAGGCAAAGACTAAAGCACCTCTAAAGACAAAGAAACAAGTACAACATCCCCATGGACAGGCCTCCATTTCTAAAAAACAGATGCTCAAAATGGCGAAGACCTAATTACTTTGATCAGGGGTTCCCATCCCCCTCCTGATAAGAGGCCTAGGCAAGAGACAGAATATGAATCTTCAGATCAGGTTTCCATTTCTTCTGATTCCTCTTCTGACCAGGAATACTCTCTTCCTCCCTATGAGGATTCTGATGCTGAAGAATCTATTCCTTCAGCCTCTCCTCCTGAGGATTATTCTTTTGGGGAAACTCTGCATACCATGAGAGAGCATTTCCACTGGGAGAGCCAGGATTATTCAGAATCTAAGAAAAGGCTCAGAGTTACTACCTCAGCACAGGCCCCTTGCTATTCCACCTGTGTTAGACATTGTAGATGATGTATTTTCAGAGTCCAGTCTGGCTCCTGACTCTTTACCACCAGCTCCTGTTAAGCCAGACAGATACTACAGGGTTCCTGATTCACATAAATTTCTTTTTAAGAACCCTGCTGCTGACCCAGAAACTTTCTCACAGGGTCCCAAAGGGGTCAAGGCTTCCACGGCAAAAAACCCTACCCCCTCTGACAGGGATTCTAGGGCACTGGACAGATGGGGAAAAAAGATTTACACTTCTGCTACCTTGGCTATAAGGGCTTTAAATTGTCAGTTTCATATGCTTAAATATCAGCAATATATTATGTCACTGCTTAAACAGAAAATGTTGATAAATTCTGAATGTGCAGAAAACAAAGAAATGCAGGATTTATTGCATGCAGCTGAGCAAGTGTGAAAGCATACTTTGCAATGTGGTTTTGATTCTCTGGAGGCATCCTGCAGGGCCGCTGTTACGGGTTCTGTCATTAGGAGGCATGCTTGGTTAAAGGAACAGAATCTGCCTGATCATGTTAAAGCAAAATTATTAGATGCTCCATTACAGCATGATACCTTGTTTGGTGTTAAAGCAGAAGAGGTGTTGAAGAAAATGGAGGACAAAGCCAAATCTACTCAAACAGTCAAGGATTTCTTACAGGTACAGCCTCCAAGATTTAGCAGGCACTGGCCTACAAAGAATTGATCCTTTCCAGTTTTTGACAGGCCACAAAGAGGCAGAAACAGATGCCCTAGAGGCAGATCCCAGCCCCAAGGCTCATACAGGTCTAAACAATGGGGTACTTCTACCTCCAAAAGCGGAGAAGACAAATCACAGCAATACAGGAAACAGTCCCAATGACTTCACCCTGCCTGCGCCAAGCACTTGTCTTTTGGCAGCACCTTTAGGGAGAAAACTAGCACTTTTTTCTCAAATTTGGCACGTAGTAACCCAGGACAAATGGGTCTTGGATATAGTGTCACAAGGCTACAAGTTTCACTTTCACACCCTGCCAAGGGCAAACGGTTTGCCAGACCTGCCAAAAAATCAATGGGCAGAGGCACAAAAACAAGTGTCATCCCTCATGGACATGAGAGCCATCCAGCAAGTACCACAGCAAGAGCAGGGGCAAGGATTTTACTCAAGACTGTTCTTAGTGCCTAGAAAGTACAAAGCCTGGAGACCAATACTGGACCTATCTATTGTGAACACATGTCTGGATATTCCAAGATTCAAAATGTTGACTCTGCAGCAGCTTCTGCCCATGCTGGGCAAGAAGTCTTGGCTTGTAACTTTAGACCTAAAAGAGGCATACCTGCATGTCCCAATCAGACAATCATGCAGAAGATACCTCAGATTCAAAGCTGGCTCAATGCACTACCAATTCTCTGCACTGCCCTTTGGCTTATCTACTGCACCCAGGCTCTTCACAAAATGCCTGGCTCCAGTAATTGCATTTTGCAGACAAAGAGGAATACAAATATATCCTTACTTGGATGACTGCCTTATTCTGGAAGAGAAAAAGGACATTCTACTACAGCACCTGGCATTTGTAAAAAGATTACTAACATGCCTAGGGTACACTGTAAACAAAAAGAAATCAAAACTAGTACCCTCTCAAGAGATAATATTCCTGGGTGCAAGCTTAAATACAACTGCCCAGATGGCTTATCTCACACCAGACAAACAAAGGCAACTGACTACTTATTTCAAAATGTTGGCAACAAAGACTCGGTTATCTGCAAGAAAAATTCTGCAGGCTTTGGGCTTCACGGCATCCTGCATTCTGCTAATTCCATATGCAAGACTGCATCTGAGGAAACTTCAATGGTATCTAAAAAGTGTTTGGACTCAACATCGCCACAGCCAGGAAACAATAATTACCCTCATTCCCTGCCTGCAACAGGAGTTTCAATGGTGGGCAAAGGCTTGTCACCACACAAGGGGCAGCCATTTGTTTTACCCATAGCCAGGCAGATATTAACAACAGATGCATCAGATTATGCCTGGGGGGCCCACATGGCAGGAAGATGTATTCAGGGCTCATGGTCCGCAAGCCAAATGCATCTACATATCAACCAAAAAGAGATGCCAGCTGTTCAGAATGCTCTGACAGCCTTCAAGGATCTACTTCATCCGGGACAACTACTGATAAAGACGGACAATACTACAGTCATGTGGTACATAAACAAGCAGGGAAGCACTCATTCCTACCCCCTATACAGACTAGCCATGACTTTGTGGGACACAGCATTGACTTACCAAGTACATCTGCAGGCACAATTCCTGCCAGGAAAGATAAATACTCTGGCAGACGAGCTAAGCAGAAACCTCATGGATCCTCACGAGTGGAAATTGGATCCGCAAGTCTTCAGCATGTTAACAAGGAATCGGGGATGCCCTGACACAGATCTATTTGTCTCCCCTCACAACTGCCAACTACAGAGATTTTGCACAAGGACTTCACAAGCAAGCATGGAAAGTGGATGCTCTATCTTTCAGCTGGAAAAACTTAACAATATATGCCTTTCCTCCACTGCTTCTCCTCCCCAAGGTACTCCTAAAAGTCAGACAAGAGAAGCCATAAATGATACTGATTGTCACAGACTGGCCCCACCAGCACTGGTACCCAATCCTAAGGAACTTGTCTCAATACCCAGCCTGGACATTACCTCAAATTCCTCACTTACTGTCCCAGCACAACAATCAGATCCTGCACAGCCCCTAACTCTTAAATCTGGCAGCATGGCGGATAATGTAGTAATTTAAAACACACCTCTCTCTAAAGCGGTGATGGATGTTATTTTGGAGGCCAGGAGGCCTAGTACCAGAAAATCTTATGCTGAAAAATGGAAGAGATTCTGTGCTTGGAAACAGGCACAAGGGATTGACACGACTGTACCAAATATTCCTCAGATTTTGCAATATTTAACTGAGATGCTGGACAAAGGCCTATCCTTTTCATCAATTAAGATTCATGCCTCTGCTATTTCACCTCATTACAATACAGAGCCACCTATTTTTTCTCATCCTTTATTAAGACAGTACCCGTGGTGGTGCTGCGGTAGCATTGTCGCCTCACAGTTAGATGTTGCCCGTTCGATTCTCAGTTAGAGCATCTTCTGTGTGGCGACATGCGTGAATGTGCGTTCCTTCGTTGAAGGTTTTGCGTTAGGCCCGGCAAGCCAGCACGTAAAAATCTACTGCCAATCATTAGTGGACCGGAGTTCCACTGTGGCGACCCCTAACTGGGAAAAGCCAAAAGACACAAACAAACCTCAGAGGAGCCAAAAACTTATGGCCTCCAAGGAGATCACCAATACCTGCATGGGACCTCAATTATGCCTTGGAAAAACTCACCCTGCCTCCTTTTGAGCCAGCCGCTACAGCTGATATAAAATATTTATCATGGAAAACTGCTCTTCTACTAGCAATAACCTCTGCAAGACGAGTCTCAGAGCTACAGGCACTCATGGCTGTGGAACCTTTTATCATTTTCCATCCAGATAGGGTTTCTCTGAGGACAAACCCGACTTTTATGCCTAAGGTAGTGTCCAGTGTGGTCCTTAACCAAACTATTCATTTGCCTATCTTCTACCCAAGCCCACAGAATAATGGTGAGAGACTTCTGCATTCTTTGGACATACAGAAACAGCTGCGCTTCTACTTGGACAGAACCAAAACTTTCAGAAAGACTGAGCAATTACTAGTGTCATATGCTGCAGGATCACAAGAAAGGCTATCTCAAAGCAGACTATTTCAAAGTGGATAGGTCACTGCATTCGTTTCTGATATTCACAACATGGCAAATCAGTGCCTAAGGGCATTAGGCCACATTCAACCAGAGCAGCAGCCATTTCAGCACCTTCCTCAGAGGAGTACCAACCAAAGACATTTTAGAGTCTGCAACCTGGAGTCCAGTGCACACTTTTACAAAGCACTATCACTTACCACTCTACTCTAAATCCAGGGCTATTTAGCTCTAGCCTCCCAACCTTAGCTTTGGGATTCAACCCAATTGTAATGACTGCAACAGTGAAACATGATGAACATAGTACAGTTGTGTACCTACCATGAATGTAGATGTTAGTGTATTCACTGTTGCAGTCCAGGTTACCCTCCCACCATCCCCCTTATCTTTGCTAGAACTTATCTGTATTTCTCTATCCTATACAACCTATGTGGTGTATTTGCTTGTAGATGAAGGAAAGATTTACCTTGGTGCATGCATGCTTTATTGACATATTTTCTCCATTCGAGCCACCCCCTCCTCCCCTCTCTCTCACCACTTTATTCAAACTCATAACCTAACTAACTTTAATCAAACCTCTTTCTCAAACTCCCTGAAGCTAACTAACCGGAACCCCCTAAAAACTTTGCCTCTAGACAAAGCTGTTGAGTATTTCAGCTCCACATTCTTAACTATCCTGAACTCCCAACCCCAATAAGAAGAAAAAGAATCAAACAAAACTAAACCCTCCCCTTGGCTCCCCAATGACACTAAAATGATTATGCTTCAAAGGAGTAAAACCTGGAAAACCTACCTTAAACACAAACAACCTGAAATGTTCCTTAAGTTTAAACAACTAAGAAATCTTGCCAAAAAACTAGTCATTACTGATAAAAAATCTTACTACATCAAACTACAAGAAAACCACACAAGAAATCCCAAACAGTTCTGGAACTCCATTAACTCCCTCCTTAGACCAGGTACAACAAACAACCCCTGTCCTGACACCAGCACATCTGACACAGAAATTGCCTCACTATTCAACTCCTTCTTTACCTCCTCTATCGCCGAACTAACCATGACTTTCACTAACAACAACCCTTCCCTCTCAAGTCAATCTTCCACTCCCTTTTCAGCCCCACACACTTTCAACCTCAAACCAGTACCCACCAACCTAATAAAGAAACTGCTCTATAAGCTAAAGCCTTGCTCCAATGCCCCCGATGACATCCCTTCCTCCTTCCTAAAGATAGCCTCTGAATCCATAGCATTTCCCATCAGCATCCTAATAAATAGGTCTCTACTCGAATCCTATGTACCCAAACTCTGGCGTTCTGCTTTCATTCTTCCACTTCACAAAGGAGGCAAAAATTGTAACATCTCCAATTTCCGTCCCATCGCCATCCTCTCCCCCATATCCAAAATCCTAGAAAAATGTATCCACCTACAGCTCATGCCTTTCCTTATGGAACACCAACTACTCTCTCCTACCCAGCATGGCTTCTGCCCAGGACACAGCACTAACACCGCCCTTCTCTCCTTCCTTCATTCTGTGAACTCTGCACGTGACTCCGGTAATTTAGTGTCATCTGTTCTACTAGACCTATCCAAAGCCTTTGACACCATCTCCCACTCCCTCCTTCTAAACCACCTCTCTGACCTCAACCTGAGCCATAAAGCTCTTTGCTGGTTCTCTAGCTACCTTTCAAACAGGTCCCAAGCTGTGAAATGGGGCCATGCAACATCAACCTTCCTTCCTACCCCTACCGGAGTACCCCAAGGTTCCATTCTTAGCCCATTACTATTCAATATCTTTATTAATAACTTTCATAAAGCCATCCCCAACACCACAATTGTGCAATACGCTGATGATTCCACTCTGATTTGCCAAACCCCTAATGTAACAGAGCTCCAAGCACTAACCCAAACAGCATTTTCAACCACTGAAAACTGGATGTTCCAAAACCACCTCTCCCTAAATGCCACCAAAACCAAGATCCTGCTCTTCTCCCCCTCCAAATCCTCATCTCTTGATAAAAATCTCTTTCCAAATAACCAGCCTTAACAACTCCATGATTGAAATAGCAACATCCACTAAACGTCTTGGTGTTACAATTGATGACCAGCTCAAATTCAATACTCATATTCAACTAAACATAAAAAAAACACACATAAAACTTGTCCTACTGTATAGAAACATCCACTTTCTGTCTCCTTCCACTACACTAACCCTTGCCTCTACTTACCTCCTTCCATCTTTACTATATGGCGCACCTCTGCTCACAAACCTACATCTACCCTTACCTCCAAATTGGAACAATGCTACAATAAAATCTCCAAATTTGCCACTAAATCCAAATCCTCCTCTCATCACTGCACCTCCCTTCACTATCTAAACTGGCTTGAACTCCCAAATCATCTTAACTTTCTCCAACTCACCACAGCCCATAAACTAGTGTTCCATCCTACTAACTGTCCTGCACTTTCCAATATTCTTCAAACCTATACTCCCCTCAGATCCCTTTGATCTTCTCACTAAAACCGGATCACAGTACAAAAACCAAAGCGCCCAGCAGCCCAACTTCTCTTATCCTTTACCCTTGCTAAAAAATGGAATGCCCTACCCACCTCCCTAAGAACCTGGAACAACCTAGCCAACTTCAAAACCCAACTTTATTCTCACCTTTATCTAAATAGGATATGCAACTGTACCCTTCAACCTACACCAGTCCAATTATCCTCCCCTTTCTCTCCAGGCTAACCTCTACACCTTCCTAATCCTCCTCTAAGCTCACTTCCTCCTCTAAGCTCACTTAAAATTCTAAATGTAGTAGCTACTAAAACATTTTTGCACTATATGCTTAAGCTACCCAGGCAAACCTCCTTACCTTCCTCTCCTCTTCTAAAATAATAATTGCATAAGCTTCTAAACATTAAAGTTATTAATGATTAATTTTTCTTCCTTGCTTTTCATTGTTTTTTGTACATATGGAAATCTTTTTCTCGCTGAACTTAACTGAAATTGTTAATACTTTTTGCTTATTGAGCAATCTGATATTGGTATTGTAGACTATTTTTGTAGCAACCTATTAACTGTAATGTTATCTGTGTCTGAACTCTTTCTTGTAATTAAAATTGTTGTTTTATGCAGAGCTTTTCTCCCCAGGCCTCCAGTGAAAATGGGCCCCAAGCCCAGTGGACCTCCCCGGTAATCAAACTGAAATAAATAAATAAATACATTTTTAGCCTTCCCTTTTGGGGGCACCTGACATCTGGGGCAAGAAAAAGTGAAGAAAATGGCGTTGGCTGCATCTTTTATACCCCTGGGGCACTGACGTCAGGGAGGAGGTGACAGCAACCGACGCCAGACCTAGACTTTGGAATTCAAGCCAACTGCGGGTAGCCAGCCAGCAGGATAACCCAATTGTAATGACTGCAACAGTGAATACACTCGAACATTTACATTTATGGTAAGTACATAACTGTACTTTCTCTCTTTTCTAAGTATCAAGAATGTTCAGCCTGTCCCAGAAGAAGAATAGGGGCAAGGTTTTTACTCAAGACTTTTCCTGGTTCCCAGAAAAGACAATTCCTGGCATCCTGTCCTGGACATGTCTATCCTAAACACCTTTTTGGTCATTCCAAAATTCAAAATGCTAACTCTTCATCAGCTGCTTCCCATGCTAGGCAAAAATGCCTGGTTGGCAACACTGAATTTAAAGGAAGCTTACCTGCACATCCCAATCAGGGAATCTTGCAGAAGAAACATACGCTTCAGAGCAGGCTACATGCACTATCAGTTCTCTACACTGCCCTTTGGCTTATCTATTGTGCCCAGGGTATTTACAAAGTGCCTAGCTCCAGTCATTGCATTTTGCAGGCAAAGAAATATTCAAATATATCCATACCTGGACGATTGTCTAATTCAGGCAGAAAGCCAAAACATACTATTAAATCATCTGGCATTTGTAAAGAAACTACTAACTTCTCTGGGGTACACCATAAACAAAAAGAAATCACATTTAGTACCCTGCCAACAGATTGTATTTCTGGGAGCAAGCTTGAATACAACTTCCCAGATGGCCTACCTCACACCAGAGAAACAAGTTTATTTGACAGCCTACTTCAAACTACTGGCCACAAAGACCCAGCTATCTGAAAGGAAAATACTCCAAGCCCTGGGGTTCATGGTCTCTTGCATTTTACTAATTCCATATGCAAGACTGCATATGAGGAAACTACAGTGGTATCTAACAAGCCTATGGTGTCAACATTCTCAGGCCTAGAATCAATGATTCCTATCATCCCTTGTCTAAAGACAGAGTTCCTTTGGTGGGCAGAGGCCTGCCACCACAACAAGGGACTGCCATTCACTCTACCCCCTGCTGCCCAGACCCTAACAACAGATACATCAGACTATGCATGGGGGGCTCACTTGGCAGGGCAGTGCATTCAGGACAAATGGAACCTGAGTCAAATGCACCTGCGTATCAATTAAAAAGAAATGTTAGCTGTACAGAATGCTCTGACAGCCTTCAAGGACCACATTCTTCTAGGACAATTATTGGTAAAGACGGACAACACCACTGTTATGTGGTACATAAACAAGCAGGGGGAACCCACTCATACCCTCTCTGCAGACTAGCCATGGCTCTGTGGAACACAGCCTTGAGCTACCAAGTGCACCTACAGGCTCAATTCCTGCCAAGCAAGCTAAATACACTGGCAGATGATCTAAGCAGAAATCTCATAGACCCACACAAGTGGAAACTGGCACCAAAGATATTCAATATTTTGAGAAACAAATGGGGGAGCCCAGAGATAGACCTGTTTGCCTCCCCTCAGAACTACCAATTGGACAAATTCTGCACAAGGAATCCCCACAGACAAGCTTGGAAAGTGGATGCCCTGTCCTTCACCTGGAAAAACCTATCAGTCTATGCCTTTCCCCCTCTGCCTCCCCTCTCCAAAGTGCTACTAAAGATCAAACAGAACAAACCAAGAACAAAACTGATTGCACCAGACTGGCCACGCCAACTCTAGTACCTCCTCTTGCGCAGTGTGTCACTGCTGGAACCATGGCACCTGCCTCAGACCCCTGCCCTGCTGTCCCAGCAGGAGGGCCAGATTCTGCACCCACAGCTTCAAACCCTAAACCTTGCAGCCTGGCTAATTACCTGATCTCTCCATTACCATCCCTCAGTAAGCAAGTGATAGATGTCATCCTGGAGGCAAGGAGGCCTAGTACTAGAAAATCCTATGCTGAAAAATGGAAAATATTCTGTTCCTGGAGCCAAACTCAGGGAATGGGCACAGGGGTACCCAATTTACTGCATATTCTTCAGTACTTAACTGAAATGATTCACAAGGGCCTTTCCTTTTCTTCCATCAAAATTCATGCCTCGGCCATTTCAGCTCATTATAATACAGAGCCACCCCTATTCTCTCGTCCACTGCTGAAGCAATTCCTCAGAGGGGCCAAAAACTTAAGACCACCCAGGAGAGCCCCTACACCAGCCTGGGACCTTAAATTTGTATTGGAAAAGCTAACTGTACCTCCCTTTGAGCCAGCTGCAAATGCAGAGTTGAAATTCCTTTCTTGGAAAACAGCCTTGATTCTAGCCATCACTTCAGCAAGAAGGGTGTCTGAATTACAGGCCCTCATGGCAGTGGAGCCTTTCATCCTCTTTCATGTGGACAGGGTGTCCCTCAGGACCAATCCTTCCTTTATGCCCAAGGTGGTATTCAGTGTGGCCCTTAATCAGTCCATTCATTTGCCAACCTTCTTTTTTAATCCACAGAACAAAGGGGAATGAATACTGCACTCCTTGGACATGCATGGACAACTTAGATTTTACTTGGACAGGCCTAAGCCTCTCAGGAAATCTGAACAGCTGCTGGTTGCATTTGCTGCAGGGACAGAGGGGAAGGCCATTTCAAAGCAAACCATTCCTAAGTGGATAGGCCATTGCATTCATTTCTGCTATGAGCACCATGGAAAACCTACCCCACAGGGGATAAGACCTCATTCCACTAGGGCTGCATCTGCCTCTACAGCCTTTCTTAGAGGTGTCCCTACCAGGGACATCCTAGAAGTTGATACCTGGAGTTCTGTACATACCTTCACCAAGAATTACCACTTGCCAATCTTTTCTAAATCCAGAGCTGGTTTTGCCACTGCAGTCTTGCAGGGCCTTATAGATGGTCCTAATGCTACCTAACTGCCTCCTCCATTCTTAGTTTTGGGAAACTACCCAAATGTGATGACTGCAACAGTGAAACACAAAGAACATAGTGCAGTTGTGTACACTTACCATAAATGTAGATGTTCAAATGTATTCACTGTTGCAGTCCTGGTTACCCTCCCTCCAGCCCCCTGACTTCTATTGACTATACCTCTATTCTTGCTTACTATGCTTAAAGCTTTCTGGTATATTTGCTTTATGTTGGAGGTGTAACCTTGTATATAATTGCTTCCCATTATGGGGGCACCTGACATTTGGGGCAAGAAAAACTGATGTAATGGCATCGACTGCATGCTCTATACCCCTGACTACCTGACGTCATGGAAGATGAGGCAGCAACCGATGCAGGACCCAAGACTTTGATACTCAAGCCGACTGAGGGCTACCTGCAAGCAGATAACCCAAATGTGATGACTGCAACAGTGAATACACTCAAACATCTACATTTGCGTTAAGTGTACACAACTGTACTTTTTTATTTGTTGCATGGTGTGGGTATTGTGGTTTGTGTGTGGTGTGGTGTGTGCTTTATGTTCGGTGTTCTGGTTTCGGCTTTGTAAGTATCGGTGCTGTGACGGTTTCAGCTTCATGGTCTCGAAATACTGAAATTCGAGATTTTAGCATTTCGAAATTATGAAGTGAAACCATATATATATATATATATATATATATATATATATATATATATATATATATGTATGTATGTATGTGTGTGTATGTGTGTGCGTGCATGTGTGTGTATATTATATATATATATATATATATATATATATATATATATATATATATATATATATATATATATACATATATAGATAGATATATATTTGTCTATATATCTAGGTTTATTACTGTAATGTCGAGCTTGCCTTGTGTCATAATGACATGTGCGGAAGTCAGAATGCAGACAGACAACTTGAAGAACATTGAAATGTTGACTCAAGAAGACTGACTGCAGTCAACTCTTTGCAGTCGATCGGAAAATTTACCCTTTACCGAACTGTAGTGCGATCTTGGAGTTGTAATATATAAGTGCTGGGGGGTAGGGGAGCTTGCCCACCTGCAAAAACATTATTGTTAGCATTACCAAACACCTTTTACCTAGCAGTACTAGCACTACAACTACCCCTACACATTACATTACCAAACACCTTTTACCTAGCAGTACCAGCACTACACCTACCCATACACGTTACATTACCAAACACCTTTTACCTAGCAGTACCAGCACTACACCTACCCATACACATTACATTACAAAAGACTCTTTACCTAGCAGTACCAGCACTACACCTACCCCTACACATTACTTTACTAAACCCTCTTTACCTAGCAGGACCAGTACTAGCCATACCCCTATACATTACATTACTCAACACGCTTTACCTAGCAGTACCAGTATTACACCTACCATATGCACTACATTACTAAAAAACCCTTTACCTAGCAGTACTGTAGTACCCTACCCCTATACATTACATTACTAAAAACCCCTTACCTAGCAGTACCGGTAGTACCCTACCCCTACACATTACATTACTAAAAACCCCTTACCTAGCAGTACCAGTACTACCACTAACCCTATACATTACATTACTAAAAACCCCTTACCTAGCAGTACCGGTAGTACCCTACCCCTACACATTACATTACTAAAACCCTTACCTAGCAGTACCGTAGTACCCTACCCCTACACATTACATTACTAAAACCCCTTACCTAGCAGTACCGTAGTACCCTACCCCTACACATTACATTACTAAAACCCTTACTTAGCAGTACCGGTAGTACCACTACACATTACATTACTAAAAACCCCTTACCTAGCAGTACCGGTAGTACCCTACCCCTACACATTACATTACTAAAAACCCCTTACCTAGCAGTACCGGTAGTACCCTACCCCTACACATTACATTACTAAAAACCCCTTACCTAGCAGTACCGGTAGTACCCTACCCCTACACATTACATTACTAAAAACCCCTTACCTAGCAGTACCGGTAGTACCCTACCCCTACACATTACATTACTAAAAACCCCTTACCTAGCAGTACCGGTAGTACCCTACCCCTACACATTACATTACTAAAAACCCCTTACCTACCTAGCAGTACTGTAGTACCCTACCCCTACACATTACATTACTAAAAACCCCTTACCTAGCAGTACCGGTAGTACCCTACCCCTACACATTACATTACTAAAAACCCCTTACCTAGCAGTACCGGTAGTACCCTACCCCTACACATTACATTACTAAAAACCCCTTACCTAGCAGTACCGGTAGTACCCTACCCCTACACATTACATTACTAAAACCCTTACCTAGCAGTACTGTAGTACCCTACCCCTACACATTACATTACTAAAAACCCCTTACCTAGCAGTACCGGTAGTACCCTACCCCTACACATTACATTACTAAAAACCCCTTACTTAGCAGTACCGGTAGTACCCTACCACTACACATTACATTACTAAAAAACCCCTTACCTAGCAGTACCGGTAGTACCCTACCCCTACACATTACATTACTAAAAACCCCTTACCTAGCAGTACCGGTAGTACCCTACCCCTACACATTACATTACTAAAAACCCCTTACCTAGCAGT
>NC_056751.1:712717216-712804716 GCF_019279795.1 Protopterus annectens | reverse complement strand
ACCCTGCTAGGGGAAGGTATAAATTCATTCTAAGCCCCACCACCAGCTGGAAGTGGTAACTACACCAAAGCTTACACTGAACCCCTATACACCCACTTGTACAAGTGTTTAGACTTGGCTCTTCCAGACAGAATCAAAGCCAGAGTCCAAGTAAAAACAAGCCACCCTGGTGGACATCCAGCATCAACAAACTTTTCAACGAACGCAAAACGTTGCTGTCAAAGAAAACTAAGGCAATGCCCCAACAATGGAAAAGCACCCTGCTCATCCTCAACAGGCAAATAAGAGATCTCAACTCCCATAAAGATAACTTTGAGAAAAAATCTAGCAATCACATCCAAGGATAACCATAAGGTCTTTTACAGCTACATATGTAGCCTAAAAGGTAGGGCCCAAGCATGTGCAGAACTACTGACTAATGGTATCACATATACTGATCCTACAGAGATAGCAAACCTGCTAGCAGACAGATTTGGTGGTAATTTCACTCCCCTATCCCCACCAAACATATTACAAACCTTGCCTTCAACTTCCCTTCTACCCTATATATCCGAAGAGCAGGTTATTAAAACTTTGTCTAAGGCAAAAAAAATACAGTCTCTATGGGACCAGATGCCATCCCAGGCTGTCTTCTAAACAAACTAAAACATGAACTAGCATCCCCACTAAGTACCCTATTCAGTCATAGCCTAACCACAGGCTTTATTCCTGCAGAATGGAGAACAGAAACAGTTATTCCCCTCCACATAGGCAGCTTAGCAACAGACCTTGGGAATTATAGACCCATAAGTCTGACCAGCCTCATCTGTAAGGCCATGGAATGTATCATCATGGACCTCAGAAATAAAGACATAGGCAACCTCCAAACCCTGGATCTGACCTAATTTGGCTTAATCAAGGGCAGATCCTACCTGTTAAACCTGTTGGATTTCTTCAAAAATGTGACCAAGGCCATTGATGAGGGCAGATCTGTGCACACAGCATACCTCAATTTGGCAAAGGCCTTTGACACAATCCAACACTCAGATATTACTGATAAACTTGGCAAACTGAATGTAAAAACCTTTGTTGTAAGATGGGTTGCCAACCGGCTTACAAACTGGTCACACACTATCAAAGTGGGTGACTCCACATCAACCAGCAGACCTGTCACCATGGTGCCACAAGGGTCAGTGCTGGGCCCCCTACTGTTTAGTATATACTTCTCAGAAGTTCAAGCCAAAACTAAGGGGCTGTGGCTTGACAAAGTTTGTGGATAACTGCAAACTGGGTGCAATTATTGAATCCACAAATGATGTCAGTATACTACAGGAGGGTCTCACACAGACCAATGACTGTTGTCGTAGTCACGGTCTCAAACTGAATGCAAAGAAATGCATCATTATTCCCTTCGATAAAAACAATGTCCCTTCGCACTATCAAATTTAACAGTAATACCCAATGTTCCAACGAAGTGGTAAGGGATCTGGGATCACAAGTAGATTTAATACCCTATGTTCCAACGAAGTGGTAAGGGATCTGGGATCACAAGTAGATTTAATACCCAATGTTCCAATGAAGTGGTAAGGGATCTGGGATCATAAGTAGATTTAATACCCAATATTCCAATGAAGTGGTAAGGGATCTGGGATCACAAGTAGATTTAATACCCAATGTTCCAACGAAGTGGTAAGGGATCTGGGATCACAAGTAGATTTAATACCCAATGTTCCAACGAAGTGGTAAGGGATCTGGGATCACAAGTAGATTTAATACCCAATGTTCCAACGAAGTAGTAAGGGATCTGGGATCACAAGTAGATTTAATACCCAATGTTCCAACAAAGTGGTAAGGGATCTGGGATCACAAGTAGATTTAATACCCAATGTTCCAACGAAGTGGTAAGGGATCTGGGATCACAAGTAGATTTAATACCCTATGTTCCAACGAAGTGGTAAGGGACCTGGGATCACAAGTAGATTGTGACCTTAACTTTGATAACCATGTGTCTGCTGTAGTTCTACATGGAACACTTGATTAGCAAAAGCCTCTAGAGCAAAGGAGGTTTTAACCTCTCTGTACTCATCGCTAATCAGGCCCATAATTGAGTATAACACCCCATTTTTGCATATACTGTACAAAGCAACTACAGCAATTAGAGAGACTTCAGAGGTTTCTAACAAAGAAGATCAAGGGACTCCAGCACTTGCCTTACACAGACTGTCTAAAGTCCCTGTCACTATACTATTGTATAGACTTCCTAGGGGAGACTTATGCCTGGCTTAGAGAGCAATCTCTGACCCAAAGCTAATGAATCTGTTGCACATCCGTAAATCAAATGGGACTAGAGCTGCCCATTCCAGGGACCTAAATATGGCCTGCGACTTAAATACGACGTGCTGAAAAAACAGATTTGTCTCCCAGTGACTGCAACATCTTTGGAATAGGCTGCCAATTCATGTGAAGCAGAACACCTCTATGACACTGTTCAGAAGAAACCTGAACAAGTGGATGGGGCACTGTAAATTCTTACCAGGGATAGCACCTACAACCCTCCTGGACATGGGCAGTCATTACTAAATACAATCCTGGTTAATGACTAGAGTGTCTATGGTATTACATTGGGATGAAAACGGCTAGGCTTGAAATGACCTCTGGGTTGATAACTTAGTAAGCGCCTACGATCCTGTGACCAAGTAAATTGTAGCTGAGAATTCTGATGTACTCTGATGTGTGTGTGTGTGTTTGTGAATGAATGTGTGTGTGTGTGTGTGCGTGTGTGTGTGTGTGTGTGTGTGTGTGTGTGTGTGTGTGTGTGTGTGTGTGTGTGTATATAAAATATTGTATTTGTCGAGTTAACTAACTTGTTCAGTCGTACATTATTAAAGTCAAGGCTTTGTGACTTGAATCCAGTCTGTAGAATTCAACAAATAGCTTGGCTGGTACACTATTCTGCAGCCTATGTCTCCATGCTCTTTGCACTCAGTTGTGAAGAAAAGAGGAAGGTATTGCATGGCAAGCACTTTTAATTTCTATTTCTCTGACATTATTAACAGTAATTTAAAGGATTAACTAACTGTCATAACATTGTACGATATGCTGTTGAATTCTTTGAATCGCTCTGATAGCTAGTATTGAACCTTCAGCCTATGTTTGTTTACGCCTTCTTTTCCTTGTCTGTTAGTTATTTCTACACCTGCATTGTGCATACATTTTATTGGCTCTTAAATTTTGTAAAGTTCACCATTGATTCAGAGTTGATCTTGCTGCAAAAGAATTTACTAGATTATACTTCTACAGGTCTCAGCAATACACTTACAAGATAGCTGCTGAGACTCAAACCTACATTTTTAACCTGTGCATACATTCCATTCCATAGGAAGGGTGGAACAGATTAATTGTGCTAACTCTCTATACATTGCCTTGTACACATCACATTAAATGTACGTGTGCTAACTTTCTATACATTGCCTTGTACACATCATATTAAATGTACGTGTGCTAACTCTCTATACATTGCCTTGTACACATCACATTAAATGTACGTGTGCTAACTCTCTATACATTGCCTTGTACACATCACATTAAATGTACGTGTGCTAACTCTCTATACATTGCCTTGTACATCACATTAAATGTACGTGTGCTAACTCTCTATACATTGCCTTGTACACATCATATTAAATGTACATGTGCTAGCTCTATATACATTGCCTTGTACACATCACATTAAATGTACATGTGCTAACTCTCTATACATTGCCTTGTACACACCACATTAAATGTACATGTGCTAACTCTCTATACATTGCCTTGTACACATTACATTAAATGTACGTGTGCTAACTCTCTATACATTGCCTTGTACACATCACATTAAATGTACATGTGCTAACTCTCTATACATTGCCTTGTACATCACATTAAATGTGCGTGTGCTAACTCTCTATACATTGCCTTGTACACATCACATTAAATGTACGTGTGCTAACTCTCTATACATTGCCTTGTACACATCACATTAAATGTACATGTGCTAACTCTCTATACATTGCCTTGTACATCACATTAAATGTACGTGTGCTAACTCTCTATACATTGCCTTGTACATCACATTAAATGTACATGTGCTAACTCTCTATACATTGCCTTGTACACATCACATTAAATGTACGTGTGCTAACTCTCTATACATTGCCTTGTACACATCATATTAAATGTACGTGTGCTAACTCTCTATACATTGCCTTGTACACATCACATTAAATGTAATGCGTGCTAACTCTCTATACATTGCCTTGTACACATCACATTAAATGTACGTGTGCTAACTCTCTATACATTGCCTTGTACACATCACATTAAATGTGCATCACTTGTAATCCTTTTAAGTAAGAATTGTATACCAGCTTTTTTATACTAAAATCATTTTACCTCTTTAAGCCAGGTACTGATGTTATGTTTATGACAACAATATATAAATCCTGAATTTTTGCTGCCTTTGTCCCATGCTGTGGTTGATTAAGGTCCTTAAGCAACTCACTTATCTGGTCATTATATATGTGTGTGTATATATATATATATCTATGGGTAGATAGACAGATAAAACATATCAGAGACAAGGTGGTGGGTTTTGAGTCAATACGCCAGTGCATTTACTTGCAATCAAAATGAAGGAGAGTTCCTTTTTTTTTTGCTGTAAGCATAGAGAATGTCAGTGGTAATTTATCACTATTCATTTGTGTAACAAAGTAACTTTACTTCTATCTTATGTGGCAAATGGGTTGATACAAAAATGGTTGTTTATGTATATTTTGTAGAGTTTGTGAACAGAAGAACAAAATATGTAAGACAGTCAGAGCTAAGAGGAAATGAAAGAAATGTATATACAGTGACAGGTCAAGTACTGTTCCAATAGTATTATGGAGCAGGTACTGTTTGTATTGTTATTTACTTTTGTTTACTGAATGAATCTCTTTAATCCTAAGGCTAGTTTTCATGTGAAACCTGAGGTTGTGTCTGTACAAATGGAGGAAAATTTGATCAGGACATCAAAGAAATTCTCCTTTGCAGTTGGTGGCGTTGGATGCATGCTTCCTGATGAGAGAATTGGGAAATTCCAAGGTTGAAGGAGCAATGGAGGTAACCTGCAAATAGGATTTGCATGATGAGAGTGTGAATGTAACATGAATATAACTTGTTAGCTACAGACAGACTGCTGGAAGAAACTCGTGAGCGTCTGATGCTCAAGAAACAATTGCATTGTCTTTGGGGTGCATTCATGGAAACAAATCATGAAAGAGAATCTTGAGACTTGTTAATAAGATTTTCAGAGTGTAAACAACAGCTAGAGTCAAACTTTCTGAAACTTACTGAAACTCCTCTACCTTCTTTATATGGCAAGTTTAAATACTTCTTGCTCTCTTTTTTTTTTGTATCTCCCCATTATGACTTTTTGTATTATTTTTTTTTGCTTACTGAAACTGAACTAGAACTTTTTCTTTTTTGGCTGTTAAAAAATCAAAAAAATTATTATTTGTACTATTTGTATAAATGTTTCTTTGTTTCTGTCCTTGTTATTGTCTCAGAGCTTTTCTCCTCGGGCCTCTACTGAAAATGGACATATATCCAGTTAGACTAGCCCGGTAAACAAATGTAAAATAAATAAATAAATAAATAAATGTAAAGAGAGGGCTGATGAAGGAAGAATAGAATCATGACTTCAGATGATTGTTGTTCAGAATATCAAACATGAAAGGTATTAAAGATGGCAGGAGGGTTGGGATATCATCCTTTTCCTTCAGCTGATGTACTCCATATAGTTCACTGTCAAAGTCATACTGACTTCTCACTTACAGGTTTATAGATTAGTACTAGGCTAACTGCCCTTGTGGGCCATTTTAAGCCTAGTCATTTACTCCATGTAAGAATCAAACCCTGCACCTTGTGTCCATAAGGTAAACACCTTAATCATTATACCAACCTTCCACTTGGATTTCTTCTGCAGAAGGCCTAAAATCTGACTCATCGTCTGCAGCCCAGAATCGTCCTACCTGCAGGACTGACAAATGTCAGTCTGCTAAGGACATCATTATATTCCCCGTATACAGCTGACATCCACATGTGGCATTTTAGATCTTTCGTGCCATGGTTTTTGTTATATGAGTTAGTGGAATACTGTCAATCATTTGTTGGTGTTAGGCTTCTCTGGATCTCAGCTCAGAAGTATCCCATTGGGGAAATATTATTTCTGCCTTTTAGTGGATGCTTTCTCATTTAGATGGACAGGTGTGTTTCTGTATCCATTTCTCCTGATCTGCTTCTCCCCATGATGATTCAGAAGGTAAGGTAGGAGAAACCAAAGGTGATCCTAACTGTGCTCTTTTGGGTTTGACAGTACTAGTTCTCCCACCTCATTCTGCTATTCTGGGTGAGATATGTACTGCTGCCTTTGCATTTAGACCACTTCACTCTGAACAAGGGGTCCTAATACACCTCAACCTGCAGATTCTGAAATTTGCTGTCAGAATGATTTAGGTCTACTGCCCTTTTACACAGCAGTTCACTTAGGATGCATTGACCGTCATTGATGAGTCCAGGAAATGTACAACAAGGACATCCTACTTTGCCCAGTGCAACAGTCTTCTGTCTGGTGACACAGAAATAATCAGTACCCCCTCTTAACATCAATTTCCTTGATTGTGCAGTACTTAACTAAACAGTATAAGGCATGTCTGACATATGCCTCTGTAAAGGTGCATCTCAAAGCTACTTTAGTCTGCATGTCAATGGATCTTCCCTTCATCTGTGAAACCTGTTTAAACACTTCCAAGGAGATGTACATTTAAGATCACCCAGAAAGCTTATTATTCTGTTGAAACTGAATTATGTCCTGAAAAAAAAAGCTTTTTCAGCCTCATTTTGAGCCTTCTGCCTTGCCCCCCCCCCCCCAATATTTAATCTATAGCACTGTTGCACTGTTTGCTATAGGGCCTTATGTGCATGGAGCCCTTTTTTAAGTCATTCACTCCAATGGAGCTCAGGAAGATTGCACTATAATTTCCAATGGGAACAGCCTAAGCCTTTTGACAAAATCAAATTATGTCCTCACATTTCAAACAAATGTTTATATCTGTGGAACCATAGGGGTTATGAAAAAAGTATAAATGGCAAACTCTTCAGCAAAAACTATTTTTATAGTGGTAATATTCTTTAGGTTCTAGGTTTTAAACTGAATTTTATAAGTCACAGTAAACACAGCAACTATTATGTTTGTAATATTTTGCAAACAACTTACAATATCTCGGCAACCATTGAAGAACACAAACGGCACCACAAACTGCAACAAAATAAGTCAAGACAGGAATAGACAGCACCTCAGACTCTTCTGCTCTTCAGCTCTTTAGTAGTGGCAAACATCCAAACGGACCTGCCACATTAATTCCCTTTTCTCTAACAATAGGGATCTTGGTCCCCCCCTTAAATCTTCTGGAATATGGTCAATACCGCTAAAGGTGAAACTGTGGGTGGGATTCCCTTTAATGTGACTAGCCAGGGCATTTTCAGTTTTTTTCTTTCCTAATATAATAAAGATGTGGGACATAATTGACATTGAGCTAAATATATGACATAGGTAGAGTTACAATTGAATCTACCCGAGGTGATACTATAACGATGATCCCTAATGGAAAATGTGTACCCTATATCCATGAATTTGCAATAATTGCAAAATTCACACTTAGTCATACCTGCGTTCCTTATAGCCTTAGTATTACTTCCTTCCAAAAGAATTTTCAGGTTTTTACCCTTCTTAAAATTGAAAGAGGGGTATAGTCCTAGTAGTGTATGCAATTCAAGATTGTTACTTAACAAATTCCAGTTTTTCTTTATTGTAGTAATAATCCATCCAGTTTCTGGACTAAATGTTAGAATGAAAGAAACCGGAGACGAGTTTGTAATATGACTGATGTCAATATTTTTATTATAATATGAAAGGGCTTTCCCCTGCAATAATGCAGTATAGAACCCGTTAGACCTCTTCTGTGTGATCTCCATCACGATTTCATCAATGAGGTCTCTCGGGTACCCCCTAGAAAGAAACATATTAGCTATTTTGTCACATTCCTTTAAAAATTCAGTGTCAATTGTCACCATCCTCACAGCCCGAACCAACTGGCCTTTAATTACTGATATTTTATGGTGAAAGGGGTGTGAGCTACTAAAATGTAAGTATGTGTTTGAGAAGGTATCCTTCCTATAAATTCTAGCAGCTAATCTCTTGTGAATTTGATCTTTAAAGAGTTCAATATCCAGATAGGTTATTATTTCATTATGGAAACTGTAAGTCTTCTTCTTCTTTCGGCTTTTTCCCGGTTAGGGTTCGCCACAGTGGATCATCTGTCCGCTCATGATTGGCAGTGGAGTTTTACGGTGTCGAGTTGCCAGCCCGGCACCCAACCTTCCACAGAAGGCACACACATGCACACACTCACACCTAGGGCCAATTTAGAGTGTCCAATCCACCTACTGCATGTCTTTGGGATGTGGGAGGATACCAAAGCACCCGGACGAAACCCACGCAACCACAGGGAGGACATGCAGACTCTGCACAGAAGGCACCCCAGCCGAGAATCGAACCAGAGAACCTCTTGCTGTGAGGCAGCAACATTAACCGCTGCACCACCATGGCCACCCCATTATGGAAACTGTAAGTGAATTTTAAAAACTCAGTTGTTCAGTTTAAATACTCAATATTACCTTAATTCAGTGGACTCTTTGAACGATGAAATTATGATTATCAATGCATGCATCTGTGAGTCCCCTGAATTTGTCCAGTACAAATACGATTATTCCAGATGTTTTGAGAGTATAGACAAACACATAGAGAAGTTGAGACTAACTAAAATTAAGAAACTGCAATGTGACATCAAAACGTATGCTAATGGTACAGCCTATCCTGTTCCTCCACCTTCTTAAGGCCGGAATGGCTCATCCCAGTTGACTGCACCACTAACAAGACCAACGACAACCGGACCAAGTTTTAATAAAAAAAATCAATGAAAAGAGCAGCAGCGTAATCGTTTAGACCAGCGATATGACTTCACTGTAACGGAATCGTAGAATGACGAGCAGGATTTCTTACAGGAAGGTACCAGCAAACGATGGAAGATGAGGTTCGGAAAAGAAAAAATTCACAACAGAGGAAAGGCAACAGCAACAGGAGGAAGAGGTAACCACCTCTGTGTGTTTGAGCGTATCGGACGCTAGTGTTAACATTTCAGGTACTGTAAGTGCAACCTACTCAAGTTTTGTTACTGATTCTTTTGGTTTCTCGCCTTTCGCTTCGGCGAATAGCATTCCATTTCCTCATGTTTACCCACTGTTCAGAACTGAAATGGGTGCAAATTGTTTTAGTAATGACACAGCTTCTCTTCATACTAAATTAGTTGAACAAAAGACTGGAACATTACTTTTACCTTTAAATGCACCCAACAACATGTTATGTGAGTCACTTGAAGTCGGTGAGCCTAACACATTGCATAGTGAGACTCCAGTAGTTATGGACACTTCTGGTACTGAATTGTTAACCCAGTATTCTAGGGACATGTTTGATACTTCAACTGTATGATCACCCAGTGTTACTAACAACATGGTACCTAGTGGTAAACTATCTAAACACAGTCAGATAACTGATGTTATTAAGGGTGTTGGGTCTAGTAGTAAGTTATTTACATCTGTTAATATGATGAAAGAAATTGCTGGTAACAGTAATAATAGTGTTGTACCATCTCCTAATTTGAACACCACTACTACTGAAGCCAACACACAGGATGGATCCAGATTTGTAAAAGCTGATGGGCTTGTTACCAGTGACTCTAACAACAGTAATTTAGAGCATTTGATTGATCCTAGTTTGACTATTTTGCCTCAGCCTAATATTAGAACTCATTTAGAAGTGTTGGGTTCGACTTCTTTTAGTGATTTGAACAATGCAAGTACAGGGTCTGAATTAGTATTCCCTAATGTGTCAACAGATATGAACTTTCAAAAGAGAACTACGGAGACAGATGCACTGTGGAAGTGGAACTTAATGTTGGTGCTTATAGACAAACAGTCCCCCCCACTTACAATCATTACTAACATAAGAGGAGATTTTAGCATATATAACTTTTCTGCATTCCAAATTAAACCTAATGTAGTAGAACCACTAGTGAAGGGTTTATCATTTGTACCTACTAAACCAGTTAATATGGTACAAACAATTCTGGATTTTAAGCAGTACATTAAAAAGCTTAATTTGCAGGTACTTTTCAAAGCTGAACAGAAGATTACATCTAAGTACTATATTCCTAGCACTTTCAACCCATTAAACCACCCACTTATAGCAACGTTTGAGAAAACATGTGAAATTGATTTTAAGTACTTCCGCGGTAGTGCAGCAGTAGCGTTGTTGCCTCACAGCAAGAGGTTCTCCCGTTCGATTCTCGGCTTGAGTTGGGAGTGCCTTCTCTGTGGAGTCTACATGTCCTTCCCGCGGTCGAGCGGGCGTTCGAAAGACATGCGTTGAATGGGCGTGCCTTCGTTGAAGGTTGGGCGTCAGGCTGGCAACTCGACACCATAAAAACCAACTGCCAATCATTAGTAGACCGGAGTTTCGCTGTGGCGACCCCTAACCAGGAAAAGCCGAAAGACAAGCAACAACATTAACAGAAAAACTGTACTTCACAAGGAATGTAGGGTAGGATGACTGGGCAGCCTTTAATGATTTCTGTTACCAGTTAGAAACTTAAAACCTGACAAAGGCGGAGGATTAGTAATTATAGGGAAGGACTGATATATCCAAAAGATGACCAATCTTTTGGATGCTTACATGTACATCCCTGTTAGTGTGAACAATTTCAAAGTAGCTTATAGGAAAATTAAGGAATATCTAAATTATTTTTTCATCGAACAGCTTATAGACATGCCTTTGTTGAATTATCTAACTATGCTAGCTCCTAGGACACCAATTTTGTTTGGTGTACCTAAAATTCATAAATTGTTAACAGATCCACCCATGAGGCCATTAGTTGATGCCCGTCAAAGCATAACCTACCCTATAGCTAAGGTAGTTGACGATATTTTGAAAAAACACCTAAGTGACGAAGAACAAATTTGTAAAGATTCCTGGTCTTTTCTATCAAAATTAAATGAACTTCCTTATCAAGAAGAATTCAACTTTCTAGCTATAGATGTTAGAGATCTCTATACATCATTCCTCAAGAGGAAGGAATCGAATATGTTCTTCTGTTTCTTAGTGCCAAAGGGGCCTATGTATCAGAGACCAAATCAGTCAGTACCTTGTTGGACATTGTACTAACAAACAATCATTTTCTGTTTGATAACCAACTCTATTTGCAGAAAGCTGGGGTGGCAATGGGGTCCCCATGTGGGGCCAGCTTTGCCAACACAGCAATGGCCTATTGGGAAAGGGAGTATATTTTATCACAAAGACATCTTATGGATAGGTTATTTTTCTACACACACTTTTTGGATGACATTTTTGTCATCCATAATGGCAGTTTGGATGAAGTTACGCAGTTTATTTAGTATTTAAACCGAACAACTGAGTTTTTGAAATTCACTTACACTTTCCATAAAGAAATAATAACCTATCCAGATATTGAACTCTTTAAAGATCAAATTCACAAGAGATTAGCTGCTAGAATTTATAAGAAGGATACCTTCTGAAACACATACTTACATTTTAGTAGCTCACACCCTTTCACCATAAAAAATCAGTAATTAAAGGCCAGTTGGTTTGGGCTGCGAGGATGGTCACAATTTACACTGAATTTTTAAAGGAATGTGACAAAATAGCTGACATGTTTCTTTCAAGGGGGTACCCGAGAGACCTCATTGATGAAATAATGATGGAGATCACACAGAAGAGGTCTAACGGGTTCTATACTGCATTATTGCAGGGGAAAGCCCTTTCATATTATAATAACAATATTGACATCAGTCATGTTACAAACAAGTCTCCTGTTTCTTTCATTCTAACATTTAGTCCAGAAAGTGGATGGATTATTACTACAATAAAGAAAAACTGGACTTTGTTAAGTAACAATCTTAAATTGCATACACTACTAGAGCTATGCCCCTCTTTCACTTTTAAGAAGAGTAAGAACCTGAAAAATCTTTTGCTAGGAAGTATTACTAGGGCTATAAGGAACCCAGGTATGACTAAGTGTGATTCTTGCAATTACTGCAAATTCATGGATACAGGGTACACATTTTCCATTAGGGATCATCGTTATAGTATCACCTCAGGTAGATTCAATTGTAACTCTACCTATGTCATATATTTAGCTCAATGTCAATTATGTACCACATCTTTATTATATTAGGAAAGAAAAAAACTGAAAATGCCCTAGCTAGTCACATTAAAGGGAATCCCACCCACAGTTTCACCTTTAGAGGTATTGACCATATTCCAGAAGATTTAAGAGGTGGACCAAGATCCCTATGGTTAGAGAAAAGGGAATTAATGTGGCAGGTCCATTTGGATGCTTGCCACTACCCTGGCATTCTTGATTTTTGTTTGATACAGAGCCTTTTAAAACTCAAAAACTTGAACAGGTAGTTCATAATATTTATGGTTAATGATTGCTATAGGTTAGTGTGGTAAACAGTGTATAGGGTGAACATAAAGGATGAGTTTTACTTATTTGTAAAGAATAGAGTATTGTGTTAATCAACTACATTATTATGTATTTTTAAAATGTTTTTTTCTTAGTACTATGTTTGTATGTTGTACATCTATTGCACTAAGGCTGCAAGCAGTATTGACTGTTAAGGTGATGTATTTTTGCAAATTCAGAGCCATTTACCAAAGCTAATTGATATTCATTAAGCAATTAAGTCAACAGGAGAATGAAGGGGGGGTGTACTTAAGCAACTTTGCATTTGCAGTTAGTTGTCTGAAGAAGTCTAGCTATTTAACTAGACAAAAAGTGCTTAACTTCACTTGTTGGTATTAGTACTGGTTTTATTTTTGTTGTTTTTAACAAAGAGCTGAAGAGAAGAAGCGTCTGAGGTGTTGTCTATCTCAGCAACCACTCAAGTTATACACATACTGTCAGCAGCATTTTATTCATCTAGCTGACAGCTTTCATATGAGCCTAAGGAATTCTGTCTATGTCACTTGGTTGTTGAGATATTTAGAAAAATGTGAAAATGATATCTATATAAATTAATATCATAAAAACAACAGTTAATATCTCTTTACCTGCACTAGACACAGGTCAAATATTAAAAGAGAACTCCACCCTAGAACTCAAAAAAACATTTTTTTTCAATGTATCTTTGTTTTTGAGCTATCTTAATGCCTCATAATCACTCCAAGTGCTTCTTTTACAATTTTAATGTGTTTCATTCAAAATGGCGGATGATGGGGCCTGCCTTGGTAATGTGATCTTGTTTTCTTGCTTTCCTTCCTTCTTCCCAGAATACATTTCAAGTCCCCTTTACATGACTTATGCCAGACATAAGGAAGTGGTGCTGTTTTCTCATGCCATTAAAATATAATGGCAGGACTGTGAAGCACTGTCATCTAAACACACCTTCTGTTAAAGAGCTGCTTCTCTGTTTACCTGACTGAGCCTCATTTATCTGTCTGCCAGAGCTTGTTCTATACTATAAATAGCTGTTAGCTACTTGTAACAAAAGAAAGCAGATAAAAAACAGTTTTTTGTAAGAGGAGTCTTTTGTAGTCCTAACAAACTTGATAAACCCTCCCCCACACTCTCATGCTGAGGTGTGAAAACTCTCACTGCAGTAAATAATCCTTGCTGTACATTTACAAGTGACAAGTAGTAGGACTCTAAACTTAGTCTGTCTGCTACCTTCAGTGGGAGGATTTTTCTCTCTCATGAATGATGCAGACTTCAAATGTGCTTTACTAGTTCCTCAATTATTTCTGTCATATTCCCCCTCTTTTTTTTTCTATTTCGTATTTACTTATACTTTGGTAACCAGAAAAGTGAACTGGTCCCAGGAACCTTTTCAGCCACAACATAAGCTACATTGGCAAAGATAATAATTATTAAATGCACTTATCAATACAAAGAAAAAAATACTGACCAAAAGACATTGACCAAGATTGTATGTGGAACACATAGCCAATGTGTAACAGTGACCAAGTAAAATCATTGAGCAACATTTACTGGAATGTATACATTAATAATGCATGCTATGATGTTTATTATAAATAATTCATTGTATGCACACATATTGCACACACACACACACACACACACACACACACACACACACACACACACACACACACACACACACACACATACACACACACACTGCATATGTGTATGTATATAAAGTACTTGTTCAAAAGCGTGTGTGTGTCTGTGTGTATTTAACCACAGTTAAGTACTTCTGATTTCCTTTTCTTGGTGTTCTTAATGCTAGGGCACATAGTAAATGTATGTTAAAGTAAATTCAGCTGTATATTACGGTTGCTGTCTGACAATGCAAGGACTGACTCAAAGTCAGTGGGAATCTCTTACAATGGATCTGCATGTACCAGATATGCACCCCCCTCTGAAAGGATATCACACAAAGCAAAAAAGACCTTTTTATGAACAGTATCAGTGCAACTAGTTAATAGGGTTGCCACCTGACTCTCCTTTTGCATTTCTGGCCTGTGTGTGTGTGGGGGGCTTGAAAATGGTAAATGCATTTATACTTTACAAGAAAAAAATATTTACTTACTTTTTTCTAAATGTCACAGAAATCTTTGCTGTTACTCAAGTTATCTTAAAGGAAAACAACAGGATATTAAAGCAGATTCCCCAACCTGCTGACTCTTCCAGTCCCTGTTCTTTGATAAAGCTTAAACAAAATCACCCTAAACTATTATAAATAACATTTAAAGCTTAGAATTTCAATACTGTGTGCTGCTTATGTAAATGTTTCAGAAGAGTTGATAATTGCCTTTAAACCCCTGACTGATCTAATTGCATTGTTTTGCTATGAAAATGAAGTGTTAAGTTCTCCTCCCCTCTGCAATAAAAACAGTGGAAACAATTCCACGGCTTTTTGTCTTTTTTTTATATCAGCTGCTGTGTTCCTGACATTAACAGGATTAATTACCCATCTAAGAATGACAGAAGTACCTGACAGGGTAAACTACAGATTTAACTGTATCTATGATATGTCACACAGGTGGAGACGAATTTCTCTGCAAAGTATGTAAGAAGTTGAAATTAAAAAAAAAGTAGGTGGGCTTTCCCTTCCTTTGACTCCAACGCAAGGAAATAAAAGTTTTAAAAACTACAAGCATGTTTCTGGTACATACACAATGCTGAAACCATATTGTAGGGAGAAAAGAAACCTAACGATTGAGTTAAACTGTATGAGAGGGTGGAGTTTTCCTTTAATGCAGTTGATTTTGCTGTTGTCTAAGCTTTAAGATGAAATCTTTTAAAACCTTGTACAGAGCATGGTTTTGGAATTATTGATGGAAATATGAACAATGTTTGCCGCCTAGATGCGTCAGTAGGAGTTAAATGTAGATGCACCTGGAGGTGTCACTCGGATGTAATGAACTAAGTTCCATAAGGACAAGGTCAGCCTTAGATCTAATCTCTCCTTAATGCCAAAAGATGAGGACTAAATTCTCCCTTAGTCGGTGTATGCTACTGGCTGTTTTTTTTATTAACCTGAGAAGAAGGGGAAAAAGAATCTAAAACTCCTTAAATGAGCACAGACAACCGAGGTAAATCTAGACAAGATCAAGAACATCAGAACCTTAGACCAACTATTTGAGTACTTTGTGGCTAGGAAAGCATGAAGAACACTCTAAGCAATTAATGCTCAGTCACTTTTGAAGATTGTCATCTGGTCTTTTGCCCATATTTTCAATAAACATGTAGGCTTGATATTGCTTCGAGACAAGGCAGGGTTTGCTGCCACTATTTTGTAGGGCTTGTTGCAACCCATCCCAACTAATTCCTCCACCCCACACTCACTGTGATCTTTGCAAATCATCCCATTAGTCAGTACTACTGCAACAGTGATCTATACCAGGATCATAGTACCGTGGTATAAGAACTTACCGGAACATTAAAGTTCATGTACATCACTATTGCAGTATTAGTTTCTCTTGTCTTGTCCTCTCTTTCTTTGGCATGTTGGGGATGGGATGAGGTTCAATATTCCTGTGGACTTACTCCTTCTTCCTTTTCCGTTATACTGGCCTTATGTCCGCTCAGGTCTGGATATACTTGGGCAATCCAGTTTATCTAAGCCCCTGACACAGAGACTGTCTGTTGGCAGTCTTTTTACAGTTAACAACCTTAGAACCATGTCCAGAAGTAGGCAAGGTGGCCATCCTGCTGGATCGTTGAGCAAGAAAGGTTTAAAATGGCAAGGGTGTATTCCACTAAGGGGTGGACGTTTGCCTTTTCTGGTGGGGAAGGTTGCTGAGTTCTGGAAGCCAGGCTAGATGGGACATCTGTTGTAGGTGTCCCAGTAGTCAATCCTACTACAACAGTGACCTATTTAAATATCTACTGTTCTGGTAAGTTCTTATACAACTGTACTTTTCTAAAGGCCTGGAAACTATTCCATTACTGAAACTACTGCTTCACAGCCTAAAAAGTACTCATTGTACTGAATTTTACTTTTAATAGTGAAAAGGTTGTAGACATAATCTTATCACAATAAATAAATAAACAAACAAACAAAGATGTAAAAATTGCATGTGAAATCCTTTGGGCCAAGTGTGTTTTGCTAAAAAGTATCAACAAGTCACAAGTATGGACTAGGGAACAGGAGTTGCCAGTAAATTTAAAAATAGCTGATAAGAAGTTGTATTGTTTAAGCAATACAACTGCTGTTAAAGTGTGTGTGTGTGTGTGTGTGTGTGTGTGTGTGTGTGTGTGTGTGTGTGTGTGTGTGTGTGTGTGTTGGGGGGTGGGGGGGTCATGAAAGAGCTCAGCCTAAAATATTATACTTGTCAAAATACTCAACATTTAACTAAGGTTTGTCCTAAAAATTTTCACTTGGTTCTAAACAAAAAGGTGTTTTAGATGGGAGTGTGACCCAGAATGTATGAGATGTAGAAATTCTGGACATTTTTGTGCAGTCAGTAAAATTAAACACCACCTGGGATGGGAGTCATTAATGCCTCCACTGAGTGTACACTGTGTCCACCATTTTGAATGAACAAACAACGCAGACATAACTCACACCTTCTTCCTCCTAATTTTAGTTTTCTTACTGATTTTCTTGATGCTTTAAATATAGAGGGGGAGTCATAAAGGTCGCCACAAAGTGTAGACTACATGTACACTTAGTGTAATCTTTCTGAGTAACTAGAAAGCACAAAAAATGTGGTAGGGATGTTCTTGAATACAGATCATGTACATTTAGTGTACATCTAGTGTAGGCGTTAATGAATCTGTCCAAACCTTATCAAATCATGTCAGAGACAGGGAGCAGGACAGGATACGTATGACTGTGAGCAGGACAGGATATGTATGACAGGGAGCAGAACAGGATAAGTATGACAGGGAGCAGGATAGGATAAGTATGACAGGGAGCAGGACAGGATAAATATGACAAGGAGCAGAACAGGATACGTATGAAAGGGAGCAGGACAGGATAAGTATGACAGGGAGCAGGACAGGATAAGTATGACAAGGAGCAGGACAGGATAAGTATGACAGGGAGCAGGACAGGGAGCAGGACAGGGAGCAGGATAGGATACATATGACAGGAAGCAGAACAGGATAAGTATGACAGGGAGCAGGACCGGATACATATGACAGGGAGCAGGACAGGATAAGTATGACAGGGAGCAGGACAGGATACATATGACAGGGAGGAGGACAGGATACGTATGACAGGGAGCAGAGCAGGATAAGTATGACAGGGAGCAGAACAGGATACATATGACAGGGAGCAGGACAGGATAAGTATGACAGGGAGCAGAACAGGATAAGTATGACAGGGAGCAGGACAGGATCATTATGACAGGGAGCAGGACAGGATAAGTATGACAGGGAGCAGGACAGGATATGTATGACAGGGAGCAGGACAGGATAAGTATGACAGGGAGCAGGACAGGATAAGTATGACAGGGAGCAGAACAGGATAAGTATGACAGGGAGCAGGACAGGATACGTATGACAGGGAGCAGGACAGGATAAGTATGACAGGGAGCAGGACAGGATATATATGACAGGGAGCAGGACAGGATAAGTATGACAGGGAGCAGGACAGGATACGTATGACAGGGAGAAGGACAGGATACGTATGACAGGGAGCAGGACAGGATAAGTATGACAGGGAGCAGGACAGGATACGTATGACAGGGAGCAGAGCAGGATAAGTATGACAGGGAGCAGAACAGGATACATATGACAGGGAGCAGGACAGGATAAGTATGACAGAGAGCAGAACAGGATAAGTATGACAGGGAGCAGGACAGGATACGTATGACAGGGAGCAGGACAGGATATGTATGACAGGGAGCAGGACAGGATAAGTATGACAGGGAGCAGGACAGGATATGTATGACAGGGAGCAGGACAGGATAAGTATGACAGGGAGCAGGACAGGATACGTATGACAGGGAGCAGGACAGGATAAGTATGACAGGGAGCAGAACAGGATAAGTATGACAGGGAGCAGGACAGGATACGTATGACAGGGAGCAGGACAGGATATATATGACAGGGAGCAGGACAGGATAAGTATGACAGGGAGCAGGACAGGATACGTATGACAGGGAGGAGGACAGGATACGTATGACAGGGAGCAGAACAGGATAAGTATGACAGGGAGCAGGATAGGATAAGTATGACAGGGAGCAGGACAGGATAAATATGACAAGGAGCAGAACAGGATATGTATGACAGGGAGCAGGACAGGATAAGTATGACAGGGAGCAGGACAGGATAAGTATGACAAGGAGCAGGACAGGATAAGTATGACAGGGAGCAGGACAGGGAGCAGGACAGGGAGCAGGATAGGATACATATGACAGGAAGCAGAACAGGATAAGTATGACAGGGAGCAGGACAGGATACATATGACAGGGAGCAGGACAGGATAAGTATGACAGGGAGCAGGACAGGATAAATATGACAGGGAGGAGGACAGGATACGTATGACAGGGAGCAGAGCAGGATAAGTATGACAAGGAGCAGAACAGGATACATATGACAGGGAGCAGGACAGGATAAGTATGACAGGGAGCAGAACAGGATACGTATGACAGGGAGCAGGACAGGATACGTATGACAGGGAGCAGGACAGAATAAGTATGACAGGGAGCAGGACAGGATATGTATGACAGGGAGCAGGACAGGATAAGTATGACAGGGAGCAGGACAGGATATGTATGACTGGGAGCAGGATAGGATAAGTATGACAGGGAGCAGGACAGGATAAGTATGACAGGGAGCAGAACAGGATAAGTATGACAGGGAGCAGGACAGGATACGTATGACAGGGAGCAGGACAGGATAAGTATGACAGGGAGCAGGACAGGATAAGTATGACAGGGAGCAGGACAGGATATATATGACAGGGAGCAGGACAGGATAAGTATGACAGGGAGCAGGACAGGATACGTATGACAGGGAGGAGGACAGGATACGTATGACAGGGAGCAGGACAGGATAAGTATGACAGCGAGCAGGCCAGGATACGTATGATAGGGAGCAGAGCAGGATAAGTATGACAGGGAGCAGAACAGGATACATATGACAGGGAGCAGGACAGGATAAGTATGACAGGGAGCAGAACAGGATAAGTATGACAGGGAGCAGGACAGGATACGTATGACAGGGAGCAGGACAGGATATGTATGACAGGGAGCAGGACAGGATAAGTATGACAATGAGCAGGACAGGATATGTATGACAGGGAGCAGGACAGGATAAGTATGACAGGGAGCAGGACAGGATACGTATGACAGGGAGCCGGACAGGATAAGTATGACAGGGAGCAGAACAGGATAAGTATGACAGGGAGCAGGACAGGATACGTATGACAGGGAGCAGGACAGGATAAGTATGACAGGGAGCAGGACAGGATACGTATGACAGGGAGCAGGACAGGATAAGTATGACAAGGAGCAGGACAGGATAAGTATGACAGGGAGCAGGACAGGATATATATGACAGGGAGCAGGACAGGATAAGTATGACAGGGAGCAGGACAGGATACGTATGACAGGGAGGAGGACAGGATACGTATGACAGGGAGCAGAACAGGATAAGTATGACAGGGAGCAGGACAGGCTATGTATGACAGGGAGCAGAACAGGATAAGTATGACAGGGAGCAGGACAGGATACGTATGACAGGGAGCAGGACAGGATACGTATGACAGGGAGCAGGACAGGATAAGTATGACAGGGAGCAGGACAGGCTATGTATGACAGGGAGCAGAACAGGATAAGTATGACAGGGAACAGGACAGGATACATATGACAGGGAGGAGGACAGGATACGTATGACAGGGAGCAGAGCAGGATAAGTATGACAGGGAGCAGAACAGGATACATATGACAGGGAGCAGGACAGGATAAGTATGACAGGGAGCAGAACAGGATAAGTATGACAGGGAGCAGGACAGGATACGTATGACAGGGAGCAGGACAGGATAAGTATGACAGGGAGCAGGACAGGATATGTATGACAGGGAGCAGGACAGGATAAGTATGACAGGGAGCAGGACAGGATAAGTATGACAGGGAGCAGGACAGGATACGTATGACAGGGAGCAGGACAGGATAAGTTTGACAGGGAGCAGGACAGGATATATATGACAGGGAGCAGGACAGGATAAGTATGACAGGGAGCAGGACAGGATACGTATGACAGGGAGGAGGACAGGATACGTATGACAGGGAGCAGGACAGGATAAGTATGACAGGGAGCAGGACAGGATACGTATGACAGGGAGCAGAGCAGGATAAGTATGACAGGGAGCAGAACAGGATACATATGACAGGGAGCAGGACAGGATAAGTATGACAGGGAGCAGAACAGGATAAGTATGACAGGGAGCAGGACAGGATACGTATGACAGGGAGCAGGACAGGATATGTATGACAGGGAGCAGGACAGGATAAGTATGACAGGGAGCAGGACAGGATATGTATGACAGGGAGCAGGACAGGATAAGTATGACAGGGAGCAGGACAGGATCGTGATGACAGGAGCAGGACAGGATAAGTATGACAGGGAGCAGAACAGGATAAGTATGACAGGGAGCAGGACAGGATCGATGACAGGGAGCAGGACAGGATATATATGACAGGGAGCAGGACAGGATAAGTATGACAGGGAGCAGGACAGGATACGTATGACAGGGAGGAGGACAGGATACGTATGACAGGGAGCAGAACAGGATAAGTATGACAGGGAGCAGGATAGGATAAGTATGACAGGGAGCAGGACAGGATAAATATGACAAGGAGCAGAACAGGATAGGTATGACAGGGAGCAGGACAGGATAAGTATGACAGGGAGCAGGACAGGATAAGTATCACAAGGAGCAGGACAGGATAAGTATGACAGGGAGCAGGACAGGGAGCAGGACAGGGAGCAGGATAGGATACATATGACAGGAAGCAGAACAGGATAAGTATGACAGGGAGCAGGACAGGATACATATGACAGGGAGCAGGACAGGATAAGTATGACAGGGAGCAGGACAGGATACATATGACAGGGAGGAGGACAGGATACGTATGACAGGGAGCAGAGCAGGATAAGTATGACAGGGAGCAGAACAGGATACATATGACAGGGAGCAGGACAGGATAAGTATGACAGGGAGCAGAACAGGATAAGTATGACAGGGAGCAGGACAGGATACGTATGACAGGGAGCAGGACAGAATAAGTATGACAGGGAGCAGGACAGGATATGTATGACAGGGAGCAGGACAGGATAAGTATGACAGGGAGCAGGACAGGATATGTATGACAGGGAGCAGGACAGGATAAGTATGACAGGGAGCAGAACAGGATAAGTATGACAGGGAGCAGGACAGGATACGATGACAGGGAGCAGGACAGGATAAGTATGACAGGGAGCAGGACAGGATAAGTATGACAGGGAGCAGGACAGGATATATATGACAGGGAGCAGGACAGGATAAGTATGACAGGGAGCAGGACAGGATCATTATGACAGGGAGGAGGACAGGATACGTATGACAGGGAGCAGGACAGGATAAGTATGACAGGGAGCAGGCCAGGATACGTATGACAGGGAGCAGAGCAGGATAAGTATGACAGGGAGCAGAACAGGATACATATGACAGGGAGCAGGACAGGATAAGTATGACAGGGAGCAGAACAGGATAAGTATGACAGGGAGCAAGACAGGATACGTATGACAGGGAGCAGGACAGGATATGTATGACAGGGAGCAGGACAGGATAAGTATGACAGGGAGCAGGACAGGATATGTATGACAGGGAGCAGGACAGGATAAGTATGACAGGGAGCAGGACAGGATACGTATGACATGGAGTAGGACAGGATAAGTATGACAGGGAGCAGAACAGGATAAGTATGACAGGGAGCAGGACAGGATACGTATGACAGGGAGCAGGACAGGATAAGTATGACAGGGAGCAGGACAGGATAAGTATGACAGGGAGCAGAACAGGATAAGTATGACAGGGAGCAGGATAGGATAAGTATGACAGGGAGCAGGACAGGATAAATATGACAAGGAGCAGAACAGGATACGTATGACAGGGAGCAGGACAGGATAAGTATGACAGGGAGCAGGACAGGATAAGTATCACAAGGAGCAGGACAGGATAAGTATGACAGGGAGCAGGACAGGGAGCAGGACAGGGAGCAGGATAGGATACATATGACAGGAAGCAGAACAGGATAAGTATGACAGGGAGCAGGACAGGATACGTATGACAGGGAGCAGGACAGGATATGTATGACAGGGAGCAGGACAGGATAAGTATGACAATGAGCAGGACAGGATATGTATGACAGGGAGCAGGACAGGATAAGTATGACAGGGAGCAGAACAGGATAAGTATGACAGGGAGCAGGACAGGATACGTATGACAGGGAGCAGGACAGAATAAGTATGACAGGGAGCAGGACAGGATATGTATGACAGGGAGCAGGACAGGATAAGTATGACAGGGAGCAGGACAGGATATGTATGACAGGGAGCAGGACAGGATAAGTATGACAGGGAGCAGAACAGGATAAGTATGACAGGGAGCAGGACAGGATACGTATGACAGGGAGCAGGACAGGATAAGTATGACAGGGAGCAGGACAGGATAAGTATGACAGGGAGCAGGACAGGATATATATGACAGGGAGCAGGACAGGATAAGTATGACAGGGAGCAGGACAGGATACGTATGACAGGGAGGAGGACAGGATACGTATGACAGGGAGCAGGACAGGATAAGTATGACAGGGAGCAGGCCAGGATACGTATGACAGGGAGCAGAGCAGGATAAGTATGACAGGGAGCAGAACAGGATACATATGACAGGGAGCAGGACAGGATAAGTATGACAGGGAGCAGAACAGGATAAGTATGACAGGGAGCAGGACAGGATACGTATGACAGGGAGCAGGACAGGATATGTATGACAGGGAGCAGGACAGGATAAGTATGACAGGGAGCAGGACAGGATATGTATGACAGGGAGCAGGACAGGATAAGTATGACAGGGAGCAGGACAGGATACGTATGACATGGAGTAGGACAGGATAAGTATGACAGGGAGCAGAACAGGATAAGTATGACAGGGAGCAGGACAGGATACGTATGACAGGGAGCAGGACAGGATAAGTATGACAGGGAGCAGGACAGGATAAGTATGACAGGGAGCAGGACAGGATATATATGACAGGGAGCAGGACAGGATAAGTATGACAGGGAGCAGGACAGGATACGTATGACAGGGAGGAGGACAGGATACGTATGACAGGGAGCAGAACAGGATAAGTATGACAGGGAGCAGGACAGGCTATGTATGACAGGGAGCAGAACAGGATAAGTATGACAGGGAGCAGGACAGGATACGTATGACAGGGAGCAGGACAGGATACGTATGACAGGGAGCAGGACAGGATAAGTATGACAGGGAGCAGGACAGGCTATGTATGACAGGGAGCAGAACAGGATAAGTATGACAGGGAACAGGACAGGATAAGTATGACAGGGAGCAGGACAGGATACGTATGACAGGGAGCAGGACAGGATACGTATGACAGGGAACAGGACAGGATATGTATGACAGGGAGCAGGACAGGATACGTATGACAGGGAACAGGACAGGATACGTATGACAGGGAACAGGACAGGATATGTATGACAGGGAGCAGGACAGGATACGTATGACAGGGAACAGGACAGGATATGTATGACAGGGAGCAGGACAGGATACGTATGACAGGGAACAGGACAGGATACGTATGACAGGGAGCAGGACAGGATACGTATGACAGGGAACAGGACAGGATATGTATGACAGGGAGCAGGACAGGATACGTATGACAGGGAACAGGACAGGATACGTATGACAGGGAACAGGACAGGATATGTATGACAGGGAGCAGGACAGGATACGTATGACAGGGAGCAGGACAGGATAAGTATGACAGGGAGCAGGACAGGATAAGTATGACAGGGAGCAGGACAGGATACGTATGACAGGGAACAGGACAGGATATGTATGACAGGGAGCAGGACAGGATACGTATGACAGGGAGCAGGACAGGATACGTATGACAGGGAGCAGGACAGGATAAGTATGACAGGGAGCAGGACAGGATACGTATGACAGGGAGCAGGACAGGATAAGTATGACAGGGAGCAGGACAGGATAAGTATGACAGGGAGCAGGACAGGATACGTATGACAGGGAACAGGACAGGATATGTATGACAGGGAGCAGGACAGGATACGTATGACAGGGAGCAGGACAGGATAAGTATGACAGGGAGCAGGACAGGATACGTATGACAGGGAGCAGGACAGGATAAGTATGACAGGGAGCAGGACAGGATAAGTATGACAGGGAGCAGGACAGGATACGTATGACAGGGAGCAGGACAGGATAAGTATGACAGGGAGCAGGACAGGATAAGTATGACAGGGAGCAGGACAGGATACGTATGACAGGGAACAGGACAGGATACGTATGACAGGGAGCAGGACAGGATACGTATGACAGGGAGCAGGACAGGATACGTATGACAGGGAGCAGGACAGGATAAGTATGACAGGGAGCAGGACAGGATACGTATGACAGGGAGCAGGACAGGATAAGTATGACAGGGAGCAGGACAGGATGCGTATGACAGGGAGCAGGACAGGATACGTATTCCTTAAACAAGAGAAAGTTCAGGAACAATATTAAAGGGAAATGAAGGGCTTTGGAATGGGGGGGCAGTAGTTATTGAACAACAGCCGTATCAACTTGGAGGGGCTCTTAATTGTCAAACCCCTAATTCTATTGTTATCTACAATGGAAATAAATTGCTATTGGGATGATGTTTGATGGCAGATTGACAGGGATCACGTATCTTCTGTTGTGAAACAGCTTCGCAACATTTCTTGCATCAAGCAACTACTCCCTCCTGAGGACCTGTTAGTGGTGCCCATCCTGGTGTCTTCATGCCCTAATAACTCTACCCCCTTTTACCCGGGGTTGCTGAGTGCTGACATTTTCATACTTTCATAGCACAGTTATTTATTGATACATAATATCAACTTCATATTATCCCTATTTTGCAAAAAATAATAGTGTAAAAACTGTTAAATGTCATCTCAGATGTTTGCACTCACCCTATTGTGTATCAGTGAGTGGAGCATACCCTAGTGAAACACTGACATCACTGGTGAGACTCGAGTGTCTGTCTCTTAGCTTAATGGTATGGCAGACGTTGTGTGTGTGTGTGTGTGTGTGTGTGTGTGTGTGTGTGTGTGTGTGTGTGTGTGTGTGTGTGTGTGTGTGTGTGTGTGTGTGTGTGAGTGCATGTGTGTGTGCAAGGTGCTAGTGAACAATGAGACTAACGTTGTGGCTATCACCGATGCTTAAGTGCAGAGCTGAGGTGCAGGGTGCTATAGTCCTGTAAACTGTTTACAAAAAAAAAAAAAAAAAGATGCGAAGCAGAAGCAAACCGGTGTGTGAAGGGCGTAACTCAAACAGAGGATCCCCTTTGTGTGTCTGTTACCATTATGTAGAAAGTCATCTAGAAACGTGCTGAATAATATCAAAAGCAAAGATGAAATGGAACATGTACCCTGGTCAGCCTCAGTAAGAAGCTGAGATCCCTTATAAGATCCTCCAAAGCTAGCTACGAAAATAAAATTGCCACTAATTCCAAGGACAACCACAAAGCATTCTATAGCTATGTCAAGAATCTCAATGGCAACACCCAGATCTATTCTGAGTTACAGCACAAAGGCATGAAAATTACAGAACCAACTGATATTGCCAACATCCTGGCAGATAGGTTCAGTGCTAACTTTACCCCCCCTCACGCCCTAAAGTGCCCATATCTATACATGAAGAATGCAGAGTCCCTGTAATCACAACTATGCAGGTGAAAGCTGCACTCTCTAAAGCCAAAAACACAGCATCCATGGGACCAGACAACATCCCAGGCTGTGTTTTACATGAACTTCAGAATGAACTGGCTCCCCACTTAAGCACCATGTTCAATAATAGCCTTGCATCAGGCTTTGTGCCCACTGAATGGCGCACAGCAACAGTTATCCCACTCCACAAAGGGGGAGCCACCACTGATCCCGGGAACTATAGACCTATTAGCCTGACGAGCCTGGTCTGCAAACCCATGGAACGTATTATCATGGAACTCGTAAACAAAGACATTGGTAACCTCCAAACTCTGGATCCCACCCAGTTCGGGTTTGTGAAAGGCAGATCATGCCTCCTGAACCTGACTGACTTCTTTGAGGCAGTCACCAAAGCCGTAGATGAGGGTAAAGTGGTTCACACAGCCTATCTTGACCTCGCCAAGGCTTTCGACACCATCCCCCATTCTGGAATTATAGCTAAACTGAGTAAACTAGGCATAAATCCCTATGTCACAAGATGGGTTGCCAACTGGCTCACTGACAGAACCCACACTGTAAAAGTTGCAGACTCCAAATCTGACCTCAAACTAGTGACAAGTGGAGTACCACAGGGTTCCGTCCTGGGACCACTCCTGTTTGGTATCTATTCTCTGAAGTACAGGCTAACACAGAAGGCCTCTGGCTAACGAAGTTCGCAGATGACTGCAAACTAGGAGCCATAGTCAAGTCCCCAAGTGATGTGAACATCCTACAGAAGGGCCTCTCTAAGACAGATGCCTGGTGTCAGAGCCATGGCCTCAAGCTCAATGCCAAAAGTGCAGTGTCATCCCCTTTGGTAAAAACTCTGTACCCATGAACTACCACATAAGCAGCAATCTACTTAACACCGAATGCGTGATAAGAGACCTTGGGACCCAGGTGGACAGTAGTCTCTCCTTTGATAGTCACATCGCCACAGTAGTCAGGAAGTCCTTCTACATGGCACACCTCATCATAAAAAGGTCCTCGTCCAGGAAAAAAGAGGTCATCGTTACCCTCTACTCATCACTCATTAGACCCATTATAGAATGCAACGCCCCTTTTGGAATGTACCTCACAAGAAATCTGCAGCAGCTGGAAAGGCCACAGAAGTACCTCACAAAAAGGATTACTGGACTCAAACAAATGCCCTACACTGACCACCTCAAAAAACTCCAGCTTTACTCTGTAGCATATCGCCTACTCAGAGGTGATCTCTGCGTAACATGTAAAGCTATGTCAAACCCAGAGCTGTTGGACATGCTACACCTAAAGAAATCCCAATCCCTCCAAGCTACACACTCTAGGGACCTAAACCTTGTCACCACAATAAACAGGACATGCTGGAGGGATAGATTCCTATCCCAGAGACTTCCCATACTCTGAAACAGGGTACCCATCTATGTCAAGCAAAGTTCTTCATTAGCACTCTTCAAGAAAAATCTTGATGAGTGAATGGGAAATAGGAAATACACCCCAGGGATCACTTCTGTGCCTCTGCTCATCAGTGGCACAGGAAAATAACTTTCTTGGGTGGCGTAAGCCAGGGAACCTTGTTGGCTAGGCTTGCATAGGCCCTTGGGCTGATAGCATAGTACCTACCTATGAACCTATGAACCTATGAATAAATCAGTTAAAAAGTATTTAGTTATTGTTGGCTGAGTTAGCACTACTAAGCCAATGGTCCCTTTTCAGGGGAGACAGGAGGTAGTATTCATATTGCGTCAGTAGGAGTTAAATGTAGATGCACCTGGAGGTGTCACTCGGATGTAATGAACTAAGTTCCATAAGGACAAGGTCAGCCTTAGATCTAATCTCTCCTTAATGCCAAAAGATGAGGACTAAATTCTCCCTTAGTCGGTGTATGCTACTGGCTGTTTTTTTTATTAACCTGAGAAGAAGGGGAAAAAGAATCTAAAACTCCTTAAATGAGCACAGACAACCGAGGTAAATCTAGTTGGTTGGAAAGAAAATCAGCACCTCCAATTCAGGGGTTAAATTCCTGTCTGTGGTTGTGGGAGGAGCAGCTACATAAAATGGAGGATTTTTAGTATCTTGGAGTGAAAGTTGACTGAGCTGGGTAGCTGAACAGCAGATGACTTCAGTGGTACCAGTGTTGCGGATATTATACTGGTATGTGGTGGTGAAGTGAGAACTGAGTTGGAATGTTTACTTTCTCCAGTAAGTCTCCATTCCCATCCTCTCTATGGTCGTGCATTATTGGATAGTGACCAAAAGCATGACATTTTAGATAAGTCCACAAAAATATTAGATGGAGTAACCAATTGGTGAAGATATCAAATGCCAAACCAGTCAAAGCATAAAATCCAGACCTTTTGAAGATCTGATGAACTGATATGTTTATCATGAAAGCGTTTACCTACTTACAATAAAGTTTTGATTGGATTTTATGCTTTGACTGCTTTGGCGTTTGATATCTTCACCAATTGGTTACTCCATCTAATATTTTTGTGGACTTATATGATTTTTTCTTACGTTAATGGAGTATTTATCCTAACTGTCTCCTTTTTTGCGCTTATGAAATTTTAGATGTAAATAATAGAAATCAGACTCTTTCATGTTAAATTTAAACTCTCTCTCATTGATGGAGAGAGGAGATGGTATTCTCTGAGGACAGAGAAGCAGGGATGCTGGTTCTGTGGACTAAAAGGAGTTAGTTGAACTGATATTATGCCCCTTATGAAGATGCCCTTTGGGTGTCTTCCATGGGAGGTGGGTCTACCAAGCATTATTTTGTGGACCCATGGCCAGACTCAAGACATGTTAGAGGGAGTGTATCATTTGGCTGCCTTGATAACACCTGAGAATCTTATAGGATAAACTAGACAGACACAGCTCACTACCACCTCGAACAAAGGACAAGATATACTGATGTCACATGTGGTCTTTTAATCATGTACAGCCAAATGACATAGCTATGTGAGCAGTCCCCCCAATATTCATGCCATGGAAGTACCTATGTCAAAACAGATGTGGTTTATTTATGAAATAAGTGAAATTTCTCACCTGTGGGTTGTCAGATTTAACATGATCTTGACCAGTGATAAGATTTCTCACTTTTATTGTATAATGTGGAAAACAGAGAAAACACTGAAAGGTTTAACTTCAGAGCTCTGTTAAAGCACCTGATGAGGATCCAAGTCCCAAGAAACTTTGTTAAAAAGAGATTGAAAGGTGTAAAAGCTAAATAGGATGCAATGGGAATGAAAAAGGTGAAAAGTTGGAGTACACTACAGGTGTAAGCATGGAAAAATGAGAAACACATCTGCCTTATACCAGTGGAAAGTTATTTAGTAAGAGTCTAAAATAAAAAGAAGTTAATTGGCAAGTTAATAGGTATTTCAGACTGCAACTGTCTTGAAGAGTAAGGGGCACAGTGCTAGGAGTAAGGGGCACAGTGCTACAAGTAAGGTTCACAGGGCTAGGAGTAAGAGGCACAGTGCTAGGAGTAAGGGGCACAGTGCTAGGAGTTAAGGGGTACAGGGCTAGGAGTAAGGGTTACAGGGCTATATGTAAGAGGCACAGTGCTAGGAATAAGGGGCACAGTGCTAGGAGTAAGGGGCACAGTGCTAGGAGTAAGGGTCACAGGGCTATAAGTAAGAGGCACAGTGCTAGGAATAAGGGGCACAGTGCTAGGAGTAAGGGGCACAGTGTTAGGAGTAAGGGTCACAGTGCTAGGAGTAAGGGTCACAGTGCTAGGAGTAAGAGGCACAGTGCCAGGAGTAAGGGTCACAGGGCTAGGAGTAAGGGGCACAGTGCTAGGGGTAAGGGGCACAGTGGTAGGAGTAAGGGGCACAGTGCCATGAGTAAGAGGTGCAGTGCTAGGAGTAAGGGTCACAGGGCTAGGAATAAGAGGTACAGTGCTAGGAGTAAGGGTCACAGGGCTAGGAGTAAGGGGCACAGTGCTAGGAGTAAGGGGCACAGTGCTAGGAGTAAGGGACACAGGGCTAGAAGTAAGGGGTACAGTGCTAGGAGTAAGGGTCACAGGGCTAGGAGTAAGGGTCACATGGCTAGGAGTAAGGGGCATAATGCTAGGGGTAAGAGGCACAGTGCTAGGAGTAAGGGGCACAGTGCTAGGAGTAAGAGGCACAGTGCTAGGAATAAGGGTCACAGGGCTAGGACTAAGGGGCACAGTGCTAGGAGTAATGGTCACAGTGCTAGGAATAAGAGGCACAGTGCTAGGAGTAAGGGTCACAAGGCTAGGAATAAGGGGCACAGTGCCAGGACTAAGGGGGACAGTGCTAGGAGTAAAAGGCACAGTGCTAGGAGTAAGGGTCACAGTGCTAGGAGTAAGGGGTACAGTGCTAGGAGTAAGGGTCACAGTGCTAGGAGTAAGGGTCACAGGGCTAGGAGTAAGGGGCACAGTGCTAGGACTAAGGGGCACAGTGCTAGGAGTAAGAGGCACAGTGCTAGGAGTAAGGGTCACAGTGCTAGGAGTAAGGGTCACAGGGCTAGGAGTAAGGGGCACAGTGCTAGGACTAAGGGGCACAGTGCTAGGACTAAGGGGCACAGTGCTAGGAGTAAGAGGCACAGTGCTAGGACTAAGGGGCACAGTGCTAGGAGTAAGATGCACAGTGCTAGGAGTAAGAGGCACAGTGCTAGGAGTAAGGGTCAAAGTGCTAGGACTAAGGGGCACAGTGCTAGGAGTAAGGGGTACAGTGCTAGGAGTAAGGGTCACAGGGCTAGGAGTAAGGGGCACAGTGCTAGGACTAAGGGGCACAGTGCTAGGACTAAGGGGCACAGTGCTAGGAGTAAGAGGCACAGTGCTAGGACTAAGGGGCACAGTGCTAGGACTAAGGGGCACAGTACTAGGACTAAGGGGCACAGTGCTAGGAGTAAGAGGCACAGTGCTAGGAGTAAGGGTCAAAGTGCTAGGACTAAGGGGCACAGTGCTAGGAGTAAGGGGTACAGTGCTAGAAGTAAGGGTCACAGGGCTAGGAATAAGGGGCACAGTGCTAGGAGCTATCTTTGCTTTCTTTGCAGCTGCAATTTGGAAACAAAGGATTGCATTCTGTGGGCTGTTGGTAATATGGAATGTTTCATCATACATGCATTCAGTGCTGGATAGAGAGGTTTAGACTATTAGACTAAATGATGCTTTTTTTCTGGGTTATGTTACTTGGGAATGTGTTGCACAGTTTTACTGAACTCTAGCCTTTTTCTCACCGATCTTATTGACCACTGAAAAGTAATGAGCTAAATCTGAAAGATCAAGCACCAAAGACGCCATACATACACAGAGTTTTAACAGTTTTAGGAATTCCCATCCCCAGCATTCTTTCTGAGAGAAATTAGCATCTCAAAACAAATAATCTTACAGTTGAGTGAAATGATCCCAGATACATTGTAGGAATCCAAAACAGAAATCAGGAACACTAAACTACCTCTGATACCCTTATTGTATTCACAAAATCAAGAAAAGTGCTACAAAACCGTTTTACACAGTGTCAAAAAGTATAATGAACAAGTGAGGTAGCAGGTCTTTTAAAAAGAAATAATCTGTAAACAGCAACAACATAGGGGGTATGAAGCTCATTTAGTAATAGAGCTTACAATGCCTTAATCCTGCAAATGTTACAAGAAAGGCTTTATTAAAAGGACTGGAGTGAGCATTATTGGAACTGCATATAATTATAGGAATCTCACACATGCATGAATGCACATACACACCACCTACCGCCTCATTATATATATATATATATATATATATATATATATATATATCTAGGGGGATGTCAGTCAGAAAGATTAAATAAAGAAGATGTAGAAAGAAGGCAGGGGAAGGTAAGACTGGAAACAGAATAAGGAAGTTGACACTGAATCCAGTTTGATACTGAGAAGAAAGGAAGTGGGGGCCATTGTAGGGAAAAGACAGAGAGAGGAGAAAGACGGAGTGAGGCAGCTGGCACTATATGCATTCTCTTCACAGCAGCCGAACCTTTAATTATTAGCAATTGTTGGAGTGTTTCGATGTGAGGATAAGAGGCAGTGGACAGCTGACAGGATGTACAATCTTTTATGAGCAGATGAACCCTTAATTATTGGTTGTTATATGTTTTCAGAAGTGGAGTGACCAATTAAAGAGACGGAGAGACCTTTGACTCTCCATGTACGTAGAGTATAGTTCGAGGATGTAGCTATATTGGGAACTGAGAGAGGGTTGTACTGGAGTGAAAGCAATATACAGTCCTCAGCTAGGCAATCCTGGAGAGACATAAATGGTGAAAGAGCTTTTATTTCAAATTAAACTGAATTGCACTTTGCAGTATGTTGCTCCTAAACCACTGTACAATAAAAATGGAACAAATTCAGAACTGGCATCGTTCCAGAAATGATAATCACAACCTTACTGCCTCAGGAAACCGCATGCAACTACTATTACAATACCAGAACCATTCAGGACTTTAACGACATCGGTATGGTTCTGATTGTTATCTGTCTTGCAGCTCGGTGATTGTACTTTTCTATATATTATGGAGTCTAGTCTAGTGGAAGGTCACATAAACAACTGAAAATGAACTGTATTCTGTGGGAGATCATGAAAGATGAACTTTCCTGGCATTTTCAGCTTTGAAGCACATACTTCATGAGTGCAGTAATCAGGCAGTCAATCAGCCATGCTCGAGTTCCCTGTAGGATGCTTTGTCTTGAAGAATGGCTCAATGAAACTGCCATCAATTAGGTCAAGATGGTGGTCATAAAAGTTAAGCTGTCAACCATTAATCAATCAGTCAATCACTCAATCAATCAATCAATGTTTATTTAAATGTTTAAAAGCTAACCACTGTACACAAATTAAAAAGTAAAAAAGAATATGGTTACAAAATTTAACAGAATTTAACAGAGTTAAAAAGTATTGCCACATTTGAGTAAAACAAACAAAAAATACAGCAAAATAGTAGTGAATACCATTCCTGGCTCACAAAGCTTAATTATCTGGTTCAGTTTCTGGCTGAGGTACCTCCTGAGTCTGTATATTCTCCTTGTATCCTTGTGCATTTTCATCTGGCCCCGCAGTTTCCCCCTGCATTTCCCCAAGGCCTGCTGTATGTGTCTGTATGTGTCCTGTGAAGGGCTGACTCCCTGCGTGGCACTCACCAAAGACTGGGATAGGCTGTAGCATCACCAAGCAAAGTAGTCAGCAGAAAGACACATGCACCTTGTTCACCACATTGTTCTTTTAGGGGGATTTGATTGTGAGCTCAAAGCCCATTTCATTGAGGCACATTTTTTTGATGTCACTCATTTCCCCAAACCTGATACAACCTTATGGGATGATTGCTTCCACAGCACCTATGGTTGTCTTTTAATACATTTTATTTTCATGGAAATGGAAACAGTTTCTCACTACCTATATCAATAGCCTCTGCTCACATATTATGGGTTTCATCTACTATTTACCTCAGCCTAACCACCTAACTAATCTGGAATCCCTTGACTATACAACATACCACCATCTCCACTGAACTCACATTCTGGGGAGTCCACCACTCTCTCAGTGAAGTGATTCCTTCTCAACCGAGTCTTGAACATCCAACTTTTTCCTGTTGCTACTGATGTTTCCACCTTATTCCTCCCTTTTTCTTCACTCATAGTTATATAACACATTCTCTTTTGCATCCCTAGCAGCTCAGATATAATTATCATGTGTCCTATCCCCCCCTCCCTAAAAACAAACATATCCAGTACATTTTGTTTCTTCCTTATAGTGAAATCACTCTTACCCTATCAGTATTTTGCTGTCCCTTTGTTATGTTCCCTTCAGTAATTTGGCATATATGCTGAGGTGCACCCATCCAGCATGTAACCTTTATTTCAGATGGAATCACACCAAGGTCCTGCAGAATGGGGGGGGGGGGGGGGGCACATCTCCATCCTTAAACATTCTGTTTGCATTTCAGCCAACCTTTGCATATCAGCTCTTATGGGTCATTCCCCTATCAAAAGTAAGTCCATGTTATTTTCTTCTTCATCTACTCAGTTTTATATTTTCCATCTATTCCCTTCCTAAGGTTTTCCTTTTAAATTGCAGGACCCTACACTTTTTTTGCCTTTTTTTATCAATGACAATTGCCCTACCCATCTTCATGTCACTGTAGCAAACATCCCCACATCATAGGCCATGCATGGCTCCTTGTGAAGGTCAGCTAATGACCGATCAAGAGGGCTGTAGACACTTTTCCTCCTACCTCAACTTGCTCTTGAGCCCCCATTTGCCACACAGTTCAGTTTTGTTTTCACTGACTCATATTGTCGTCCCCACATCACTTCACATTAAAAATGTATAATCACGATTTCACTCATTCATTCAATTTCCAAATGTATGTGTATATCTTTCCAAATGTCAATGTGTATATCTCTCCAAATGTTGCTCCCTATGCACTTAATAAAGCTGCCATTTCCAGCTGTCACTCACTGCAACCAAATATATGTTTTAGATGAATAAACCTGTCTCTGTGGAAGGTATGTATAAAACCATATTCTGTGTATTAGGTTATGCAGTTGTAAACATCAAGTCATAATGTATTTGAGACAGTTTCACAGCAAAATGTGTACTGTGGTGGATGCACAAAAGTGTCATTGCTGTACCTTTGCTGAAGAGTCAGTTGTGGAGTAATGAATCTGTAGCCCTCTTACATCTTTTCAGTGTCCTTGGTTCAGTTCTTCAGTGGTTTAGTACCCAAAAAAAGATAAGATTTTCCTTTCTGGTCCCTTTCCTTGGTGTGTCCTTTAGTGTCATCAAAGAATCATTTGGTAGCTGTCACAAAACTTTGTGACATAGTAAAGGAGATATGAAGGCCGTTCAGTACTTTGCTGTATAGTCCTAGGCTTGAGTTTCTCATTCTTTATTTTGTACAAGTTGACTCCGAGCAAGTTGTTTAACTACAGAAAAGCTCCTGGATTAGCCCTGAAAAGCATTTGTATCTAGTGAGTTTCACCTACTTAAAAATCAGTAAAGTAAACAGTTAAATTAAATTGTTTAAACATTTGTTTGCCTTTGATTATCAGGAAAGTCTGAGGGAAAGGAAAAATGCCATATAACACTTTTGCATGAGTTAATAGTAAAAATGTACGGTAGCCATTTGAAATGACTGGATCCGCTAGACCAAGTCCCAAAACATGGATACTTAATGGCCGAAAGAGCAGACTTACATATATCAAGTTCTAGATAATTGTTTTTGAAAATATTCCCTTTTCCCCCAAGGTATGGCAATATTGACGTTGGTATATATAAATTCAGAACATGTGAGCGGGGGGGTTGTCCATCCTGCCAAAAGAAGTTTAATGGAGAGGTACGATCTTCAAGATTGCTTGGGGATACAGCTATAGTTCATGTGATTAAGAGGTGTTTAATGTGATGACACTGACACCATAAAAAATCAATTTAACAGTTGTTTTTAAACAATGATAAGTCATCATGTGCAGACAATAGAAAAACGTACATAAGCATTTCCAGACCTATACAAAAAGACAGAGCAAGGGTCTGATATTGCAAACATCCATTCCTCCAGCTAACCCATTGTTAGCTATTGGCCCACATATTCAAAAGGAGTTTGCTTAGCAGGCTTAAAAAGGGCCATATCTTGTGAATAAAACATAACAATGATGCGTTCAAACTGGGGGAGGGGCACACAAAGAAAAAAATTCTGCTTTCCTACAATGAGTGCACACTGTGCAAAAGGGGATCTGATATCTCAAAACACATAAAGAAGCTAGTAGAATAAGGAGAAATGTCTGACTACATTTTTACGCCCAAAGTTTAAGCATAGTACCCTTGCCCTAGCCACTATGATCTTTACTATCCCTCCCTGATGCATCTTTTTTGCACCATCTTCTCCAGAACCAGCACTAACCTGACCCATTCATTTTTTCCATCAGTCTGACACTAAGTGAAGAAATACTTCCACAATCTCCTAAAATTCCTTCCCATCTTTAGATTTTGCAGCTTTCTGTTAGAGTTCCTACTTAGCTTTCAAAGCACTTCATGCTTATGTCCCTTTCATGCTCCCAAAGGCCTTAGTTAAATCCCCTCATTCTCTTTGTCTACTTTGCCCATTTTCATACATCATATAGTGTTGAAACATTCGTATCAATGTTTTGCAGCTCAGGACAGTGTCTTCACAAGCTAACTCCCTTCCAGAGGTCTAGATGTTATTACTGAATGCTACACTGCAGTAACAACCTTACTAGTGATCGATGCTACACTACAGTAACAACCTTACTAGTGATCGATGCTACACTATAGTAACAATCTTACTAGTGATCGATGCTACACTAATGTAACAACCTTACTAGTGATCGATGCTACACTACAGTAACAACCTTACTAGTGATCGATGCTACACTACAGTAACAACCTTACTAGTGATCGATGTTACACTACAGTAACAACCTTACTAGTGATCGATGCTACACTACAGTAATAACCTTACTAGTGATCGATGCTACACTACAGTAACAATGTTATTAGTGATCGATGCTACACTACAGTAACAACCTTACTAGTGATCGATGCTACACTACAGTAGCAACCTTACTACTAATCGATGCTACACTACAGTAACAACCTTACTAGTGATCGATGCTACACTACAGTAACAACCTTACTAGTGATCGATGCTACACTACAGTAACAACGGTACTAGTGATCAATGCTACACTACAGTAACAACCTTACTAGTGATCGATGCTACACTACAGTAACAACCTTACTAGTGATCGATGCTACACTACAGTAACAACATTACTAGTGATCGATGCTTCACTACAGTAACAACCTTACTAGTGATTGATGCTACACTACAGTAACAACCTTACTATTGATCGATGCTACACTACAGTAACAACCTTACTAGTGATCGATGCTACACTACAGTAACAACCTTACTACTGATCGATGCTACAGTACAGTAACAACCTTACTACTGATCGATGCTACACTACAGTAACAACCTTACTAGTGATCGATGCTACACTACAGTAACAACCTTACTAGTGATCGATGCTACACTACAGTAACAACCTTACTAGTGATCAATGCTACGCTACAGTAATGTTACTAGTGATCGATGCTACACTACAGTAACAACCTTACTAGTGATCGATGCTACACTACAGTAACAACCTTACTAGTGATCGATGCTGCACTACAGTAACAACCTTACTAGTGATCGATGCTACACTACAGTAACAACCTTACTAGTGATCGATGCTACACTACAGTAACAACCTTACTAGTGATCGATGCTGCACTACAGTAACAACCTTACTAGTGATCGATGCTACACTACAGTAACAACGTTACTAGTGATTGATGCTACACTACAGTAACAATGTTACTAGTGATCGATGCTACACTACAGTAACAACCTTACTAGTGATCGATGCTACACTACAGTAACAACCTTACTAGTGATCGATGCTACACTACAGTAACAACGTTACTAGTGATCGATGCAACAAAAATCATCTACTGCTCCCTCCCTTCGTGGGCCTTAGTGACTGTGTGTTCCACCTTCTTGTTCACACATCACTTTCTTGCACCGTGTAGATTTAGAAAGGCTCATTTGCACAGTTAAAGGAACCACTAGACAAGGTTGCGACTTTCAAAAATGTAAAATGAAACCAGATACGGACCACTTGGCTCACTTATGCTACTGCCGGCCATATTCTGTTGCTTTCGTTGCACATCATTCTCATTGTGTATAGCATATTCACATTCTCTGTGTTTTGCATCAGCATTTGTGGATAATACGCACCAAGACAGTGCTGAGTATTGTAAGTTCGAGCAGCAGGTAAAGACATAAGAAGCTGTGTCATATCTGGCATGTTGTTCAATGTTTTGTGCAATGTACATCATTAGTTCAGACATGATATACTGAGCATGACACTGTCACATCTGTGCAAATATTTTTCCAGAGCAAAAGGCTAACATATCACAAAAGTAAAAGAAACTGACACAGTGAGTTGAAACCTTCATGCAGGCAGAAATGTGGAAGAAGGTTGACTGAGTACTGTTTGAATGATGGAATCTCACCATTACCAAAATGCTTTTGCTGTAAAATGGGGAAAATTAGTAATCTTACTAGAAAAATAATTTATGCAGTTTTTATATTATGAACAATTTATTTTAAGATGCAACAATAAATTTTACAAGCAGGGCTCACCAATTAACAGTTATATCTGGATGGCTGATGTAACATGTTTGGCGTATGCATTTAATTCTTAAAATGGTGATGCTAAGCGATTTTTCAACAAATGAAGACCAAATTATGACAAAGTCTTCCATGGTATAATTTGAGTATATTAACGGAGGAATTATAGAAAAAAAATAGCCAGAATAGTGAGAAGTCTGAAGCTATCAAAGGGAGCGGCAAGAACTGCTGAACCACTTTCACTTGAAAAAAGTGGAGAGATAGTTATATGATATCAGTATATAAGCCACTGGGAGGGAAATAAGAGGGAAATGCATTACCAGAGAAGGACAGGACAGTGAGGTGGAGAAGGGGGAGGAGTCATGCCAAGCAGATTAAGGGAATACAATTTAATCTTAATACGAAAGAGAGGATAAATTAAAAGTGAAAGCAGTGAAAGCAGTTGCAGAAATGGATGGTTGAATCAAAGACAACTGAGTTTAAAAAAAGCTCTGAATTCCTAAAATGTGTGATGGAAGGGAACTCAGCACCTAGACCTTTTGCAGTAATTGGGTTGATTAGGTAGTCTAGAAGTCTCTTTATGCCAGCTCATGTATGTTCTGTTATGTTATGCTGTGTTATGTTATGTAATGTTATGTCATGTCATCTTATGCTATGTTATGTTTTATGTTATGTCATGTCATGTTATATTATGTTATGTTATGTTTTATGTTATATTATTTTATGTTATGCTATGCTATGCTATGCTATGCTTTGTTATGGTATGCTATGTTATGCTATGTTATGTAGTGTCATATTGTGTTATGTCATGCCATGCCATGTGTGTTATGTTATGCTATGTTATCCTATGTCATTCATGTTATGTCATGTCACATTATAGTTATGTTATGTTATGTAATGGTAGGTCATGTTATGTTATGCTATGCTATGTTATGTTATGTTATGTAATGTTATGTCATGCTATGTTATGTTATGTTATGTTATGCTATGCTATGTTACATGGCGTTATGCTAATGACTTGCATTAAGGGATGTGAAGAGCTGAACAGGAAGTGGTAGTGTGATGTCCACAAGATTACTATTAAACATAACCAGAAACAAGCATGTTTTGAATGCAGACAATATTTATTACATCATAATAGTGGATGTTGCTTCAAGGAAAAGCACAATGCCAAAAGGTACGGTATATTCACAGTGTGCAGCTAGCAACATAATAGGACCCGGTACAGTAGAATACATGCAGTGTCAGAACTGCATAAAGTGGCCAATATGGAGAGTGTACCTGAATTGGAAGAAATGGAGAGTCATACAGAATCTGTGTAACAGGAGATACAATGTTTTGAAACAGACAGATGGATTAAAAGGGACTTTAAAAGTATGTGGGTCATTTGGCTCCATGGCAAATCTCAGCTGACCTGTGTAAGACTAGTGAAATAGGCACTGGAGGAGCCAGGTTGCAGAGAATGGCAGTGAGAGCCAAATGCTACCCCACCCATCTGGGGGATGCATCTCGGCTCATTGCATTGGTGACACCTGCAGCAGTGTAGGTGCATCACCTGCAGCAAGGAGCATGGTAACACTGTGCAGCATTGTAGGTGTTTCACCTGCAGCAAGGAGCATGCTAACACTGTGCAGCAGTGTAGGTGCATCACCTGCAGCAAGGAGCATGCTAACACCCTGCAGCAGTGTAGGTGCATCACCTGCAGCAAGGAGCATGGTAACACTGTGCAGCACTGTAGGTGTTTCACCTGCAGCAAGGAGCATGCTAACACTGTGCAGCAGTGTAGGTGCATCACCTGCAGCAAGGAACATGCTAACACTGCGCAGCAGTGTGGGTGTATCACGTGCACCAAGGAGCATGCTAACACTGTGCAGCAATGTAGGTGTATTACCTGAACCAAGGAGCATGCTAACACTGTGCAGGAGTGTAGGTGTATCACCTGCACCAAGGAGCATGCTAACACCCTGGAGGAGTGTAGGTGTATCACCTGCAGCAAGGAGCATGCTAACACTGTGCAGCAGTGTAGGTGCATCACCTGCAGCAAGGAGCATGCTAACACTGTGCAGCAGTGTAGGTGCATCACCTGCAGCAAGGAGCATGCTAACACTGTGCACCAGTGTAGGCGCATCACCTGCAGCAAGGATCATTCTAACACTCTGCAGTAGTGTAGGTGTATCACCTGTAGCAAAGAACATGTTAACACTGTGCAGGAGTGTAGGTATATCACCTGCAGAAAGGAACATGCTTACACTATGCAGCAGTGTAGGTGTGTCACCTACATCAAGGAGCATTCTAGCACTGTGCAGGAGTGTAGGTGTATCACCTGCAGGAAGGAGTAAGCTAACACTCTGCAGGAGTGTAGTTGTGTCACTTGCAGGAAGGAACATGCTTACACTGTGCAGCAGTGTAGGTGTATCACCTGCAGCAAGGAGGATCCTAGCACTGTGCAGGAGTGTAGGTGTATCACCTGCAGCAAGGAGCATGCTAACACTGTGCAGCAATGAGTGGATTAACAGTGGGGGGATGGCTGGGTATCCATCTCACAAGCAAGCTGCTGAAAGGGTGGGAGAATGGCAGTCTGCAGGACCTGCAGGTTGGCTCACTCCCTAATACTTGACTCTCACTTCTGCAGGTTGGCTCACTCCCTAATACTTGACTCTCACTTCCACATGGGAATGAATGGGCTGGAATCCTCTTTCCCTAATGGACAAACAAATGGGTCAATTCAATGCAGGAAGAGAGGCCAATGAAAAAAATGTGGGTCACCCAGAAGTAGCAAAGGTGAGACAAAATGTGTAACTGGGTACTGGGTCAGAAACATCTACATTTTCTGTAACTGACTACAGGGAGATGTTTCTACACATGCTACTAAATAAATCATGGTTGAGACTCTAACCCTTAACAGTATGCCCAGATTCCACTGACATATTTATAAGCACAAATACTGTGTTTTTCAGTGTGTAGGTTAGGTATAGCACCTTTATTTGGAACATAATGGATATAAAAATGGATTTGGATGGGCATTTCAGTAGCACCTTATAGGCACCATAACAGAATTGTGGCTGTGGGATACATGAGTCACCCACACGTCAAAATGTGGCACACATGTGGCTCACATAAAATGCTTGTGACTGTTGGATCACAACTGTAGGCTTTTACTGAATATCTTGGTGGTTTACATGGTCAAGTCTACATGGGAATGGATAGAGGACTATGACAGAGCCATTCCAGTGTGGAAAAGGATATCCATATCAGAGACAGTACAGAATCCAGTGGAAGACTGTATCTGAGAGAAAATTTGTTTGATAGGAATGCGCAAACCATGGAGACAAGCTGGATGGGATCCAGAGATGCTTTTCTGAGTGACACAAGGAATGTCCTATCACAATGAAATGTGTAGGTTCATAGGTGTGTACTAGGCTAATGGCCCTGGAGCCTTTACAAGCCTAGCCCATAGAAGTGCCCTGGCATCATGCCGCCTGACATTAATTCCCAGTGCCTCTGTCAAGAAGAGCCGCTGGAGTGATCCCCGGGGTGAACTTTCTATCACCCATAGGAAGGTGGAAAGAAGCAACATTTGTTTCTGTAACTTTTTCCCTCCAAGTTATTTGCTAGCTGTGAATCCTCACACAACTTTGCTAATGCATTCATTCCTCATGGATGAGAGGACCACTGATGACCATCATCCAGTTAGCCAGCAGGGTTATGCTTAGCTCTCACTTTCTTTTCTCTCCTGTCAGCCTGCTGCCCATAGATCCTACAGTGGTACTACTGTGACTTCAATGACTCATGCACACTTGTGTGTAAGAGCTGAAATGCAGATACTGTGCAGACACACATCCTAGCTAAGATATACTTCTCGAGCGTTCTACTGATGTCTAGTTAGGCTACCCACCCCCCACCCCACCCTCAGGATGTGCAGACAGATGTCAGGTACTTACTCCTACCCATCCTGGCTGGCTTGTCCACTGTCCAGTTCATTAATCTGTTAGTGTCAGAGTCACTGCCCTATTGCTCTGCATCATGCAGCCAGATAAGGAACTAGCATTTTGAACTGAAATGACACTGTTGATGATAATGTCAGTGGTTTGAATTTAGTTAGTTAGTTAATTAGTTATTTGAACGCAAACTGAAATGCCTGTAATTTAATGATTTTTCCCCTTTTTCTTTTTGATATACTAATAGCAAGCTGCATACTTCAGACATCTGGCCAGGTGAAAACTTTTGATATTTCTATTGTTTTATTTATTTATTTTAGTTATATGTGAACACCCACTCATTTGGGCAGTTCAGAGTCAGTGTGTTTTCTAAGTTACCCATTTTCCTCAATAGTCTTTAGTTTCATGAACTTCTCAACATGTTTTGTTAAAGTGTCTGGAGGTCCCCATAACTATGTCTGATATTTACAGTGCTTAGGATTCTTTTCAGTGATCTCCAAAGCATTTCTTTAAGTAAAACGAGCTTATAAAGTCTTAAAAGAACAGTGGTTTCTAGTTTCTTTAGTATATATGTTTCAACAAAATAATTAGAAGTTATGTTTTTTTCTTGCTTAATCTTTACTTCCTGTGTCCTGGTCCATTTGAAGGATCAAATGCACTCTCACCCCCCCACCACCACAATCCCACTCTCAGAAAAAAAAATCAATTGCAGTACTACACGAGTTTTCTTCAACAAAGTCACTAGCTCATGCAGGGCTGACAAATGAAATCTAATAAGATGGCTCCATTCAGATCTCCAGTAATCTCATGCGGTTGATCAGTACAGTTACGTTACTTATATCGATATCATTTTGATGCATTCATGTGGTATATTGTATGTCTACCGAGTTGTACCTTTCCTACAGTTTCCATTTCTTTCCTTTGTAAAAACACTAACTTCCTTGTCATTGTTTTGACCTCTTTTCTTTCCATTTAAAGGAAGTTAATGCATTTTGTTTCTTTACCCTATTCACTACAGTTAGTCCTGCTAAACCATACCTTGCTTTACCTCACTGTAGCCTACTGTATTTACCTTCCTGGATTGCATATGGTTAAGGCTGAAATATGAGATGAGATATATTAAAAGCTGTAAGGTAGCATCCCTTGTGTTTTTTTTTTAATTGCGGGTCTACTTAGGTAATTAATTTTCTCTGGCTGACATACCTCAAAAGGGACCAGTATTAATTAATCTTTGCTTAGGATGCATATACTGAAACTTGCATTTCTTATGAGGTATGCATATATTACATTTTATTTTCCCATAATGAAACATAAGCAGGTAAATAAATTAAGCATCATTTTGCATGCCTGTTAATTTTGGATGTTGTACTTGGACCAGATACAGCCTTCTTTGGCTTAAGCAACACATACTTATTGTGTAAAAGCTCACAGGAAGAATGAAATAAATCGGCCTATGTTTTATTTCACCTTTCTTCATACCACTGCTATTTGGCCTTAGGCTGCAAGACAATGTAATAGTAAACTGATAATCTAAGTGGAACATGATGGTTTGGCCTTGTTTGCTTCCAACACCCGATTCCTACTCACTCCATGTAATCTGTAATTCATTAAAATGTAGCCATACATTCTCCCTGAAGAACTGAAATTGATTTGCTCCCTTCCAAAGTAATTTCCCTGGTATTGCATTATCTTTTTACTCTGCTGTATTAATATCCCCCTTTGTCTTTACTGTGCTCAAGAACATCGAGTACAACTATTTTTTGAATTGTACCCCAGAAATCTGCTGAGAGAAAAATATGTTTACGTATCAAGTATACAAATGCTGGGGTTTTTTTGTTTGCTTGTTTTTTTTTTTTTTGTTTGTTTTTGTTTGTTTGTTTTCTTTCAGTTCTGTTGCTTGTGTCATTGGGCAAATATTTGTCTTACAGATTCTGCCCCAGGACAGTTCCAACCGAATAAACGGCACCTTCTCATGAATTTTGCTGGTGATCTTCTCTGTGCAGACCCAGATTAGTGATGCAGAATATACAAACTAAACTGCCTGTGAGCAAAAAAAAAAAAAAAAAAAGACCTCAAGTGCTTTGTCTTTTTAATGAAGATCTTGCTTTCACACTGGTGACAAGGTCTGTGGATCGTACACTCATATGTCCACATATATACCCTTACACCTGTGGGCTGAGGTCATACACCAGATGTATGCTGCATCAAGAAGGTTTTGCCTTTGGTATGCCATCCAGACATCAGGTTACCTCGGGCAGGATAACCCATAATTCTCAGAATACTGCAGCAGTGATCAGTAGGACATCAACTATTATATAGCAAGTTCTTACACAGCTGTTCTTTCTGTCCTCTTGATGAACAGATATACCCTGCAAAAAAACTTACAGAAAACCTTAGATTGCTGATTTTTCATTATCTGAAAGCATATCAGAAGATGTACAAACCATGTTCCAAACCAAAAAATCTTGTTAAACCCACCCTACTTTCCATCATGTTATAAAGAGACACAAGAAATGTTGCGCTCCCCAACAACTAAACCAAAATATAAAACAATTTACAGTCTACGCAAATAGCACCTGTACTCCCCTACAGTAGTACTGAACAAAGTGAACCAACTTACTATGCAGATAAGAATCTCTAATAGTATTAGGGCAGCATGTATGACCTCAGAGTATGAGGATATGAAGAAAGAGAGCGAATATATAGGTAAAATGTTTCAGGAAAGAGGATATCCTGTTTCCATGATTAAGGAGGTGTCTCAATACATTATTAGTGAATGGGCTGTTAGATACAAACCCCTGATAGGTGATGGTATGGTTTATACACATGAAGGCACAAATAATGACAATTATGGGAGGGTCTTCATATTGGAATACAGTCAGTTTGCTGAAGCTATAAAGAGCATTGTTCAGCAAAACTGGGTTTTGTTAAAGGGGGATATGGAAGTGTATAACATTTTAGGAGAGAAGCCCATTTTTGTGTATAAAACAGGACAAAATTTAAAGCATAGATTTGAAGACAAAGGAAATGCTACAGGTAATAGAAAGGACATCCAAGGAACTAGAAAAGGAGGCAGCTGCAACCAGTGCTTTGCAATAAACGAGGATAAAACATTGGTATTAGACAGCATCCATAGAACTAGGGCGTATTTTAAGAGAGGTAATTGTAACACTATGAGGGTGATATATTTGGCAAAATGTTGCAGCTGTTCCGCATTCTACATAAGGCAAACTAACAGAGCCCTTAAGAACAGGATTTATGAGCATTATTATTGTATTAGGTAACCAGGAAAAGCCGAAAGACACAAACAAATTATTGTATTAGGAAAAAGGACAAAAATAGCGCACTGTATAGGCATTTAGAAGCTAGTAAGTGTAGAAGTTGCAGTGATGGCCATTTTATTCATTCAGGGATGCAATAAATTCATCCCCTACTTGGGCATTCAACAGAGTGCACTTTCTATGCCGATTGCCATTGTAGAAGTTGCAGTATGTGCCATTTTATTCGTTGAGGTATGCAGTATATTCTTCCCCTACTTGGGCATTATATAGAGTGTACTTTCTATGCTGATTGTACATCTAAAAATGTTGTTTATGATAGTTATTTCTCTGTGTACAGTGCATTTTATATTGGTAAGACCAATCACTCTTTAAAAGAGCATATATTAGAACATGTGAAGGATATAAAAAATGCTAAAGATAGTAATGCACTTGCAGGGCATGTAAAATCAGAAGGATTACAACATAGTTTTAGATTTTTTGTACTTGAAATGATCAGTGAAAACATTAGAGGTGGGGACTTAAAGAATAAAATGGAGTTAATACAATAGAAATGGATATTATATTTTAGCGCTGATAAACCTCCCGATATGAATGATTCTGTTCTTTATAATCAGCTTTACGTGCCAGTACACCCCCCCCCCCCCACTGATGTCTTAGTGGAATTGAATTTGTTCATTTTTATGTTTGTATTCATTTTAGCTTTTGCAAATTCTTTATGGTGTGGCATTTCAGGTTATCAGTAAACTATTTACTGTTTATTCATTTTGTATTAGAAGCAAAAGTTTTTAACCTTAAGAAAATTCTCAGTATTAAGAATGTAGTTTCTTAAATACCTTGTTAGTTCTTATGTTTATCAGTCTGAAGAAGCAATTTGTAAATCACAAAGCGCTTACTCTTTTTATTGTTTTTGAATAAAAGTAATATCCCAGAGCTTTGTTGACCAAATATCTGTTTATATTTAACTTACTTGTTCGTACTGTGGTGCTTAGTCTTTACTGGCTTTTGCTCATTATTCTACTTTCATACTCACAAACAATCCCAAAAAATGTGCAAAATTCTAAGTACCCTCAAAGGATATTAAGTGGCATTTGTCCTATATCAAGATTCTGACTTTTAAGAAGGCCAGAACTAGCCCAGTATTAATAATTAGAAGGCCTGTTGCATAGTATAAAAGAAATTGTTTACCAAGTAGAACTACAGAGAGAACCAAAGGACATTTGTAATGAAAAATATGTAGAAAGGACACTGGATATGTTATTGCTTAATTTAGGATAATTCTGTGACAAATTATTTCATAAAACAGTAAGGATGCGACAGGATAAAAAATGACATCAGTTTACTATGGTCCTCAAGGTGCAATTTGCAAAGAAGGACAAATCCTATACTACACAGAAAGAAAAACCACAACTATACGAATTTTTGTATAATAAAAACAAATTGTAAATTAGATGCCAAAGCAGCAAAAGTGGGATACCAAGAAATACAATCAAGAAGTTTATGCAGGCCATCCAAGGTTATTCTTCAAGGTTATTAAAGGTCTTTCAGAGAGTGCTTAAGGTAGCACTACAAATATGCAGATATATATATATATATATATATATATATATATATATATATATATATATATATATATATACATATATATATATATACCCTTTACTAACCCTACAGCTGGTGCATATCTCGTTACCTTGATAAAAACACAAATTGTAGATGTTGAGACCCCAGCTACAAGTAAGTTTACCACTAATGGCATTTCACACTATAGCAACCCAATAAATTCTTCATCAATATCTACATTATTAATGTGTTTTATCACAACACACCTTTATATCATATCCATCAAACTATACAAGTACTGAAATTTAAATTTACCCCACCCCATCAAATGCCATTTCAAAGAGTTAAGTATGTATGCTCTTCTAATGCCAGTCAATGTTGGATATTCTGTTACCCAAATTTCATTTTAAAGTACTGTCAGCCAAGGCAGTAGCATAATTGTCAAAATGAATGCCTCAAAAAGGCATGGCTGTAGTTGAAATTTATCCAACTTGGCTTAAGTTGGCAGCTGTTTTTATCTCCACACCTTTAGCACACAAAAACCTGCCTCTAACCACTGAAGCAAATCCATCAGCCTTCAGATGCACAGAGGTCAACTCCTTCCAAACATAAACAAATGCCAATTCTCACACGACTTCAGAAAATCTCATATTTGTACCCCTTGGCAAAAGGCATTAGAAAAAAATTAGTTTACACTCATCTGCTTGAGCATGTTGATAAATGCCGCTTTCCTTCTCAGTTGCGGCATTGATTCGGTAAAAGGCACAGTACTCTTGCAGCTATCTACAAAGTTGTAGCTTCTGTTTTTGAAAATTTGGAAAAATGAGCTGCTTATAGGGAGCAATGTATAGTGATGTAACCACAGCATCTGGAGCAGTGGATCATTCTGTTCTTTTAGATTAAAGATGATTGGTGTGGGGATTTCAGTGATTTCAGAGCTACTTCTGTAAGTGAGTATTTCAAGTAATTCACAGAGTTCTGCATCAGAGCTTGATATGTTGTACACCAGTGTCACTCAAAAGACTCTATGAATTGCAAATATTTTGCTGTACAAAGTCCCTGAAAGTACTCTTTTGTTTTATTTAAAGGTGAGTAGGCTGTGGTAACTATCTGAACATCAGTTGGGAGTAGTTGAATGTCTCTTTAGCATAGTGGCGGATTTAGGCCTTGGCGCAGGGGCGCGCGTCTCCCCCATTTTGCTAACCCACACAACCTGAGACCAGAAAAAAAGAAAGAAAAGAAAAAGCGTTTCGAAAATAAAAATTCCAATCGTGTTTGGAATGTGTTTACATCCACAGTGGCTGCATCTTCGCCTTTAAGGAGGATTGTGTGTGCATCTCTCACACACACAAACACATCAATGCGGATGTAAATACATTCTGCACTTGTGCAATGAATTTAAACTAGCCAATTCCGCTGAGAGAGAGAGCTCTGTATGTTCGATGACCTTCGCCTTTCAGTTGACTGGAGGGATCCAAATCCAGCAATTGCTGCCAGAGATCTGCAGGGCCACAGGAAGAAACTCGGAACCATAATGAGGGAATTTGAGCATTGAAAGGTGAGACAAATCAATGGAAAAAGATAAGAAAACCCAAATGTTCTTTGAAAACCCAAATGTTCTTTTAGAGTTGCACATGATATGATATAAGGATAGGGATGCATGTTATCGTAGGGTTTAGTCATGCCTGAGCTAGGTTTCATCTCCAAGATCAAATGTATGCTCCGCATTTCTAAATCCTACCATGATGAATAGCCTTATCATATATTATTCCTCTTATACAGTTTTCCTAGTATGTTGTATTTTGAAATAAAGAGGATGAGTCAAAATATTCATCAGTTTTGTTTTATTTTGAGGAGAATGCAGAGGGTACATGGATTAAGAAAACTTGGCAATGAGTTGCTTTGTATGTCGATTTTTATTGGTGTACTGCTTCATTTAGTTGCCTGTTTACTTTGATAGATTGTGGTGTGTGTGTGTGTCTGCGTGTGTGTGTGTGTGTGTGTGTGTGTGTGTGTGTGTGTGTGTGTGTGTGTGTGTGTCTTTTGGATTTTCCCGGTTAGGGGTCGCCACAGTGGAACTCCGGTCCGCTAATGATTGGCAGTAGATTTTTATGTGCCAAGTTGCCGGCCCTGACGCACAACCTTCAACGAAGGTACGCCCATTCACGCATGTGACATTCTTTAGAATTGGGCAGAACTGAGGGACTGGCTAGATTCTGGTAGTGTTTGTCTTAATTGGCTCATTGACTTGTCAATGAAGTGACATTTTTATTTTCTTATTTTTGCTTCTTAACATCTTTATATTTTCTGAATGCACGTTTCCAGATTCTTAAACATTTTAACAAGATTGGCATTGATTCTCTAATATTTAAGGTGATCAATTGGAAGTGAAAAAAAAAAAGGTTGTGGCATATTATGCAAGTAAGTAAGCTAGAAAGTCTGCGACAAAGTATGTGGAAATGTGAAAAGCTTTAATGTAACGTATATTTTCGTAAGAATAGTACTACGATTCTGAACTAAAGCAGATTATTTTTTGTTTTTGTGTTAGTGTTTTGTTTTTTCTTAAGTGATCACATTTTTTCATTCCTTTCTTTCTTTTTTTCTGCCTCACAGCAAGAGGTTCTCCGGTTTCCTTCTTAACTGGGGTGCCTTCTGTGAGGAGTCTGCATGTCCTCCCTTTAGTTGCATGGGTTTCCTCCAGGTGGTGCGGTTTCCTCCCACATGCTAAAGACATGCAGTAGGTGGATCAAACACTGTAAATTGACCATAGGTGCGAGTGCGTGGTACGGATGAAATACCAAGGCAGGGCTAGTCACCTGGCAGTTTAAAACCTGGCTCGAGATCATTGTCACTGTTGAAGTGACACTCCGATCCCATGTAAAAAATGGGAAAAGGGATTGAGGATGGATGGATGGACGGATGGATGGCTTAGGTAAGGGAAAAAGATTTAGTGTTGTGAGACAATTAGGTGTGTATGGCTTAGGGTTAGAGTAAGGGTTATGTAATACGATAGATGCAGTGTTGTGTATATGTTCAGGTGTGTTTTGTAAGTTAAAGTGTCTTGTATAATTGGTTAGCTATGGAAAGGGTCTTTCTAAGCTAAGGTGTAAGGTTGGGGCTGCTGCTCTATCTCATTAACGCATGCTAACCCTAATACTAACTCCTGAGATACCACCAACTAAGACAAATAGGACCACAACATCTCATCCTAAGGATGGCACACTCATGAGTACAACACCCCTTTTACCCTGCACTACAGTGTCAGCAATTGATCTGTTTGGGGTGGAATCCACAGCCTTCTGCACCAAAGGCAAGTGTGCTTACCTGCTGGGCAACTGATACTGTGTGTGTGTGTGTGTGTGTGTGTGTGTGTGTGTGTGTGTGTGTGTGTGTGTGTGTGTGTGTGTGTGTGTGTAGACTTCATATCTTTCGTAAACTGCATGCAAATACAAATCCTGCTATTCAGACAACTTTCCAAGTGAAAAAGAGCAATATTTAAAATCTATCCCTATTTTTGGGCCATAATATCTCTATTATTTTAGACTTCGTTCAGATTTCTTCCTCTAAGAGGTCGAGCGGTATGGTATGTAATGTCCTAGGGGTCTATATTATAACATTGGCAGCTTAGGTTGCTGAATCTGAAAACATTGGCACCTAAGCTTTGAAATGTTAAAATAATGAATGGCCACATAATCAAATTCTTTCCTACGGAAAAAATTTGCGTGGCCATTTGTAACCAAAATAAACACACACATGAAAACATAGTGGGGGGCTTCACCCCTCACCCCAATGTGGGGGGGCTGTGCCCCCACACACTCCCTAAATAAATATACCAACTCCGAGATCGCTCCACATTGGGGAAAGGGCAAATCCCCAATAAGGGCTATTCACTATTGTCAGCTGTCGACGTTTAGGTGTCGATGTTTAAGCATTCGACAATCTAAGCATTCGACAACACAATAGGGAACCATGTCCTAGTTGGGGGGGTTGGGTTAGTCAATTAACTTGATCAGGGTTCACCCTGTAACTTGGTTACAGGAGACAAGAGCCTGAATTCTCTACATCAACTACCAGACTGCTGAAGGAATTGTGAGATTTCACTGGGGAAAAGAACCTGAATTTTCTACACCACCAGACTGCATTTGTGAGTTTGTTTCAGTACATTTCCAAGGAATTGTGAGTTTCAGTGCATTTTCAAGTGATTATGTGTTTCAGTTCATTTTCATGGAATTGTGAGTTTCAAAGGAAGATAAGTTTACTGTTGCTCATGCTAAGTCTGTTTCAATGGTCCAACTAATTGCTTTGTTTAGCAAATGGCAGTCATTGCTTGTGCTGTAAAATTTCAAAACAATGATAGTAGTGTAATTGCCTTTGGAACAGAAGGCTGTGGATTCTTCTCCCGCACCATGTAGATGAGTGCTGATATTGCAGAGCCCTTTTGATTGCTGATTATTTTGTGAATTTTAAGGTGGGATAGGGGTTCTACATACTTTGTATGAGATGCCTAGTAACTGTGAACCAGTTGTGGGTCTGTCAATATTATCAGCTTATCCGTTTTTTTAATGTAACATAGGCAATTAATTCAAAGGCAGCAGACAATGGATTTGTAGATGAAACAGAGAAATATAAAGCTGTTTGCTAGTGGCAACCTCTTCATTAGTTACAGAACTCTTTAGTGTGGAATTATTCACGTGACGTTTAGCTCTGCAGCAATTGTGTTTATTGACTGCTATTGGTGAATTGTAATGACAGAAGTCTGAGTGGCCTTTTGTGGTTGAAATTTTCTGAAATGGGCATTTTTGTGATTGCTAGTTTATACATTTTGTTTAATTGCTTACTAGAAGAATGTTCAAAACTACAAATTTATAAAACACTTGAACAAGTGCCATATTATACAAGGAATATAATTTAGTACGATCAGGAAGGTGAATGAAGCAATAAATACATGTTTGCATGGCCCTAAAATATGTGCAAGGGGCATATGGTTTGAAAACAACCCAAAGATAAACTTAATCCTCCACTGGCCATATGCATTTTCTTTGAATGTGGGTTTTAATGCCATTTCAATGAATGTGAGTTTCAAGGGCAGAGAAGGTTACTGCTCATGCTGAGTGTTTTCTTTGCAAGACTGCATTGTTTGTTTAGCAAATGGCTATCAGTGTTGTGCTATTCAATTTCAATATCTGTAATCATTGCAGAAATAAATAAAACAGCATGCACACTGACAGTGTTTATGGTAACTGAGGAGAAATAGCCAAGTAATGGGACACTGGAATGGCTGGGGAGGGAGCTGTTATAAGGGGTGGATAGGTGATCGCTGTAGGAGATGCTGCTCTGGGGGCCCTGATCTATTACCCTGCCTAGGGCTCCATTTGACCATGACCTGGTTCTGGGTTTGTGTTTTAAAGTAAAAGAACTGATAATTCATTTAAAAGATTTACAACACTGGGTTATTTAAGGACATTTGAGCCATTTGTTATAGCCCTGCAAGACACACATTTAGGGAAACAGGAACATGCTGTAGTGTTAAGGAACTATTGATCCTGGGGAGTTCCTTGTTCTTTTCATGATGTAAGATACAGAGGGAGTGATGTTACTGATTTGCAGCCAGTGTTCTGTGACATTTTCTGGTAGGTGCCATGGGATCTTTTATATCCACCTGAGCCACCACCACTATCCCAAGCAGGTAAAACCTTGGTTTAACACCTCATTCAAAGGACAATGCACTCTGGAGTAAAGCACCCCACATATGCTGCACAGCAGTATTAGTTATTTATCTACATGGTGTAGGAATAAAATAGTATTCTGCACCAAAGGCTTCTTGCTGTGCCACTTACATTGATGAAAATGACAAAGACTGTAGACCGGACTGTCAGCAGTTAAATAAATGCATACAATTTATTTAACTGCTGACAGTCCGGTCTACAGTCTTTGTCGTTTTCATCAGTTTGTTGTTGGTGTTACAGCTTTCACCACCTACATTGATGCTATGATGCTATGAATGTAGCCAAGATTTAAAGTGGACTTTGGACATGTCATGTGCCATGTGTGTGATGATATGAAGGTACTTATGTTAAGATGATGGGGCTGACTTCTATTTTTGAGCTGATAAGAAAGCTAGAGGTGATGGGGACAAAGTGTCTGAAGCAAATGGTTGAATGCACACTGTGGGACAAATGATGAAATGGGGGCATTAGAGCAGAAACCAGACTAGCTCCAGTTGCATAGAAAGTAAAAGAGAACAGATTAAGGTGATTCTGGCATGTGTACAGAAAACTAGAAGACAATCTGGTGAAGAACATTTGGGACCGACAAGAAGAATAGAGAAAAGCTGATGAGTGCAGTCAGCAAAATGGATGGACTGTGTGACAGGTGACCTGTGACAGTTAGGCAAGATAGTTGAAGGAGATGGGAAAATGGCACTGAATTGAGAAAGGTGGCGAGAATTTACATAACACTTCAATCTCGTGAAGAAATGGGGAAAAGGGGGGTGGTTGATGATGATGATGATGATGGTGGTATGGTATGGCGCTGTGAAGTATAAATAAATCAAGATTTCTTTGCTGACAATTTATCTGGTAAATTTAGATAAAGTTTTTGGATCAGTTTGGTATGTTCCCGGTTTGCAAGTTGAATACAATGAAGACAGTAACAGCAGTGAATCTGAAACGCTCATATACTGTAGAAAAGGTTAAGATTGTACGTGTCAGATGCCACATTGCATGTAACTGAACCAAGCATTTGCTTTTGGGGATTTACTTGTGTTATTAATTAGTTGGCCTCATTGTTTTCACAGAAATCAGTATTTACTTGCAAAGCCCACTCACATTTACTAGGGTACTTGCTATGGTGATGACAACTTCAGTGGAACTTGTTGCTAGGTTATTATATTGTATATATGAACTATACCATTGAAGGGGACTGTGACATGGCATGAGTAACCAAATATCACATCTAGGAATGCCTTGAAAGAGTTGCTACTGCCTATAAATATGTTGTGTGCTGAGAAGGAATTACCTGCCTCTACTATCACAGCCACATCACAATGATATGCATCTGAATGTATATTGCTGTCTTTCATATGTTGTCAGAGCAGTTTAAGGTGATCTTTCCATAGCCCCCACCCTTCTATTTGGCACCCTCCACCTCCACCCTGCTGGTCTACTTTCCAGACTGCGCCCCCCTCTTCTTCAAATTCCTGGATCCACCAAGATTTAAAGATTGTATGATACAAACATAAATTTCTAGAAATTGTTAACCTAAAAGGTGTAATCGAAATAGTACAGACTTGTACTCATCACAACAAAATTTTGACACTATAACTGACTTTAGCAGTGTTGTTAAAAACCTTGAAGCTATTTAAGGTTTGGGAACTGCAGATCACAAGGCTGTTACATTTACTGGTAATATGTTAGGCAATTTAGGAAGGCAGCAAAAAAACTTTAACAACAAGGCCTTAGAAACTGACCAGTTAAAATGGAAGTTACAAAGAAAGATTATTCAGACTAAAATAATACAGTGTTACATACATATTGTCACATGGTACATTGTTTCTCCTTTTTAAAGTTCATACTTCTGAAATATTGACTGGGCAAAAGCAGTTTGTGTTGCAAAAACTCAATATGGATGGAATGTATACCTTCAGCTGTACAGATTTTCACAGAATGTCCAGATTTTTGTCTCATATTTTGGTCTGTTTTTCATAAAATTCTGGTTTTCTGGCAAATTATTGTCAAATCATTAAAGACTGAAGTTATAAAATAATGACAGACATTTGAGTTTCAGACTTTATGCCCTTCAGAAAATTCATGCTAATGCAAAACCTGTTATTCTATCAACTTTCTAAGGTTGTAAGAGCAATATTTAAAAATTGTCCCTGTTTTTGGGCCTTTGTCCCACTTTTTATTATCGCTTTGTCCAGATTTCTTTTTCTAAGATGTTGAGAGGTATGAATGTTTACATGGGCTTCGTACCCCAGCTTTGAACTAAAGTACAAGTCATCTTATTTAAAACACCTTATATGGTGGAGTGGTTGATTATAGTACTTTATACCAAGCCAAAATTAAAATGTTTGCTTTTTATTACAAATATTCATTTGTTACAATGAAAGAAGGTGCTATATAAAATATATAATAAGTTGCAAGGAGCCATAGCTGAATCAAAATTTACTTATGAAAATAACTTTGTAAAGGTTAAAGATAATATGAAGATATATTATAAATGTTAAGGGCAATAGGGCTTTTAAAGATTTTATATATGTGTGTATGTGTTCATACTTGCACACGCAAGTGTGTGTATGTGTGTGTGTGTGTGTGTGTGTGTGTGTGTGTGTGTGTGTGTGTGTGTGTGTGTGTGTGTGTGTGTGCGTGCACCTACATATCGAAAAATCAAACTATTCAACAACAAGTGATTGGGTACAAATGCTCTATCGCTAGCAGATCAAAAGAAGCACAAAAGCAAAGTAAAATTTTTTTTGCAGGGGACAAGCCACTCTGTAGCCGCCTACAGCTCATGATAATTATATATAGCAACTCTGAGATTGCACTACAGTGGAAAAAGGGAAAATTTCCCAGTCCCCGCTGAAGTGCAGTCTGGTACACATCTAAAAAGCAGGTAAGGGTGATTAGCTGATTTTTAATCCCACATACCAGCTTTTTTCTTGGCTGATGAAAAAAATGACCAAAGGATTATAACTCACATATATAAAGCAGTGGAACTAGCTGAAGAATTCAACAAATGACCCAAGGAATGTAAACCATATATATAAAGAAATGGAACTGGCTGAAGAATTCAACATCTGTTATTCTTCTTTCATCAAACAAGCTAACTCTCAAGAAATATTATTATACAAAGTGAACATCAAGGAGAATTTAAACTGTTCCTAGTTAGAGCTACATGCAATAAAAAACAGTCGGAAAATTATAAAAAAAAAAGAGAGAGAGAAAGAAGGGAAAAAAACGTGGTAGCATGGGATGGGTCCTGACACTTTTAGTGGACTGTTTGTGAGATCACAAGAAGTATTAGATTTACTACTGTATAACAATTTAACAAACTTCTGAAATATTCTCACAGGCCATTGGGAAGCGGGACATTGTTAGTTGTTAAAATTTAAAAGAGCAGTGATACAAGCTTGTAGCTCTATTGCATGCCAATGAGCTCAACAGCCATAAAAGAGTGCTTTAAAAGATGTCTTTTAGCTAAATGAGTTCAAATGAAGGTATCTCATAAGTCCATACCTGTCAACATAGTTTTATAACTGTTTCCAAGTTAACCAAACCTGATTGACTTTATCGAGTATGCAGACATGACAAATGATCTCTGGCCAACAGTTGTGACCATGTACTTGGACTAGGCCGAGACTTTTGAGTCGCTGTCTCATCATGTAATTTGGTCAACATTGAACTCAGTCAGTGTGTAAGCTAATACATCATGCATTGGATTCACAGGGGGTGTTCATGTAGACCTCAAAGGGTAGTAATGCAAGTCACAATATGTAAGGAAATGAATGTAACCATTGGCATATTGCAGGGATCTGCGTTAAGTCCCTGTATTACTTATCCTAGCATTCTGTCTCTCCTAAACTGTCAGATGTGTGGCTTATTAAAACAGGTATAACATTCACATACAACAATGCCATAAGTAAAATAAATGAACACTTAGAAATTATTACAGCATGGTCGAAAAACTAGGCTTACAATTCAATATATCAAAATGTAAATGTTTGCTTTTGAGGAAATGCTTGCTAGACTGCAGTATCACCTTCAGTACACCTTTAGAGACAGGTGGCACTATTATTTAGGGCTATGACAGTGAGGGACTACTTCTAACAGATTTCTATACACCTCACTTTAAGGCGGTTTTAGAGCACAAATCCTCTTTTTGTATATAGAATGAAAGCCAGAGATCTCAGCTTGAAGCTTTGCAACATAGATGCTTTTACAATGAAAGATCACTGACACTAAATGGCTACAGTGTTGCATAGAGACTTGCACGATCAGTTGTCTGGCTCTTAGCATTCATACTTGTGATATGTTGAACGCTGTGATAAACTGTTACATGAGACAACCATTGAGAGAGTTACGTAAGCGATCTACTAGAATGGACATTGAAATAAACAGAAAGACAAAAACGGAGGGGGCAGGTTTATATCTCAGTTATTTCTTACACTGTGGAATCAGTTGTCCAGAAGCAGTTACAAGCAGTAGTAATTTGAAACTTTTCAATGAAAAGTTAAGACGGCTGTAGTGGAAAATCCATTTATTCAGTATTCTTAGCTGACCTTCATTCCTGAACTTGGTTTAGAACCTATGAACTTTTGTTATTTCATTTACATTTATAAACTAAAAGAATGAACAGTGTGCATTCTACCTTTCCTTGGACTTTATATGTGCATGTGTGTGACTATATGTGTCTGAAAATATTCTGTGTTCAAACAATGATATAAGTGGTTCAATGTTTTATATATATTCATATGTATTGGTTTATATTGTTTGCAAAAACAGGATTAGAGCAAGGAAGAGGCATCGGAAATGTGAAAAGGCTGACCAGTATAAACTGTTCCAGAATCTTAGAAATGAGAAAGCATTAATACCAACACTGCAAATGCAACATATAGAAACATGTAACAATCCAAAGTGTGACAACAAAAGCTTTTATGGCAAGTAATGTAAAATGTTGCTATAAACAAATTATTTCTGAGTAAGGTTACTAAACCTCTTACCAAAGAGATGCTTAATAACAACAGTGAATGCTTTTGCACTCCTCCCCAAGTAACTCATCATCTTTTTCCTAATTTGCCTCAAATACCACCCTGGTCCCTTCTACACAAAAAAATCACCAAATTGGATGTCTCTAAAATATTAGACAAGCTCAACTACAATTTCTTGCTCAGCTTTCACACTCTACACCCACAGCTGTTGAGAATAGGTGGTGAGATACTATGTCCTATTTGTTAGTTTCATAGGTTCATAGCAGGTTATTTGGCTAATGGGCCTAGAGCCCTTCCAAGCCTAGCCATATTTATCCTGATTTGCCCCAGTTGTCGGTGGTTAGGTGAATGATGTTTGCAGAGATAAGGATCTATGGTAGTTAATACTGACTTCCTCTGTCCGGAACAGACATGGGCACCACCCCAGGAGTGAATTTGTGGTCACCCATCCATTGATCTAGGTTGCATTTGAAGAGGGTCAGGGAGAGGATCTGTTTCACATGAATTGGAAGCTTGTTTCAGAGAAGTGGCAGTCTCTGGGAGATGTATCTATCTCTCCAGCATGACCTGTTCATGTCAGAGGCTAAGTTAAGCTCCCAGGAGCAAGTAACCCTCTTGCAGTTTGATTTATGAATGTGTAGCATTTCCATCAGGGTTGGGTCAGAGACTGCCCTGTAAGCCAAGCACAGGTCACCCCTTAGCAGCCTATAGGAGACAGAATATAGTGACAGGGCTTACAGTTTTTCCGGGTAAGACTTGTTTTGTGTACCCTATAATTTCTTGGTAATAAACCTCCATGGTCTCTCTCATTGTTGCAGGTGTCTGGTGAGGTACAGGCAAAAGGGAGCATTGTACTCAGTTGTTGGTGTGATGACGGCTGAGCATAATGGAATTATAACATCCTTGGATCTGGATGTGATGCCTTCACTTATAAGATGTGCCACATAGAAGGATTTCCTTACTACTATGGATATGTGGTGGTCAAAGTTCAGGTTGCTATCAACCTGAGTACCCAGATCACGTACCACTGGGTCTACACTTAAGTGGGATGCTGTCTATAATGCAGTTAACAGGGATGTCAGCTTTCCCACAGGGAATAATAATGCATCACTGTCCCCACAAATATACCAATGCCAGTTACCACTCCCCATGAATACAGAGGAGTCTGTTTAGACCATTCTTTAACACTTATTATTTAGCACACACATTCACACACACACACACACACACACACACACACACACACACACACACACATACACACACACACACACACACAAAAAAAAGCTCTTAGTAAATTTCTGACACAGTTTAAGATTTTGGCACTGCTGGCACCAAATGGACAAGCCAGTGCCTACTAGCATACCTCTCAACTGTCCAGATTTTCGCAGAATATCAAGATTTTTGCCTCATATTTTTGGTGTGTTTCTCATAAAAATTGTGATTTTCTGGCAAATTGCTGCGATGATCTTAGCACTGAAGTCACTAAATAATCACATACATTTGAGTTTCAGACTTCAAATACTTCAGAAAATGCATATTAGCACAAACCCTGTTGTTCTAGCAACTTTCTAAGTTTATAAGAGCAAAACTTAAAGTCTGTCAGTATTTTTGGGTCTTTGTCCCCCCATTTTGTCAGGCTTTGCCCAGATTTCTAGCACTCAGACGTTGAGGGGTATGCCTACTAGTTTCTGCACTGCTTCCCTTTTCATGTAGTGGAATCACTTTTGCCCTGTTCTGGCCATTGTGAACCTCCTCATCTTCCCGTCTGCCTCCCCTTCCTGTCCTCATTAGCTGCATTACATTGCTTGTTTCAAATACTATTGTACCATCTGGATTTACTTGCTCACTCTGCAGACAGTTTATTCTTCTCCAGCAGGTGCAGCGCTGTGTAAAATGGTGGTATTGCAGTCTTTATTCCTGCTGTGACATTTGCATTGCTATTTACTTATTCCAACACTCCACAGATTTTCTATGGGGGCTGGTCTGTGCTCTGTTTGCACAACTTTCCTTTTTCTTCTTCCATTTGCTAGCATATAAATTGTCTGGCTGTGAGGGGGGGTGTCTGTCTTGTGTTTTCTTACTTCTCTGATGCTTTACATTACTGTGTGCTTCAACAGGTTTATTTTCAATGCTCTTGAACTATGTTGTGCTTTTATATAGTTTATATACATATTTGTGTTATTTTTATTTCCTTTTTGTTCACTGTTTGGAAATGTGATGTGTCTATGTGTTCACTTATCCAGATATTAAAGGAAAAATAAATGCATAATTTGTTAAAAATGTTATGTTATTTCTCATGTCAAGAAATGGTATGTGGATCAATGTTCAACCCCAGTTAAATTCATAAATAAATGGATGTCAGAACTCTGCACAAGGGAGCCCGCAGGATTTTTTGCAGGGGGGTGCAAACCCAGAGCCCCACCCACATAACTCTCCCTGCCCCCTGCCAACATAGCCCCACCCATGTCCACCCCAAGCCCCGCCCACACAGCCATTCCAGTGTCCCATTACTTGGCTATTTCTCCCCATTTGCCATAGACACTGTTCAAATCTCTGTGTGCATACTGTTTTATGCTTTAGTTCTACAATGATTACAGGCAGTTGGATTTAATTTACAACTTTTATTTCAAACATTATAGCCCAAACACTGAGACATTTACTAAACCTAAAAAAGCAATAGTCTTACAATGAAAACAGACTTGGCATTAAAGCTTCTCTACTTTTGAATCTCACATTCAATGAAACTGCATTGAAACCCACATTCAAAGAAAAAGCATCTGGCCAGTGGCAGGTTATTTACCTTTGAACTGTTTTCAAGCAATAGGCTCCTTGCACACTGTTAGGGCCATGCAAAAGATTTGATTTACCTGATTGTATTAATTATAATATATAATTGAATTATATCCCTTGTATTATACAGCAACACTTGAGTGTCTCTGCCGAAGTAAAAGTAATTTGAATAATTCCACATTAAAGATATCTGAAACTAATGAAGATGTTGTTGCTAGAAAACTGTATATTTCAGTGTTTCATCTACAAATTCAGTGCCTGCTTCTGTCAAAGAATAAATTGCCTATGTTAAATTAAAAAATGGTAAGCTGGTATATTGCAATAGAAAATGGATGGCAAGCTGGAAAACACGTTCATAGTTATTAGGCATCTCATCCAAAGGAGGACATCCTCAGGACTGCAGCATACAGATGTACATGCTGTAGGAATAGAACCTCATGCCTCTCCATTAAGATGCAAGTATTCTACTTGTGGTGCTACTAACATAGCTTTAAAACTTTATACCACAATAGAGATACCATTTGCTAAACATAACAGTTGCACATTGTAAATAGACTTGGCATGAGCAGCAGTAAACTTCGCTTCCCTTAAAACTCAGTTCCTTGAAAATGCACTTAATTCCACCTGCTAACTCTAACTTGAGCATTTTGCTTTCTCTCTCACAAACATACCACAACCCTCAAGGCCTCAACCTTAGTGCAAGAAATCTGGACAAAACCTAAAATAAATAGGGCAGATTATAAATATGGCTCTCAACTTAGAAAATTGCAAGAGTAACAGGATTTGTGTTAGTATGCATTTTTCTAAATGATATGACATCTAAAACTGAAATGTCTCATTATTTAGCAACTTCAATCCTTTTTAGGAGGAATATGGGGCAAAACATCTGGACATTCTGCAAAAACCTGGACAGCTGAGGGGTATGCTACCTCCCTCTTATACACACAAACAAAATAATTCTGGTCAGACTTGAATTAGTTCTGGGAAGGTTGCACTGAACGGCACCGTGCTTGATCTGAAGTGGGTGAAATCCTGGTAGCCAGTGATAACTGATCTGCAGCTCAGCAATGTGGAGCATTAAAGCATTTTTAGCAGAGCATTGTTTCATCACTACCTATTATGTTTGCACATAAGCTGTAGCTATTTCAAACATTTGCCTTTTTTGATTACTACAGAGTACATTTACCCACCAGAGCTATTGTGTTTTGACTTCAGTGTGGAGCTTACCTAGTTGTTGCAGGGCTTGGCTTTTAAGTAAGGTAGCAATGCTTATTTACCATATACCATTAAAGCCACCCAACTACAAAAGTGTACTAACACACAGACACTGCTATAAGACACTGGTCTCCAATAAAACGTAATGAGCTTCTGAAAATACTGTAATCCTGTCCTTTTATTACAAATACTGTCATATGCATTTCGATACCCAAGGCTTATACGTTATCTAGTTATGTAAATATTCTCTGCATGGCAACAACGAAAAGGCTTTCAATGCTGGTAATTCTTTAACAATATGCTTACTAAAGCTTACTTGCATCTTACAATCTCCGACAAGCTTACCTGATGTTCATTAAACCATGGCTACTTAAAACAGCGCAACAAGGCACTGTGACAGCATGCAGTTCCTGAATAATAAGAAGCATAAATCAACAGTATAAAAATCTGATCGAAAACCAGAACATTCTGCAAAATCAAAGACAGATGAAAAGCCACGGTCGTATTTGTGATCTACCTTGGATGGGGGAATACTCTGCACACTTACACTGCATAACTGCTCCTTGCCTTCCTTGGACACATCCAGGCCACTACAATGGGGTGGGTGGGGTGCAATAAGTATGTCATAATTTGAAATGTCTCTGGCTGACAGTGATGGCTCTGACACTCATACCTCAAATTCAGAGCAAGAAATCTGGACAAAAGCCATACATAAAACTAGAAGTGGGACACAGGCCCAAAAATAAGGCCAATTTTTAAATATTGCTCTTATTAACTTAGATAATAGAACAGTAGTAGATCTTGCATTAGTACGAATTTTCTGAAGGGTATAAAATCTGAAACTCAATCTTTAATGAATTCCCACTAATTTGCCAGAAAACCACAATTTTATGAAAAACAGACCAAATGTGATGCAAAAATACCTGTCAAAAAAGGGACACCTTTTCAATATTAACATTGTTAACTTGAGCAGCTAACAAAATAAGAGCATCTACATGCATTTCTGAAATAAAAGTAATCTATAACTCTGATCACTACAGTTATATATAATTGTAAACCCTCCACATTTTCTTCCAAAACTGCCATTTTGGAGGAGGGATTATTAGGGGAGAGCAACATTTTGAGCCAAAATTAGGGACAAATGAGAGGTTTGGATATTCCTAATCTACAAAGTGATTTGCACGTACCTCTCAACCTCTTAATGCAGGAAATCTGGACAAGGCCCAAATATATTGGGTGGAACATACAAACACTACTAAAATTGCTCTTGTATAAACTTGACAGTCTTACATTAGCATGCATTTTTCTGAAGGTTATGACGTCTGAAACTCAATGTCTGTCATTTAGTGACTTAATTCCTAAATGATTTGCTAGAAAACCACAAATTTTATGAGGAACAAACCAAAAATAAGAAGCAAATATCTATTCATTCTGCAAAGATATGGACAACTGAGAGGTATAGTTCAACCGGGGCTGTCTGAGTTCTACCCCCCTCACAAAATCATGGTCAAATGGAGCCTCCCCCCTGCAGCCATTCCAATGTCCCATTCCTTGGTTATTTTGCCCCATTTACCATAAACACTAATGTGCATACTGCTTTACTTCTGCGATGATTTAGGATTTCATTTGAAAGTTTTATTTTGCATTTTACAGCACAAACCCTAATACATATCTGTTAAACAAAGCAATGCAGTCTCACAATGAAAGTAGACTAACATTAAAACTTCTCTGCTCTCGAAACTCACATGCATTGAAACAGCATTGAAACCCACATTCAAAGAAAATACATTTTGCCAGTGGCAGATAAACTCTGGGCTGTCTTCAAGATCATAGGCCCCTCGAACATAACATACACATGCTCTTTGATACACCTTCCTGACTGTATTACATTATATTCCTTGTACAATACAGTACAGTTGTTAGAGGGCATTTTAAATTTGTTTTGAACATTTTTCCAGTAAACAATGAAACAAAATGCATACACCAATGACAAAACTGCCCAATTCAGAACATTTCCATCATAAAGTCTACTCAACTTTCTATAGTCCACCAGTATCAGTAAAAAATATGCACAATCTCTGTAGTAAAATCCACATTAAAGAAATTTGTAACTAATAAAGAGGTTGCTGCTAGGAAACACTTTATATGTCATTGTTTAATCTACAAATAAAGTGCCTGTTACCCTTGGAAGAATAAATTGCCTTTGTTGCATGCAATAAAAAAAATGATAAGCTAGTAATACCGCAATAGGGAATGGCTAGCAAACTGATAACAGGTTCATAGTTACTAGGTATCTTTGCCAAAAGAACTGCAGCATCCACCCCCTTTACAACACAGTACAGTATCAGCAATGCATCTACCTACTGCGGGAGTAGAACCCACAGCCTTCAGCATCAAAAGCAAGTACACTATCCTGTTGTGCTATTAACAGTGCGAGCAGACTAAACATAAGCAGCACTAAACTTTTGCTCCCCTGCAGCTCTCAGCTCCTTGTAAAATCTACTCGACACTCAGCTGTATCTCTGAACGTTGCAGCACAAGAAATCTGGAAAAAGCCAAAATTTATTGGTGGGGGGGGGAGACAAAAGGCCAAGAAACAGGGACACATTTTAAACATTGCTTGTATAATGTTGGAAAGTTGCTAGAATAAAATGCTGCATTACCACCATACATTTCACTGCCACGTCTTGAACCCAGGGGACCCTGTGAAAACAATCAGAGCAACATACCACTACGCCAAATCAGCTGTTTTGTGAAAGAGGAAGACTGAAACTTAAATGGCTATCATTTAGTGAATTCAGTTCTCACCATAGCACAGCTGTCAACCTCTTAGCACAAAATACCTGAACAAAGCCAATAATGGGTGAATACAACCCCCAAACATTCAGTGAATTCAGTTCTCACCATAGCTCTCAACCTCTTAGCAAAAAACACCCAGACAAAGCCAGTAATGGGGGAATATAGCCCCCAAACATATTCAGTGAATTCAGTTCTTACCATAGCTCTCAACCTTAGCACAAAACCTGGATGAAGCCAATAAATACTTGAATAAAGCCAATACTGGGTAAATACAGCCCCCAAACATATTCAGTGAATTCAGTTCTTACCATAGTTCTCAACCTTAGCACAAAACCTGGATGAAGCCAATAATGGGGAATACAGTCCCAAAGACAGGGATACATTTCAAATATCCATCTTGTACACTTAGAAGAAAATTGCTAAAATAAAAGCTTTTGTTACCATGCACTTTCTGAAGAATATGTAGTCTGACATTGAAATGAGTGTCCATTTTTTTAACATTTGTTAACCAGGAAAGTCTGACTTGGAAAAAAGCAAATTTTTAGCAGAGGTCCAGGGAGAAACACTCCAGACAGCCAAGAATCAAACCAGAGAACATGTAGCTGTCAGGCAACAAGGACACATACAGAAACCACAGATTTTATGAGGAACTTTAGAGTTGGTGCATTATTCACAAGCTTTTTCAGTAACTCATAGAGGTTTCCTGTTCGGATATTAATCTATTGTCATATGTTCTAGAAGTTTGTTTAAAGGCATAAAGCCATAGTTACCTCTAGCATGTTATGTTTGAACTTAGACAAAGACTGTATCATTCCTAAAAATCTCCTGAAGGTTTGTCTATCCTCCAGCGTTTGCATAAGTACAGCAATTCTTACTTTTCTCCTTATTTGGCTGCATGACTTGATACAGGAAAGTGACCCATGTATTGAAACCGGTCATGTAAATTTGGCATTTATTCATGTTTGGTGAGCAACTGGACCAACCTCAAGCTCTGCTCATGTTTTTTTTTTGCACTCCATACCACCATATCAAAGGCTCATCTGATAAATCTCTATCTTCCCAGTTACATACTGAACTTACAAAGATTCAAGCTTGCTTTATCACGTTTAATTTGCCACAAACTCTGATTAGCATTCAGTAAAGAAAATCATTTAGCACTGGGCATTGTTGACTCAACCTCTAACTGTCAGCAATGGGGAGTGGTCTTCCTAAATCACTCTCTTAAGATCTTCAGGGTCTATGCAACTTCTAAGCTGGTCTTGCTTCAACACTGTAACCATACTGTTAACCCATACATTAGGCCATGGATGTTTAACAGTTGCATCCAGCATATCCATTAATTTAAGCTGTTGCTCTCCTCTCTCACTTAAAGCCACTGGTACTCTCCTAAATGTATAGACTCCTGGTACTGCACCAGAACATACACTGATTTTACATCCCCTGGCATATATACCAACCCAGTAAGTAAATCTGTTTACTTCTGCAAAATATCTCCCAAAATATTTCTCCCAACTCCCTATCATTCGTTCAATTCTAAACAGACCCTCTGCCTGGAATATATACCAACCCAGTAAATAAATCTGTTTACTTCTGCAAAATATCTCACAAAATATTTTTCCCAACTCCCTATCATTCATTCATTCCTTCCTAAACAGACCCTCTGCCTGCCCTTCCATCACCCCATCTCATCACAGTCACACTCCTAGAACTCTCAGAAACTCAGACCAACACCTGCTTGAAATCTACAAGCCCAAAAAATCCATATGTCAAACTCTCTATAGCTACACACCAGCCCTAGCCTAGAGCAAATTGCCCCTGTTTATCAGAAACTTAGCTCAAACACATGAATTTAAATAAGCCTTAAAACAACATCTGCTTAATTCCTGGATCTGTCACTGCACAAAGAATAGTTTAAACCACCCTCCCTAAATTATATCGAAATCTACACCTACCTGTTCTCTGCTCTCTCCTACACCCCTCCTTCTACACTCACTCTCACTATGCTCTATTGCAAATTTCTCCCCACACACAGTGTCTGTATAGTTTGATGGAAAATGGATGATTACAGTCAGCATATTTATATATACACAAGTGTGCCATGCCACTTTTGCGTTTTGGCGCCAAGTGTTCAGTCAGTCACCTTCAAAAGTATAAAAAAACAACCTACCTTCTCTCTTCTTGTAATAATACCAACACCATACGCACCACCACCAGTCCAAACCTTCCACCACTCACCACACGAAACACGATGGTTTGCAATTGCTCCGTCCTGAGCATGAAATCATCAAATATTGACTTTTCCACCGATGTCCACCGCAGTCTTCTTCCATCAAGTTGCAACGAACTCTGACGCAATAACGCGATTACTTGGGAGTTTGAGGCTTGTAGAGCTGTCATGATGTCAGACTCGCGTCAGTCATGTGACTGCCTGCCACGCCATCTCCAACAGTTCTCTACTTCTTCTGAAAATTAACAATGCAGGCTACGGGGAAAATGGGGGAAAAAACAAAGTAAGTGGAAAAAAAAAAGTGTGTAGCGTATATAGCGCTAAGAAAATCCAGGGGGGTGCAAGTGCACCCCCTTGCACCTGCCTGCGGGCGCCCAGTCTCTGCAGTAAATATTATGAGACCCAAATATATTGTCTTCCTTTAGAATATATTGTCTTCCTTTAGAACCTTTATTCTAGCAAAGAACTCCCTTATGTTGTGCATTTTAGTATGTGAATTAGATAATGTTCTTATGCCAGGTTTATAATTACCAAAACAAAGCTTTCATTCAGTATCCATTTCTTTTCAGTGTTCCTCTCGTGCCATCCTGTCCAGTTTGGTTAGCCTGACTATCATTCACTTATTCTTTCTTTAATCCTGTTGTGGATCTGCTAAATATATGTCTTCGATATGAATTGTCTGTTTTTTATGTTGGCTCTTTGGTTAGTTTTTGTGTTTCTTTCTCAATTAATTAGTCTTGTTCTGTGCCATTTTGCTGCTTTTTCTTATATGTGCTGAATATTGTATGTTTCTACTTAACATGCAGTCACTTCATTTAGGAATCAAACCATTTTTTTCTCTTTTTGTTTACCATTTGCATCACATAGACATTTGTATTGGTGGTGGTTCATAGATTAGTACTAGGTTACTTGCCCTTGCAAGCCATTTTAAGCCTAGCCAATTATCCCCTGTGAGACTCAAACCCTGTACCTTGTGTTTGTAAGGCAAACACCTTAACCATTAGGCCATCCTCCCAAACCCAATCTTTTTTAATTGTTCTTTTCATGTAAATGCATCAGTCTTTTTACATCAGCCTCATGTCAGTTGTAATCTACCTGACCTTGAGGAAGTTTCCCTTCATGAAGCCCAAGACTATACTTTTTAAATGGCTTGAGTTTAAGATTGGTCACAAATAACATTGCTTGGTAACCCTTGTTCCAAAGTGGCTGCCCACTTCCAGGTCAGAGGTATATCACTCCATCTTCATCTGTGAACAACAGGTGCAAGGTTGCTCCTTTCTGACCTCTCTCCAGTGCTGGCTGTATGAGTCCTGCTCATCATCTCTGAGATTGCGTATACGTGTCTATAAGCAAGGAGTTCCAGTTAACATTCCCCATAAACAATACCCTCTGTTCCTATTGTACGGTAAAGGACAATTTTGTCCATTTTTACCCATCTCCTCTTCCTGCGGAAAGGTAAGCATATGGGCACTACACTGATACAAGTACCATTTTCAATTCTCCGTTATCATGCGCAGTGGCTCCTTTTCCTTCTGTTGTCTTTTGTTGGTTTAATCCTTTCTCTTCCCTTTCCTTTGGCTGACAAAGTTCACAGATGATTGCAAGTTGGGAGCTATTATTAACTCAAGTGATGTTGACATCTACAGAATGGTGTCACTGAGACCAGAGACTGGTGTTAGAACCATAGCCTTAAGCTCAATGCCCAAAAATGTATCGTTATCTCCTTTGGGAAAAACCCGGTTCCCGTGAATTACCACATCGATGGTAGTCCACTGAACACAGAAGGCATTTTAAAAGCTCTGAGAACACAGGTTGACAACAACCTCTCTTTCAACCACCACATTACCACTGTGGTCAGAAAGTCATTCTATGTGGCACATCTCATTACTAAGGGTTTTGCATCCAGGAAGAAAGAGGTCATTGTCTCCCTCTACTCTTCCCTCATTAGGCCAATCATCAAATACAATGCCCCATTTGGCATGTACCTCACTAGACATCTGCAACAATGAGAGAGGCCACAAAAGTACCTCACAAAGAGAATTCTAGGCCTTAAACACTTGTCCTATATGGACAAACACAAAAAACTCAAACTATTCTCTGTCTCATATTGCCTAATTAAAGGCGATCTCTGCTTGACTTACAAAGCCATGTCTGACCCAGCTCTGTTAGAAATGCTACAACTAAAGAAATCCCAATCCCTCCACACCACATGCTCCAGAGTCCTCAACCTCATTACCACAATCAACAGAACATGCTGGAGGGACAGGTTCATAACCCAGAGACTGCCCATGCCATGGAATAGACTTCCCATACATGTCAAACAGAGCACCTCACTGGCCTTCTTCAAGAGAAATCTTGATGAGTGGATGGGAAATACAAAATTCACCCTGGGGATCACTCCAGTGGCTCTACTTGACAGAGACACTGGGAACTAAGTTTGGGGGGCACAATGCCTGGGTAATCCTATGGGCTAGGCTTGTAAAGGCTCCAGGGCTATTAGCCTAGTACACACCTATGAACCTATATAGATATAGAATCATTCAAACCCAGTAAAACAGATATTTGGCCTTAGCTGCCAAATTAATTCCTTCAACTCAAGTAAAGTCTCAAAGTCACCTCCCCAAATGGAGTTAGCAACACTCTATCTATAACAAAAAAGGCAAACTTTTTGTAGTTTGGACAAACAGTGCTAGGCCTAAAAAGAGCATTAGTATTTTTCTTTTTGTTGATATCGTAATATTGTTCACGTATTCTATCTTTCAGCTTTCTAATGCTTTTCCAACATAATAAGCATTGCATGAAACATAAGAGGCCAAATAGACAATGTGGGCAGAGTTACAATTGAGCTTCTCTGTGCAAGAAATAGTTTTCTCAAAATTATAGACCACAATATAGAGTCCTTTATGGATGTATCTGCACAACTTGCAAAAAACATATTTTTGCATATTACTATGTGACCAAAATGTTCTTCCTGATGCAGATTCCAGATAAGTTGTAATAATTTTTTTTCCCTTTAGGATATACTATAGTCAGAGAAATGCCAAGACATTTTTTAATTTCATCAGTGAACACAATATCCCAATACAACTTAACGGTGTTGGTATAAAGATACATATTAGTACTGAAGGGGATAGCAAACATACTCTACTCCATTATGTCACTCGTGGTACATACAGCTAACCAGTGCACGCATCCGTTCCATTCCTAGTGTGGAGGCGGCTGGGAAAATGTCACGTAAAGATGGCAAAACAAGGAAGTGAAGCTGAACTGAATGCTGGTTCTGCAGAAATGTTTTTTTCTACAAGAGAAAAAATGTTTGAGTTGTTGAAAAAGAAGATTGGATGGAAGATTTTGAAGGAATCTTTCAAAAGGAATCATTTGAAGGGTTGAGGAGGGAGGGAGAAATCATAATTACAGCCATTCACTCAGAAAGGTTGCACAATGATATATTGGAGAATTTACTGGAGCAGAGCAAACTGGAGACAGGAAAGGAAGTTTCATGGTGTGAAATGATGGAGAAGTCGAGCAGCAGAAAGGAAGAAGAAGAAATCATTCACGGAAATGGTAGCGACACAAAAAGGAGCAGAAAAGGAGAATAAGAAGATGGATGAAGCGGAATAGAAGACGTACGTTGTGAGAAGTCAATGTAAAGAAGAAATCGAGTTGGATAGCAATGAGATTTGGGACAAGAAATGTGTGCCTTTAGGCGTAAAGGCACAGGAGATAAGACAATCAAAGAGACATATTGTGATGTTTTCTTAAAGACTGCTGAGGTTTTAAAAGTTTTTTTTTTAACGTATGGAGAATTAAAAAGGCATTTATCCATGGAACAATTATGTACTTAAGGCATTTTTCCGAGAAAGACAGAAAAAATCAACATACAGTTTCGAACAGAGACTGAAAGAGAGACTGTTAAAAAATATTTACTTAAGAACTTTTGCAATGAAGTAAAACACATTTCAAAAGTGTTTGATAACAGAGGACTTTGGGCAGGGATTATAAGGTGATTTTGAAAATGGAGAATGGCAAAATTGTACATATCCCAAGTATTATTAATGTTGATGGGAATGGAGCTGTAAAGTATTAGGGACAACAGAGAACATGCTTTTTTGTGGGAAAAAGGGGCACTATGTGAACAATTGTGATAAAAATGGTGTTATTTATATGGAGAAATTGCTCATAATGCAAAACAAAACTGTAAAGAAATGTGTTATGCATGTAAGTAAACAGAACATGTATGGATGGATTGTGAGAAGGAGAGGAGGTTAGTATGCGAAAGAGAAAAACAAAATAGAAATGAAAATGAAATATTATAACTAGAGGAACAACAAATAGAAGAACAAGAAAGTAGTGAGATACATCAACAAGAAAGTTTGGACAATATGGGGAAGAAGAAAGGGAGAGTGGTGCAGAAACCAAACTGGAAAGTGGTTAAGAAGAAAAATACAGTTATGAAAAGAGCTAAAGATAGGAAAAGAAAATTTCAGGAATTGAGAATAAAAGCTATAAAGGAAGGAAATTGGTAATTATAATAATTTCCAGCAGAATAGAAAGAAGATCAACAAATAATCATAGAATACTATCAATTAATGTTAATGGTATTAAAAATATAGTCAGGAGAATTGGAATAGAAGATGGTTAAAACAATAAGTGAGAAGGTCACTGAAAAAACAATCAGTAAAAGCAAAATGAAAACTCCAGCAAAGCTAAAACTTCCACTGAGTGACCTCCCAAACCTCTTGTATCAGAGGCACATGGGATATATGCAAATGGCCCTTATGAACATCAGGTGTTTCAGCTAACTGGCGATTCTGAATGCCTATGACTTGTTTTGTCATTTTAATGGACAATTTCAGGCCAATAGAGCCAAACCCCATTAGCTGTGGATATGCATATTTCGGCCTTGTTATAACCTTGTCAGCACAGCACAAGCAGAGTGTTTGACTAAGCATAAGAAACACAGGGCTGTTACCCCCAGCTGAAAATGATGAAACAAGTCATGGGCATTCAGAGTCGCCAATTAGCTGAAGCACCTGATGTTCATAAGGATCATTTGCATATATCCAATGTGCCTCTGATACAAGAGGTTTGGGAGGTCACTCAGTGGAAGTTCTAGCTTTGCTGGACTTTTCATTTTGTTTTTACTGAATAAAAGAATGGTGTAATAACTGTGATGTATATATAATAGATGTTCTCCGTGTTTCACTGTTGCAGTCATTACATTTGGGTTATCCTGCTGGCAGGTTGCCCTCAGTCGGCCTGAATTCCAAAGTCTTGGGTCCTGCATCAGTTGCTGTCGCCTCTTCCCTGACGTCAGGTTGTCAGGGGTATAAAAGATGCAGCCGACGCCATTTTATTCAGTCTTTCTTGCCACGTGGTGCCCGAAGCAGAAGCAGTTCGCAAGTGCCGGTCGGCCGACTCCTGAGATTTTCGTGTTCGACTTTCAGATCCAAAGTCTTCTTTAAAAGCTAAGTACCCCATTGGGGAAACTTTTTTCTTGCTCCAGACCGATGTCAGAAAAAGTTAATAATTATATTTCTTGTGGGAAGCAAATACCTCATAAGGACTTTTATTCTTACTGTATTCCTTGCCTAGGTCCTGACCACGACATTGCTAGTTGTCAGTTTTGTGCTAGATTTAACCAACACACTATTAAGCATCGGTTCGATTTTGCATTAAGCTATTTTGGGCGAAGATTTAATTATACAATGTCGTCGGACAGCCATCCGACTACCGGAGTTCACAAAAAACGCAAAGAAAAAGAAAAAGACAGGCAACTGAGGTCCAAAACCGACGACGAAGCTTCTCCTAAGCAAGTCGCCGGTTCGCCGGTTGTCAGTGAGGCACTTTCGCAGCCCCTGATGCCCGCTACTTTTGAATCGCAGGCTGCTACCGACTCCCACGTGGAGTTGGCCAGGCCACTGGAAACTCAAGGTATTGGAGCCTCGGAGATTATTCCCTCACATGGGTCCAGAGCCGCTGAGCAGGCATCGGCTTCTAAGGGTGTTTTCAGACCTAAACAATTATATATTAAACCCACTTCAAAGACAAAGGCTAAAACACCAGTAAAGGCAAAGAAACAAGTTCACCAGACACAAGGACAGACCTCCATGCCTAAAAAACAGATGCTCAAAATGGCCGAAGATTTAATTACCTTGATCAGGGGTTCCCATCCCCCTCCTGATAAGAGGCCTAGGCAAAAGACAGACTATGAATCTTCAGATCAGGTTTCCATTTTTTCTGATTCCTCTTCTGATCAGGAATATTCTATCCCCCCCTATGAGGATTCTGATGCTGAAGAATCAATTCCTTCAGCTTCTCCTCCTGAGGACTACTCTTTTGGGGAAACCTTGCATACCATGAGGGAGCATTTCCACTGGGAGAGCCAAGATTTTTCAGAATCTAAAAAAAGGCTCAGAGACTTCCTTTTACTACCTCAGCACAGGCCTCTAGCTAATCCTCCTGTGTTGGACATTGTAGATGATGTGTTCTCAGAGTTTAGTCTGACCCCTCACTCTTTACCTCCAGCTCCTGTTAAGCCAGACAGATACTACAGGGTCCCTGACTCTCATAAATTCCTTTTCAAAAACCCTACTGCAGACCCAGAAACTATTTCTCAGGGTCCAAAAGGGGTCAAGGCTTCTACTGCAAAAAACCCCTACCCCACTGACAGGGATTTTACGGCACTGGATAGATGGGGAAAAAAGATTTTCACATCTGCTACTTGGCTATAAGGGCCTTAAATTGCCAGTTTCATATGCTTAAATATCAGCAATATGGTGTTAAGGCAGAAGAGGTGCTAAAGAAAATGGAGGACAAAGCTAAATCTATGCAAACAGTCAAGGATTTCTTACAGGTACAGCCACCTAGATTTAGCAGACACTGGCCTACAAAGAACTGGTCCTTTCCAGTCTCAGACAGACCTCAAAGGGGCAGATCCAGATTCCCTAGAGACAGATCACAGCCGCAAGGATCCCACAGGTCTAAGCAGTGGAGTGCTTCTACCTCCAAAGGTGGAGAAGACAAAGCACAATCATACAGGAAACAGTCCCAATGACTTCCCCCTGCCTGCACCAAGCACTTACCTTCTGGCAGCACCCTTAGGGGGAAAACTAGCACTTTTTTCTCAAAATTGGCACATTATAACCCAGGACAAATGGGTTCTAGACATAGTGTCACAAAGCTACAAGTTTCATTTCCATACCCCGCCAAGGGCAAACGGTTGGCCAGACCTGCCAAAAAATCAATGGGCAGAGGCTCAAAAACAAGTCGCAGCTCTCATGGACATGAGGGCTAGTCAACAAGTGCCACAGCAAGAACAGGGACAAGGATTTTACTCAAGAATGTTCTTGGTACCCAGAAAGGACAAAGCATGGAGACCAGTACTGGACTTATCTATTCTGAACACTTTCCTGGCTATTCCAAAATTCAAGATGTTGACTTTACAGCAGCTTCTGCCCATGTTGGGCAGCAAGGCTTGGCTCGTGACGTTAGACCTAAAAGAGGCTTACCTGCATGTCCCAATCAGACAATCATGCAGAAGATACCTCAGATTCAAGGCTGGCTCAAAGCATTACCAATTCTCTGCACTGCCCTTTGGCTTATCTACTGCACCCAGGGTCTTCACAAAGTGCCTGGCACCAGTAATTGCTTACTGCAGACAAAGAGGATTACAGATATATCCTTACTTGGACAACTGCCTCATACAAGCAGAGAACAAGGACAATCTACTACAGCATCTGACGTTTGTGATAAGACTATTAACATGCCTAGGGTACACAGTCAACAAAAATAAATAAAAACTAGTACCCTCTCAAGAAATAATATTCCTGTGTGCAAGCTTAAATACAACTACCCAGATGGCTTATCTCACTCCAGACAAACAAAGGCAACTGACTACCTATTTCAAGGAAATGGCAACAAAGGCCCAGTTATCTGCAAGAAAAATTCTGCAGGCTTTGGGCTTCATGGCATCCTGCATCTTACTAATTCCATATGCAAGAATGCATATGAGGAAAATTCAATGGTATCTAAAAAGTGTCTGGACACAACATTGCCACAGTCTGGAAACAATGATTACTCTAATTCCCTGCCCGCAACAGGAGTTTTGATGGTGGGCAAAGGCTTTTCACCAAAACAAGGGACAGCTATTCTCACTACCCCCAGCCAGGCAGAGCCTAACAACGAACGCTTCAGATTATGCCTGGGGGGCACACATGGCAGGAAGAGGCATTCAGGGCACCTGGTCCACAAACCAAAAGCATCTACATATCAATCAAAAAGAGATGCTAGCTGTTCAAAATGCCCTGGCAACCTTCAAGGACCTACTTCATCCGGGACAACTACTGCTAAAGACAGACAACACCACGGTCATGTGGTACATAAACAAGCAGGGGGGCACTCATTCTTATCCCCTGTGCAGACAAGCCATGGCTTTATGGGACACAGCATTGACTTACCAAGTTCATCTGCAGGCACAATTCCTGCCAGGAAAGGAAAATACTCTGGCAGATGAACTAAGCAGAAACCTGATGGATCCCTATGAGTGGCACCTGGATCCACAAGTCTTCAACATAACAATGAAATGGGGACGCCTGGACATAGATCTATTTGCATCCCCTCAAAACAATCAACTAAAAAGATTCTGCACAAGAACTTATCACAGACAAGCTTGGAAAGTGGAAGCCTTATCTTTCAACTGGACAGACCTATCAGTATATGCCTTTCCTCCACTGCCTCTCCTCCCCAAGGTACTCCTAAAGGTCAGACAGGAGAAGCCAAAAATGATTCTGATTGCCACAGACTGGCCACACCAGTACTGGTATCCGATCTTAATGAACTTGTCCCAATGCTCAGCCTGGACCTTACCTCAAATACCTCATCTTCTGTCCCAGCAAAACAATCAGATTCTGCACAGCCAACTCAGGACCCTAAACCTGGCAGCATGGCGGATAATGTAGCCATACAAACCACACCTCTCAGTAAAGCTGTGATGGATGTCATTTTAGAAGCCAGAAGGCCTAGTACTAGAAAATCCTATGCTGGGAAATGGAAGAGATTTTGCGCTTGGAACCAAACTCAAGGAAATGATACAGCTGTCCCAAATATTCCTCAGATTTTACAATACTTAACTGAGATGCTGGACAAAGGCCTATCTTTTTCATCAATTAAAATCCATGCCTCTGCCATTTTGGCTCATTACAATACAGAGCCACCACTCTCTTCTCATCCTTTATTAAGGCAGTACCTCAGAGGAACCAAAAACTTAAGGCCTCCAAGAAGAACACCAATACCTGCATGGGACCTCAATTATGTCTTGGAAAAACTCACCTTACCTCCTTTTGAGCCAGCTGCTACTGTGGATATAAAGTTCTTAACTTGGAAAACAGCTCTGCCCCTAGCAATAACTTCTGCAAGACGAGTTACAGAGCTACAGGCTCTCATGGCTGTGGAACCCTATATCTTTTGTTATCCAGACAGGGTCTCTCTGAGAACAAACCCTACCTTTATGCCTAAGTTGGTATCCAGTGTAGCCCTTAACCAAACAATTAATTTGCCAACTTTTTATCCAAATCCACAGAACAAGGGGGAGAAAATTCTGAATTCTTTGGACATACACAGACAACTTAGATTCTACTTGGACAAAACTAAAGTTTTCAGTAAGACAGAACAATTACTAGTGGCATACGCCACAGCATCACAAGGAAAGGCTATCTCCAAGCAGACTATTTCAAAGTGGACAGGCCACTGCATTCATTTCTGCTACTCACAGCATGGCAAACCAATGCCTAAGGGCATTAGGCCACATTCAACCAGAGCTGCAGCCACTTCTGCAGCCTTTCTCAGGGGAGTACCAACCAAAGACATTTTAGAGGCTGCTACTTGGAATTCAGTGCATCCCTTTACAAAACATTACAATCTGCCTCTTTACTCAAAATCCAGGGAAGGCTTTGCCACTGCAGTTCTGCAGGGCCTCATAGCTGCTCCTAATGCTGTTTAGCTCCAGCCCCCCAACCATAGCTTTGGGACTCAACCCAAATGTAATGACTGCAACAGTGAAACACAAAGAACATAGTACAGTTGTGTACACTTACCATAAATGTAGATGTTCAAGTGTATTCACTGTTGCAGTCCAGGTTACCCACCCGCCACCCCCCTTATTTTTGCTGGAACTTATCTTTACTTCTCCAATCTATACAACCTAGGTGGTGTATTTGCTTATAAATGAAGGTAAAGCTTATTTTGGTGCATGTATGTTTTATTTACATAATTTGTAACCTACCCTTTTGGGGGCACCTGACATCTGGGGCAAGAAAAACTGATGACCTGACGTCAGGGAAGAGGCAACAGCAACTGACGCAGGACCCAAGACTTTGGAATTCAGGCCGACTGAAGGCAACCTGCCAGCAGGATAACCCAAATGTAATGACTGCAACAGTGAATGCACTTGAACATCTGCACGTATGGTTAAGTGTACACAGCTGTACTTTATAGAAGATGTTAGGATTTTAAATAAATAAGTAAGAGAACAAGCAGAAATACTATGGCCAAGTGGTATAATATGGAATTTGAGACATAAAAATTGTTCAGGAATTGCTGTATTATATAGAAAAGGAATAGAGTTCTAGATTATACTTTACTTAAATTAGATAGGTTTATGGTAGCGTATGTAAGTTTATGGTAGTAGATTTTAGACGGGAAAAGAAAGTGTATAAAATAATAGCAATATATGTGAATGTGCTATATAAAGAAAAAGATAAATTATTTTCAGAAATATTAGGTTATAGTAAATATGGACATCATAGTAACAGGAGATATTAATTGTAATTTAAGAAATGAAAAGCAAAAAATATTGGACTGATAAGAAAGTAATGGGAGAGATAATAAAATGCAGGAATTTAAAATTATGGAATTTAAGTAAAAATACATATCAGAGAGGAAGATTTGAGATTATTTTCTATTGTCGAAACTTATAAACATTATAATACATATATTTATATATAATAAATTATAGCTGAGACAGTTTTTGGATCATTTAGCAATATGGATTGAGATAGATGAAAATAAAGAATTTATTAAGATAGGAAAGGGTATTAAGAGGATCAGTGAAAAATAGTGGAACAAGGATGATCAGGAAGATATAATAAAACTATGGAAGGATCATTTAACAATGAGATTTTCTTGTATGAAAAGGGTAGAATGGTGGATAATACTTAAATATAAAAAGATGTATTTTATAGGGGAGAATGTGAAAAGATGAAAAGATAAGCAATATGGGTAAATTCAAAAGGAAGTTCTAAGTTGTTTAGACAGGAATGAAAGGAATTATTGTAGGAAAGAAGAATAAATTTATCAGAAAAATCAAAAGAAAATTAAAGAGTTATTATGCAGAAAAAAATATTTTTTTGCAGCAAAAGAAGGAAGCAGTATCACCATATCTGAGTACCAAAATAAAGGAAGATAGTGGTGTAATGAGGGAAATGAAAATTAATAATGGGAAACTTAAAAAAGAGCAATCTAAAATAATGGATTTTGTAGTTATATATGTGAGAGAAATGGTAAAAGGAAAAGGGTTAAAAAGGAAAAGTTAGTGGAAGGTAAAGACATAAAGAATTGAAACAGCAGATTACAGTAGCAGAAATAGATACACTAATAGTATGAATGTAGATATGGCAGCTAGATTGATGGTATAGGATATCAAATACTGTATATGTGAAGTTAATGCCATGGCAAAAAGAATGATTAATAAAAGCATTTAATGAATGGTTAAATAATGGGATAATTTAAGAAGAAATATGTGAAGGTGTGATGAGATTTATATGGAAGAAAAGAGAGAAGGATGAAATAAAAATGGAGACCTATATTGTTGAATAACTGTGATTATAAATTGTTTGTGAAAGTAATACAAAAAAAAAGATTTACATCATATAATAGAAGATTTTATGGGGTCAGAGGAAAAGGGATTCAAGAAGTATTAATTATACTTAGGGAAATAGTAGATGATTTTAGGAAAGGACAAACAGAACCAAAATTAATAGTGCCAGATATAAATAAAGCACACGATTCAATAGAGCATGAAATTCTATTTTAATTAATGGAAGAACATAACTTCAATATAAAATTCAAAAAGTATGTGAAGCAGTATATGAAAAGAACAATATTAAAATTTTAGTAAATGGTTGTGAAGGAATAGAGATGAGAAGTGTAAAACAGGGGTTCCCAACCGAATGATGAAGTGGATGAAGTGGATGAGAGTAAATATATTCGAGAAAGGGGGTGAAATATTCGAGAAATGGGGGTGAAATATCACGTTATTATGTCTTATGCTGATGACATATTACTGACAGTGAAAAATGGAAAAGAGATGGAAAAAGTAATTAGGAATGTACTTAATATATTACAAGACATTGGCTTGAATATTAACAAAGAAAAATGTGAAGATATAGCAGATAATAAAGAATTGGGAGGTATGCAGTTTGGAAAAACAATATCAACATTAGGAATTAAATTTGGAAAAGATTAGGAAAATAATTTGGAGAGTATGACATAATAAAGGAGCAATGGGAGAAAATGTGATAATGTGATGGGATAAAAGGACTTATAATTATGTGGGTATGTATTGTCATTAAACAAAAAAGTACATTTAATAAATACAATATGGATGGGAAAATATCATATTTAGCTAGTGTATATATGCTCCCAAGAGATATAGAGAAGCAGTTTATTAAAATTATTTCCAATTTATCTGGGAATCCAGATTAAAGCCAGTGAAAAGAGGAATTTTGTATATGGAAAAAGATAAAGGGGGTTTGGGATTATTGAATCCAGGAGTGCATGGAGTACTTTAAATTTATATAAGGTGTTGATATGGATAAGTGGAAAAAAGAACAAGCTGGTAATAAATATGTTTAAATAAAAATATAAAAATGAATGGGATGCAATTAAAATGAATAAAAAAGAAAAGGAATGGAAAAATGACAAATTAAGAATGTATCAAGACAAAATAAAAATGTGAAAATTAAGAACAGAGTTGATGAAAATGGGAAGAGTTAGTATAAGAATGTCATGAGACAAAATTATTGTGTGAATCCTTGGGAACATTTAACAGAAAAAAAATCAAATATTTAAAACAAAGGATTAAATGTTTTTTGGAAATGTGGTTTATCAAGAATTTTTATGGAGGTTACAAATTAATAAGCTACCTGTTAAAGGAAATATGCTTATAAAAAAGCTGATGAGTTTGTTTGTATTGTGGAGAATTGGAGACAAATGAACATGTTTTTTACATGTAAAAAAGTTAAACTTTTATGGGAAAAAATAATAGAAAATAAAATAGTTAAAGAACTGCAGGATTATAAACAAATAAACATGGGCATTACACAGCATGGTTTCTTTAGACAACATAAAAGTATGTTAGTAATGTGGATAACAAATATTTGGTATAATTTAGATGATTTGGAATGAAAGGTTAATTGAGATTATGTTCAATAGCAAATGCATTGTACCAAATATTATATTATTAAATATTATAAAGAAAATCAAGTGGTGGTTATGGAAAAAAGAGTGGCTGCCTGTATGAAATGTAATATTTTTTTCATAATTAATGGAGAGTTAAAGTATGAGATGTTAATTTTTTTCTATAAATATGTACATTTGTGTATTGTAAATCAGGTATGAATAAGTTGTAAATAAATATCCCCTACTCCTTTTGAGAAGCACCATGAGATTTTTTTATATCCACTTGGATTGTCACCAACTCAAGTGATGGGGCCTTGGTTTAACATCTCATCCAAAGGGCAATACACTGATGAGTGCGACACCCTCCCTTATGCTGTACTGGTATAGGAATAGAACCCACAGCCTTCTGTACCAAAGGTGTGTGTGTGCTACATGTTGCACCACTGACACTAGCACTAATACATTGAATCATCCTCCATCTAGCTAACGACCCATAATACTCAATAGATCTAATGTAATTATCACCTGTTTCTTAGCTGTAAACCTGTAATGCACAGCAAACCTTCTTCAAAAGGTATATTAATCCCCTGTTCTCCACATGCCTTCCTTTAAACTCACTCAAAAACTTTTCTTTAGGAGCAAAAAGTCTATCCCTCCCCCCAAATGACCAAGTATAATAACCCTAAAAACCCTGGCATGTGCTGTATATCTGCTCTGACCTGAGGCCTTCAGCATGTGCTACATGTAAAAACTGTGGTTTGAATGTAACCTGCTGTTCCAGATGTCAGTATAAAGTGCATGCAAACAGCTTTTCTGGGATGTGTTGTATTTTATTCCATTCAGCTGCCAACAGAGAGCATACTTAAGGTTCATGAAATCCCCTGACTTGTAACAGACCACCAAAATAGAAGTTATACTCTGACCTGTTGCTCCTTCCAGCCATGAACCATTGTTTCTACATATCACATCTAAACACTCCCAGTACAACAATTCTCTATGTCTACTCATGTATCCCATTTCCACAATTGTGCTAAGAACCAGCTTCCATTTAATTTTCAAGTAAGCTGTTTGTAGTAGATAAACAAGCAGCAACTTATATAACACTTCCTTTTGGCCACTTAGACAAATAACTTTTATCTGAACATGGAAAATTGGTTTAATTTAAATCAGTGTATTTTATAAGTGCAAATAATATAATGCAGACTACCTACTTGTACATATGATGTCTGACTTAGCTGATGTGATGAAGGCTGCACTACGTACTATAGCTCACCTATTCACTGCACACACACGCGCACACACACACACACACACACACACACACACACACACACACACACACACACACACACATACTCATGATTGGCAGTGGAGTTTTACAGTGTCAAGTTGCCAGCCCAGTGCCCAACCTTCCACAGAAGGCACACACACGCACTCATGCCTAGGGCCCAATTGAGAGTGTCCAATCCACCTACAGCATGTCTTTGGGATGTGGGAGGAATCTGGAGCACCTGGAGGAAACTCACGCTACAACAGGGAGGACATGCAGACTCCGCACAGAAGGCACTCCAGCCGAAGATCGAACCGAAGAACCTCTTGCTGTGAGGTGGCAACGCTAACCGTTGCACCACCATGGCCACCCACACATGCATAAACATTATGTTTACTTAATGGCAAAAAGTGACAGTAAGCTTCTCGGGTCTGACTTTTAGGCAATATTCATATTTTCCCTCAACTCTATTTATGATGATGGGTAGGACAAAAAAGACATGCATTCAATTCAGTAAGCTATGCCAATAAAGAATACTGAACTCAAGAAACACAATGAACATTCCATACCAGCTGACAATCAAATAAAATGGATTGGCATTACGATGAATGTCTTATGTTTGAGACATAACTGTGGTCACAGTGGGATGGTACACTAAATATATAGACAGTTTTCACATATGGACTATAGCCTGATGGCCACACCACTACCAGAGAAGGGTATTATCTTTAACTTGTGGGGGGCATTTTTACTGACAAAGGTTGTTGTGTTTTCTGACAGTTGATGATCAGACAAAGGCAAGCAATCTCAGCACAGGCATTTTCACATATTGGAAACTGAGCATCTTTAGCAGTGTATCATCATATGTGTAAGCAAATTCATGTCAGGTGTGAAAAGCATTTTGTGTACCCCTCATTTTTTTTTTGCCCAGCTGTACTTGATTGAATACTGTGCACGTTTCTCTCACTCTATAAAATCTAGCTGCACATACTGCAGTATCTCAGGGAGCAATATTGTAAGAGTTGTTCAGGAGCTGTATCAATATGAGTCCATATGTCAGTATGAGGCTACATGTCGATATGAGCCTATATGTCAATGAATAGCTGTAGTGCCCTACTGAATCATGAATCGCTTGGCTCTGAAGCAGACCTGAAACATGGTGCAGATCTTGTGCTGTTATGGTATATTTTATTAGGATGCTTTTCAGCAGACAGAAATTCTGTGAGCTTGTTACATCACATGGCCTGGAATCTCTAAATGCTTTCCACATGGGAGACAATCCTTCATCCCTACATATAGGGTGCTTTTGTTTTGCACCCCTTTACTTAAAATGTACAATTCAGTAGTTGCACAGTGGCATGGTAGATTACAGTATTTGCAGGTTAACCCAGTTCAGTGGAATGGGCTTGTCTGATAATAGTTCTATGAATGGTGACACAATTAGATAAATAAACACCCAGTTGGGTTACTTCACACTGAACATATTTTGTGAGCTTCAGGAAAAAACGGTTATGGTAAGGCAGAATAAGTTGGAATTAACTGACTAAAACAAGAAACTCTTCAGATAGAATGACAAAGCATATAAGGTTAACACAAAACATTGGAACAGATTTGCCATTAAAATAAGGCTGCTTTTCTTAACTCTTCATTTCAGTTTAACATGCACCCAGAACGCTAATCATAACTGGCTGGATCCAAAAAGGTTACAGGCAAAGAATTTATGGTAGAAAGTTTGTAAATTACAGGCATATGTTCCCAAAGAGTAACCCAGGCTAATTAATGTGTTGAATTATAATCTTTTCACTCCAGATGGTTGTAATCCTTGTGAAAACCATACATTCTGCGCATAAATACAGACATGCACACATTTTAAGAGTTCTGCCTCAGGAAAAGTAGGCTTTGGAGGCCTTATCTCTGTACCTCAGGGACAATTTATAAACATGACTGCTTGTTCCGGTAGCATTTACACTGGCAAGTGAATGAGTCTTTCAGGGAGAAAAGAATATACAGCATACCTCTGCCCATCTTGAATTTTCATATGTATTAACAGTGTACAGAGGTAAGGGATAGGATGTTAGTGACCTCAAAGTATGCTTTCCTAAGCAGTGAATAAACACTATTATCATACGCAAGGATTATAATAATTTAGCAACAAAAAGTATGTGTTTCTAAAACATGCTTGAAGCAGTTTCATCATGGCAGGACTGGTAGAAACCCTTTACTGAAAAAGTCAATTACTAACGTAAAAATCTTTGTACCTCCTGAAGTCTTTGTAAGATGTTACAGGTCAATACAGTGATTTGTCAGATTTATAGAGATAATGACACCTTTCATAAATTGCCTTTTCTAAAGAGATCTTCATTTATGTATTATATTTATTCAACATAATTCCTTTTGAATTAATCAGTATATTTGCATTCATTCTTTTGAAGTCGTCATATATGTTGATACGCTATCACATTCCATTATTATAACATCCAACACCATGTCACAGTGAGTACATTATGACTTCAAGAAGAGCAAAGTTAAAATAGGCAAATTAATTAGTCAGAGTGATAACTAAAAGGCATAGGCATACAATTTTGTATATATAAAATGTGGAAAAATGTGTCAAAGTTGGACATTTTGGTGAATTTGAACAGAAAGATCTGATTGAAATATGCACTGTGCAAACTGCCAACAAAATTAGTAATGGAGAGACATTTATTCCTGAATAATAGTGAAATTAAAAGTATATAAGTATACATTTATACAAAAAGCAGGAAAATTAGGCACAAAGTGGTGACCCTTTCTAATAAAGTAAAATGACTCGGAAGATAAAGTATGCACACGGTAGTTTTATATGACATGTTAAGTGAGATGTTATGTTAAACCTTTGAACAAAAATCACTTTTCTGTGAAATGTGTTAAACTGCTGGATGTCTGACTAGAGAAGGCATACCTTTTAATACTTGGAGTCATGTGTGATGGACTGTAGCTTGAATAAAGTAGATATATATTCAGCTCCAGATGTGTCCAACTGCTGATACAGCTAGACTGCAAAGTAAACTTTCAGGATGGAAAAATATATTTTAACTTGAGTTGAGGGAGAAAAACAGCCCTGATTGTCAAATCCCATAAAAAAATAGCAAAAGGCTACCAAACATACAGGCCTGTGTTTTGCAATTGTATAGGCTTGTAAATTTACATTAAAAAACATTTACATTTCATTTTAAGGTAGTTATTTTATAGAATATGAATCAGTGAATTGCAGTTTACACTTATCCTGCTGCACAGAGGCACACATAACAGAAGCATTTTAACCTTTCTTTTCGTGTGTGTGTGTGTGTGTGTGTGTGCGCGTGTGTGTGCAGGCACAGAGGCACACATAACAGAAGCATTTTAACCTTTCTTTTCGTGTGTGTGTGTGTGTGTGTGTGTGTATGTGTGTGTGTGCGTGTGGGCACACATAACAGAAGCATTTTAACCTTTCTTTTCGTGCGCGCGTGCGCGTGTGCGCGCGCGTGTGTGCGTGTGTGTGTGTGTGCGTGTGTGTGCGCGTGTGCAGGTGTCATTTGTTCCTTTGCACTTCTCCCACTTTAGGTAAATAAACTGTGGTTTATCACATCTCAAGAGGGGATGAGGAACAACTGTGCACCCTATCCTGATCTTTCTTAGGGTTAGTTCTGATAAACAGCATTTTCTGGTATTTTTGATTGTCAGACTTTGCCAGAACACAGCATGATGACTCTTAAAGGTCTATACAGCCATCCTTTTATATTAACTGTGCTTTCAAAAAAATCAAAAACACAGTTTATAAAATTAATTATTTTGCACATATTCTGGAGAGGAAGACATCAGAACCATAGTGTCACTATGCCATTAGTACATAAAAGATCTTCTTTTATTAAGCTTGCTTCCTTTATGAGATTTAAATTTCATGTCTTGCCATTCGTTAACAGGATGACATGTAAACATGTTTATGTCAGCATTTTTTATTTTACTGCCTAACAGAACTGCAGTTTCTAAGTATGCCTAATTAAGGAACTGATAAAGACTGCCTTCAGTGTACCCCCCCCCACCCCACTCACACATGCTATAGAAATAGGTATGTACCATTTCATTAAACTAACTGTAGGAAATGCAGGCATTTTTTCAAGGTGACAGTTTGCTCAGTTTATCTGCAAGGCTTTTGGTTGCAGAGTATGTACAGTTCTTTTCTACAGTAATAATTCTGTAGAATACCATTGAATACAGTCCAAGATATAATTCAGATAGTTTAATTTAGTAATATGTGAGAAAAATAACAGAAGTAAAACAGTATCAGCAGTGTAGAAATGTGAAATGAACTCAGGAGAAGTAGGTAATTGGTAAATCCTTGTATACATTCCTTAGTGCAGAAAGAGCACACACACACACACACACACACACACACACACACACACACACACACATCAGCTGGTGCATAAAAGTGCAAAGCAAAGTGTTTATACACTGAGAAGTAGGTCCTGAAATCAGCACTGGGATGGCAATTGGAGTACTTTGTTTCGATACCCTACAGCTGTACAGTACAAGGTGCTTTGTGGTATTTAAGATGCATGCAGGGATATTGTCAGGACCCAGTGATGCAGTATTTTTAGCTTTTGATAGCACTTTTAGTACTTTGTCTTATGTCATATCTGGAGGTGAGCTAGTTTCCAATATATCTTGAGGGAGAGATGGAGGGGAGGAAGGGAAAGGTAATTTTAAAGCTAAATTTATCAGCAAGTAGGTTAGCTATATCTTCAGCCTCAGTGTATGTAACATCATTCACAATCAGCTCAGCACATTACTGCATTGTGCTTCTGAGATCACAACACAGGTAAAAAAGCCCTGTGATTGTCTTTGGTCTCAAACTTGGCTTTGGTGGATTTTATTAAACTTCTGAGTTGTTTGTTTATTTCAGTGACCAGGACTCTTAACACTCTGGCAATTACTGTTCTTATTTTTGGTCAAAATTCTTCTCCTTTAAAAATTAGTTTTTATGGTTCCACCATGTGGGTTTGATTCTTATGTTTGCCCTGCACTTGCTCCTACATGCTGGTATATTCTGGTGGTGTACATTTCAGCATATTCAGTGTAGTTAACTGGGAAGGGGGGATCTGAAGCTTGCCAATGTATCACTCAGGAGTAGGTAGTCAGTTTTATTTCGAAGGAAACTGCTTTATGGTCAGACCTAACAAGTGATTACGGCACAAGTGATTACAACACAAGTGATTACGACACAAGTGATTATGACACAAGTGATTATGACACAAGTGATTACGACACAAGGGATGGTCAAGATGCTCCTGTATTAGTAAGGGCAAGATCCAAAATGTTATTCCCCCTAGTGGGTACTTTGACTAACTGTTCCAGTCATTTGTATTGACAAAGTCCAGGAATCTCTGTGTTTGTGTACTAGTGCTGCTGTAGGTTTCACACTCAATA